>NC_051847.1:189782169-189795123 GCF_002237135.1 Teleopsis dalmanni | reverse complement strand
TAAAATATCGAAAAATATACAGCGCGCGAATTTTAAATGAGAATTTCCGAAAACTTTTCAGTCTTAATGTAATATATACTTCAGTGCACGTGTAGGGTTTTTCACCAGTATGTCGCTTCATATGACGAGTAAGTGCTTGCTTAACCGCAAAATTTTTATTACACTATAAACATAAATTATTTTTATATTAAGTTTTAAATAATAAAAAATGAATTATATACTTCCGTGCATGAAAAGGGTTTTTCACCAGTATGTCGCCTCATGTGAATATCGAGTTCTTGTTTGCGAGTAAAGGTTTTATTACACTATTAAAATTATGCAATTGTTATATTTGATCTTAAATCGATATATTAAAATTATATACTTCAGAGCATATGTGTGGTTTTTCACCAGTATGTTTCTTCATATGACGAATAAGTGCATGCTTAACAGCAAAACATTTATCACACTATAAAATATTGATATATATATTATATTATATTTAATTTTATAAGAATATAATTGCAATGTTTACTTCAGTGCATATGTAGGGTTTCTCACCAGTATGACGCCTCATATGCTGATTGAGTTCTCTCTTAATAGCAAAACTTTTATCACACTATAAATAATATATACTTATTATATTTAATTACAAATGAATGTAAGTGCAAAATTTACTTCACTGCAAGTGTAGGGCTTAACCCCATTATGTCGCCTTATATGAATATCGAGTCCTTGCTTACGAGTGAAACATTGGTTACACTATTAAAATTGTGTGCTTATTATATTTGAATTAAATAAAAAATATTGAAATACTTACGTCTGTACAAGTGAAACTTTTTTCTCCAGTATGTTGTCTCATATGATGATCAAGAGATTCCTTGATTGTAAAACTTTGATCACACTATAAAAATTTTTAGTTGTAAAATATATTTTTTAATGATTATATTTATAGTATTTACTTTAGTGCATGTAAAAACGTTTTCATCAGTTTTAGGAGCAGTAGCTTGTGCTTTTCTGCCTATACTTCCATTATTCTTTTTAATAACAGTGTTCTCTTTGTTTTTTGTTAAAAATTGTTTGGAATTTATTTTTGTTTTTGGTATTCCATCTTCAAACGAATTTCGATCATCAATAATCGTACTACATGGACTTTCAGAACGAGTAGTGTCTGGTTGCATTTTAATAGTCTCATTTTCTATCGTTATAACAGTGTACATTTCGTTTTCTAATAAGAAGTGCTCTGTGCTTGTTTCAGGTCCTTCATCTTTTATAAATTCTTGCGCAGCAACAACATTTTCGAACAAATCTTTATCGCCTCCAACCTTTTCAAATAGATTCTCTGGTGTAGTCTTTGTTTCCATCTTTGTACACTCATTTTCTAATGTCGTAACAGTGTACATTTCATTTTCTAATAATAGTTGTTCAGTATTTGTATCCATTATTTCCTTTTTTATAAATTGTTGTGCAATAACACCATCTTCGATGGATGTCAGATCATTAGTAGCTTCTGTTTCCACCTTTATTTTTTTATTTTTTAATATAGTGTGCTTCTCATTATGTCCTTCATCTGCTATATATCTATTTTCAATTACATCTGTTTCCAACGGCGAATGATCTTCATATTTTACTGACAGTAAACTATTGTCGTCATCTGAAGTAATATTTTTAATTGAATTTTCTCTGGAGTCATCAATACTGTAAATATTTGTTGGTGATAAATCGGAAGTATTTAATTCTAATTTTGGAGCAGTGTTAGCATTGTGATAAGTTTCCGAATGATCCTTATGCATTTCAAGTATGTGAGAACTTAAAGCATTAACTGAATCGAATTCTTTATTACACGTCGCACAGACAGTTTGCTTTTTCATCATATCGTTGAGTCTGCTACTGGTATATTTAACTGAAATATAAAGAACCATTCAGTATATGTTAATTATTAATACTTTATTTTATAATAGTTTAAAATCATTCTATATAAATAATTATATAGTTTCATAATGATTAGTGATAACCAAAATTCAAAAAAAATTAAAGCATTAATGGACAACGACATCAAGGGATCAATGAACATTAACTTGAAAACCGGCCTCCGATAGGGCCTATTTGCACTATCATAAACGTAAGATTAATTTGATGACAACATGAACTAAGACTTCAGTTTACACTATCATGAACTGTCATGAAGCGTTCGAAAGGCCGAAAGAGCGGGGATAAATTCTTTCTAAAAGAAGAAAATATTGGTGATAATAGGATTACGCCATACGTTGTGGTTGCGGATAATACATTTTCTCTGATGAAACATCTTATAACACCACATTCTAGAAAATTAACGAACCCTAAATTTGTTAATTATAATGTACGACTAAGTAGAGCTAGGTTATGTGTGGAAGGAGCTTTTGGAATATTATCGAACAGGTTTCAAATTCTGCAAACCACTTTGAAATTAAATAGTGAAAAATGTACTACAATTGTGCTTTGTTGTTGCGTCTTACACAACTTTCTCATAGAAAATAGTCCATGGTACATGGAGTATTTAACAACTAGGTTAGATGGCTCAATGGAAATGAAATTACTGGAAAACAATGAAAATGCATTTGAAAATATCACAAGATTGGACAATTTGCGAAAGGTATTTGTCGAATATTTTTTTAAAATAGGAAATATATACAATACTTTACCACCTTAAATCATTTTTTGAATTTAAATATATGCAAGTATTTTTATTATTTTGAAATTAAATATTTACAGATATGTACATCTAACTTCTACATTTAAGCAATTTTTCCTTACGCTTATACCGTTGAAGGATAGCTATGATATCATCCTGCGCTTCATCAAATGTTTCATCGAGTTTATCTAATTCAGTCTGCATATATTTACAGAAAGATGCTGACTTTGAGGCCGCTGTTTTCTCCACACTTGTTTTTAAGTCATGCACAAGCTGACATGATTGCGCGGCTTGGTTCAAAAATGTGTCCAATTTATTTTTCTTCTTCTTTGGCTTTTGTATTTCAGCTAAATTGGACAACTGGCCTGCTGAAATGGACGGTTGGATTATTTCTATGTTCTCATTACCGATGTTCACCTACAAATTGATAAAACAATTAACAATTCACTAAAGCAAATACTTTAGTATTTATATTACGTTTATATTACTTCTACACACGGGTTCAGCACTTGAATGAGACAGAAAGCTTAGCTGTTTAAAGCACCATAATTTGGGTGTATATAAAGCTGCTGTACTCATTCCACTTTTTTTTAAAATGTTTCGCTGCTCTACACCATATTGATCTTTTAATGTTTTAATTTTTTTTTTAATCACTTCGCATGTCGCGTCAGGTTTAATCCATTTTATTTGACTGACTATTTCGTTCAGCGCAGCCTCTTTTTTAGAAGGTTTTATATAGTCTTCATGTTTTATATTGTACAAAAGTGGATAATTTCGGTAAATTGAAATTAGTTCCTCTGTTTCCAGTTTGCTCCACTTGTCTTTCGCCATGAAAACCTAAATTATTATTTATAGGTTATGTTATATTCAAAACCTTTTTTCTAAAAATAAATTACATATAAAATTATACACATATTTCGTTAATTTATTTCGCATATATATATAATTAAACATAATGAATAAAATCAGAAAATAAAACAAAAAATCACGCACTTTTCACTCGGAACGAACAACGCTTGCTGCTCAAAACACGATTAAATTCGTTTCACAATTAAAATCACGAAACCCACAAACACCAAAATAAAACATTGTATATGTATGCGTGTCAAGCTGAAAAAACGCAACATATTTCATTGCTTGAAATTCATGAACCTACATCAAACTCTCTTCCTCCTCTCATCTATGGGACTATTTAAACTATCATGAACCCATTATGAAAATGAACTTGAAAACTGGTTGTCGATAGATGAGAACGGGAAAAGAGTTTAATGTTAGTTCAAGATTTTCAAGCAACGAAATTTGCTACGTTTTTTCAGCTTGACACGCATACATATACAATGTAAAGATATATTTTGGTGTTGATGATTTTTATTTTGAAATGCACTACTCCACACAAGCGTTTTATGCGTTTACACAAAACAAAACAAATTTTAGGCTTCATGACAGTTCATGATAATGTAAACTGAACTGTCAGTTCATGTTGTCGTCAAGCTCATCTCACGTTCATGATAGTGTAAATAAAATCTACCGGGAAAAGATTTTTAAGTTCATGTTCATGATGTGTTCACGATACTGTAAACAGCCCGAGTTAGTTTTTAAAAACAGAATATAGTTTCCCATTTTATTCATTGATTTTGTGGCTACAATTTATTTAATATTTAATATAAGAATCGAATTTGAATAAATAGAAAAATCTATTATGTTGTAGGTTTTGTAGGTACCTGCAAATGTAGGTTTTATTTTAAAAAGAAAAACTTCACAAATTGTTTGAAACGTTTTTCTAAAATTAGTATCCTAAGCATGTTATTCCAGTCATAGAAAATCTTCCAAATCATACTAAACGAATCATTCTAATAAACTCTTTTAATACATATTTTTATAAGTTATGTTTTTTATTAGGAAGTGCGTGATCCATATGTACCTTTTTGTTTCTTAGTATATTTCATTTTACTTAGTGATTTACTTAGTGCATTTCAAATTACAAAAGTATTTGATTAAAATGCTAGTTTTACGCTTAAAATATAAAAATTTCAAAGAGTCAATAATATTAACAAATTCATTTATTGCACATTTATGTAAATATATGTATATGCACATATGTTTATAATATAAAATCGTAATTTTTGGGTTAAAACAAGGTAAATATATCAAACCTGACAGCGAATTTGTAGATCCAAAAATCTAGATAATAACACATTTATACACAATATATGTTCAATTCAAAACTGAATGGATATTTTTTTAATATAAACTCTTTAATTACCTATACAATATCTTACTGATATCAATTTGTTTATAAAGTAATTTATTTATAAGCTAATTTTTAAATTTTATCGCATTTTACAATTGACACTAAGCGAAATAATTTTATAATATCACAAATTATAAACAAATTAAACATTTTTATGAACAAAATTAATGTGAAAACTACTTTTATATCACCAAAAATAAATTCTAAATTCTTTCGTAAGACAATACAATATTTGTGTCTATTTTTTATATGTCAAAGTCAAAATAAAATTAAAAAGATTGATATTTTTTCTCCCAGAGTTGCAATTTATGAAATACGACAGGTTCATATTTACACGGAAGATATTTATTCATTATTGACACACGATTTCATCAAAAATTATAAAATTACAATAACGATATTATCCAATTCATATATAAACGCAGTGAATAATAGCTTGGAGTGTATCTAGATTTAAATTTGAAGCATTATAAGGTTTTTATTTTGATTATGCTTATCTTGCTAACAAGAATTAAACTGAATTTCAAGAATTTGATTCTTACCAGCATTGTTATAATATTATAAGTCACATACATGGATAATATGTATAAAAATATTTAGAATTTATAACATTAAAAACCATATTTTTTATGTAACCTTCGGGTGTACTACGATATCACAACGACATCGTTTTTTTTACAAAAAAATTCGAGATCGGACAAACACTGTACAAGTTTGACGTAGCCGCTTTTGATTTATTTCTGTTGTTAAAATTAAAATAACCACTTTAAGGATAATGCTTCGAATTAAATCGATAAAAGAAAATTTACTAAATTCTTTATTTTGAGAATTTATTATAATACTCATATTATTAAAATTTATAATATTATAATTGATACAGGTCGGTTTATTTCTATTATTAAAGTTAAAATGACCACTTTGAGGATAATGCTTCGAATTAAATCGATAAAAGAAAAAATTCACTAAATTCCTTATTTTAAGAATTTATTATAATATTATAATATTATATTATTATATATTATAATATTATTTATATTTATTTTATCCAATTACTTCATAATTAATTATAATCATAATTTTTTTTCAGTTAGCAATAGTAAGATTGTAACCAAGATTTGGGTGATGATTGATTCATAGTGACGATATATTTTTATTTCTTATTAGTGAAAATAGTTGATTAGGCTATAATGGTGGTACAATTACACTCAGGGGAGTTTCATGATACTGCATCTATTTCAATTAAGTAACTGACAGGAGACGATTTGAGCAAAAGTGCTTTTTTCGATATCCTCTGACTGTTTATTGGCGATTGAAACGACTCTACAAATTATTCTAAATTTAACATGTTAGTTTTTATTTAGTACTGAAACATGAAAACAGATTTTAAAAAATTGTAATACTGCTATTAATTACAATAAATCACTGTCAGCTTGAACGGGCTATTTAACAATAAAAACCAATAGCCAAGTTTCACTTGACTTAAAGCTTTTTTTCTATATATGAAGTTAAATAGAATATATTTTTTCTATATATGATATAATTAAATTAAAAGGTAAAGTTACTTTTTTCCAACTGTGATATGAAAACTAAAGTGAGACAGTAAAGGATAATTTATTGTAATTTAATAATAATTTATTATAATCTTATTAAGATTAAAAACCTTAGAAATTATTTATTTATTTATATTGAGTTTATCACAGAAAATACTATACAAAAATATAAACCAATATGGTGTGAAGGTCTTATATATGTCTGCTCCATCCTCTTTACCGGTAGTGAGTTATTATTGTACAGCGAGTTATTACTTGAAGAACCGTTGTTTTGGTTAATTTGAAAAATTTGTTGTTTTAAATTAGACTCGTCCAGCATTTTTCACACAATTTAATTTATGCAGTCATTACCAATAATATTTCAATATTTTGAAAAGTATTTATTAGAGTAAAATCAAAATAAATGAAGATTTAGAATTTATTTATAAAAATTTGTCAATATATGGAGATATGTTTGAGTGTCTTCTGGTCAATCAAATATTTTTAAAGTAATTTGATTTTGCCTATTACAATATCTCTGAGTTTCGAAAATTTTCTATAATGCATCATCAGATGCATCATCTATCTATATTGACATCAACCAAACTTTGAGATTGTTTTTGAGGAATCTTAAGGAACAGAACTTTTTGACTCCATTTTTATAATTAGCTTTATTATAAATGAGTATTGGGCTATCAGTCAGATTTTGTAATTTGGTTTTTTTAATAAAAAATTTTTCTTATTATTTTACTTATTTAATATTTATTTCCGACGTTTCGGTTTTTTAAAACCATCATCAGGGAAAAAATTTTAAAACAACTGAATAGAATAAAATTTTTATATAAAAAATATTTTTGACAAATGTTTTAAATAATTACAACGGAGAAAATACAATCAGTTTATCTTAAGAATGATTTTCCATTTTTATACTCTCATTTTCTATCGTTATATCAGTGTAAAATTCATTTTTTATTAAAAATTGATCTGTGCTTGTTTCAGGTACTTCATTTTTTATAAATTTGTGTAAAATAATATTATCTTCCATTGATCTTACATCATCGACTGCGCAGTCGACTGGCTCTGTCTTAATATTTGCATTCTGTAATGTAGTATACACTTCGTTTACTAATAACAATTCTTCTGTTTCTTTTTTAGCTACATTATCTATTATATATTGTTGATCCGCATATTTTACTGTTAATGTACTGTCATTAGCAGCAATAGTGACATTTGTATTGGCATTTTCGTTAAGACCATTAGATTCGTACATTGTTGTTGATGAAGAATTGGAACGATTTTTCTTTAATTTAAGTGCAGATTTAGTATTATTAAAAGTCAGCGGTTGCTCCTTATGTACTTCAATTATGTGGGAATTAAGAGTTTTAATTGAACCAAATTTTTTGTTGCAAACTATACAGTCCTCTGTTTGTCCTTTTTTCGTGTCTGTGAATTATAAAACACATAGTTTTTTCATAATATATAACATAATTTGTTATATTTTTCAACATTAATACTAGAAAACTAAAAGTTGGGAATAAAGAAAGTCTCTTTGTGTATTAAAGCTTTCATGCTTTCCTGAAGTTTCGAACATCTATTCGCAAACTTTTAAATATAATAATAAATGCAGAATCTATATTATATGTAACTAAATACCGGAAAAGCAATGATTAAGATGGATTGGACATGTGATAAGAAAGCCGAATATGAGAGTACCGCTTAAGATTTATGAGAACGAAGTAGGAAGAGAATAGAGAAGAATGAAAGGATGTTGTTAAACAGGTTTAGGTCCTACATGGACTATATAGTCCCGGATGATGATGATGATGAAATGCCGGAAGGCGTTGTAACGTTTATCGGGATATAATCATACGTATAAGATATATTCAATTCATTTTGCAGTAGCTTAAAATATGAATCAGTAATTCAAGATCTACAGTAAGTTCCTGTAGATCTTATTGTAGAATAAGAAAACATTCTTCAATATATAATAAATATTTCTTACTTTTATGAACACCCATGTCGTAATGACTATCAAGTTCTTCCTCCGTAACGTATGTAACATTGCATTCTTTGCATTTAAATTTCTGTTCTTGGATGTCTTCTTCACCGGTTCTATTAGACAAATGTATTCTGATGTGCTGCTGAAGTCTGTAAAATAAAATTAGGATTACATTTATCCTATTTTTCTAAACAGAATAACCTACTGCTTAATGGATTTGAATTTTTCGTCACACTGATCACAAGCAAATGGACGAAGATGAATTTTGCTATGATAACGAAGTCGAGTAGCTTCAAAAAAACTTAAACCACATTCATTGCAAACGTGTGGCTTTTCACCTGTATGTCGTCTCATATGGTGATTGAGCACTTGCTTACGAGCAAAACTTTGATTGCACTAGAAAAAATATATATATTTATTATAATTATTCTTAATTAAAAATAATCTTTATATTAACTTCAATGCAAGAGAAGGGTTTTTCACCAGTATGTCGTTTCATGTGATGATAGAGTGACTGTTTAGCAGTAAAGCTTTGATTACACTTTAAAAAATATTTTTATTATATTTAATTTTAAACGAAAATAAATTGCATTTGTGTAATTACTTCAGTGCATTTGTAGGGTTTTTCCCCAGTATGTCCCTTCATATGACGATTGAGTGAACTCTTTAGCGAAAAACTTTGATTACACTAACAAAATTAAACTTATTATATTATTTGTTAAATAAAAGTAATTAAAATACTTTACTTTAGTACAAGTGAACGGTTTTTCACCAGTATGTTGCCTCCTATGACGATTGAGTGACTCCTTAACTGAAAACCTTTGTTTACACTATAAAAGATATTTGTTTAGAATAGTTAATTTTAAATAATAATTAATGCAGTTTTACTTCAGTACATGTGAAAGGTTTTTCACCAGTGTGGGAACGACGATGATTTTTCAGTGTACTCAAATATGGAAATTTCTTATCACAGAAGTCACATGCAAAAGGATGGTCATCCATATGTATGCCTTTATGAGCACTACAGAAATTAAAAATAAAAATATATATTTATTATATTAATTAATTTACACAAAAATTTATGAACTAACTTTAAAGCTGTAGTTTCATTTTTTAATAACAGCTGCTCGGTATATGTTTCAGCTATTTCATCGTTTATAAATTCTTGTACAGTAGAATCATCTTTATTAGAAGTTTCGTCAGTAACTTCCGGCTCTTGTTTTATAGTTTCATTTTCTAGCGTTATCATATTAGTATTTTCGTTTTCTATTAAAAATAATAGTCGTGTGGGCTTTTCTGAAACATCATCTTTGATTGTTGTTTGATTGTCTGAAATGATATCAATTGGATTTTCACGAACTGTGGGTTTTGTTTGCTGCCGAGCAAAACATTGTTTAGACTAAAAAGAGAGATATTGTATAGATAGTCATTAATTAAAATAATTAAATTTGTAGTATTAATTACATTTCGTTTTCTACGCAATCGCATATTTTCTCTACTTCTTTGTCTCTGTACTCTCCCTGTAAGTGATTTACGGTAAGGCATGATTGTTGATGTCGAATCAACCAACTAATTAACCTTGAAAACAAAATTGTAAAAAAATTTAACTATCAAACAATACTCTTAAAATTTACCTGCAAATGTTTAACTCACCAAAATAAAACGAACGTTGTCAATCTAATTTTCGTTAAAATTTGCAATAAACCAACCGCAAGCAAAGAAAACGGGAAAAAATTGTATCACTTCACGAAATTAAACACAAATTCGCCGTAAACGATACACAATTCGCTACAAAAACAATAACATTGAAAAAATAACGTTGTGCACTTTTGCACGTCTTCACCTTTCCAAAGGTATAAATATAATCCATATATGTCAACGGCAACACAGAGAAAAAGGGAACACAAACTTTTTTATTTAAGTTATTTATATATAAGAAGATTACATCAACACATTTGTATGCTTTTTCATCAGTATGTATACAATGATAATCTTTTATTGCACTTAAAAAACCTTTTTCTCCTATATGTATACGTTTATGTTTTCTATTGAGTTTGAGATAATTCATTAAATTTTCATTGAAAAACATAACTTAGTTCAAAATTGATGAACTGTAAAAATACGTTTTACAGATAGGACACACGTATTTTCCTGTTTTCCTGTCAGATGACCTCTAATTTTTTTTTGCAAACTAATGAAGCGTAAAAATTTTTATGAGACATCTTATTACTGTTATTAGTATCACTGGTATTCGTTGAACAAGAAGAGTTTTGATGACGTTTAAAATTAAATTTATGATCAAAATTTTAGTCAAATGTTTTGCAAGAATAATGCTCTTCCTGGTTTTTATATTGATCTTCATACAACTTTAATAGGTATAAATGCTGGTATACTCTTCAGTCTGGTTAAGTTGATTTGTTTAGGTGGAAATGCATTATACTTGCGCTCTCCTCTTGCAATTTTGAAGTCATTAGTTCAGCTATTACTACTTTGTTATTCTATTGAAAATAATCTTGAAATAAATTGTTTGACCACAATTTCAAATATAAACATATTACAATTTTATTGTACATACTTACATACATAAGTTTAAGTTAGGTGTAGTCCTAAAGGAACTACAAGTCTGTGAATAAAAAAATTACATTTATAAAATTAGAACTCAAATAAATTGCATACTTTTCTAATAAAATAATACCTTAAACGTCCAAACCGTAAAGAGATCCGTAGAACTCTTATGTATTTGTAATTCTATAGTAAATTATTTATTTACTAGTTTTGTATCGTTGTATACATTGTACATTTGGTGTACAATATTAAAACATATATTTTTGTTGATACATTTAAATTAAGTTTTTCAAAATCTTTCGTACAACTTAGCTAATGTTTTTGTTTTCTTTCAAATGTGTCAAAGAAAAATTAAATTAGGAAAAATAGAGATTTTCACATCCACACCAGAGTTGTAATTTCTGCGGAGGTAAAGTTTATATGGATTTATTATCACTATCTAAAATACAATTAACGATTATGGACTATTATGGCTGTGTGTGAGTTCAAGTACATTGAAGTAAAGTAAATTTAAATATACTAGATATTTTTTGCAATGCACTTACGTAAATATTTATTTATTTATTTAATGCATTTATTTATTATTTTTGATTAAAAGTTTTTAAATTTATTTGTTAAACATCTTATAAAATTTTCACAATGGTAAAACCTAATTTATCTAACTTACCCTACTCGAAATTCTGGTAAATACCAACATAATTTACCATTTCCCTTTATTTTCCATCAATTTACTCGAACTCGCAAATGATCTTAGAGTGCAATTATGTTACAAATACTTAGCTATTCACACAAATTCACGCAAATAAATCTAGTTCGTATAAAGATTAGCTTATTTTAATATTTAAATTACCTCTGTGGTTCTTTTACACATTTTGAAAAAGTAAAAATAATTAATCAGATCGTATAAATAAATTCCACAAATTTTAAATTAATCCAGATTTTGTAATCATAAACATAATCAACTTTTGTCCAATTAATATTGATCTTGTTATAAAGTATTGCTTTTTATCTTCTTTACTGTATTTATATTGAAATGTAGTGTTGACAGATATGGATCACTGGTATCAAAGCCACTTTGAATTCTCCATTGGAGAAAGTTGCTACAAACTATAAAATGTCTTTGACTCTTTAATATATTAACGCCATTTCAGCTGCATAAAAAGGGAATTCAAGGAATCAAAATATGTTCAGCCTGTTAAAAGCTATCAAAACAATTATATCTTAAATTTTTGTTTAAATAAAGATTGAAAGCACTTAAGCTTTCCCAAATTAATTAATTCTAATAAATATGAACAACTAATTTCATGTATAAAAATTTTTACATCTTTGAGTCGAGATGATTCGAACTTAAATACCTTATACTCTATAATTTTATGCTTCTAAAAAATAGTAGGGAAATAATAATAATAACATGCTTCAAGTAGACGAATTGAACACCATTTGCTCTTCTTAAGCCAGACTAATTTCAATTAGGCTCTACCTCACCCATTTCCTTTTATAAATTTCTTCGCTCACTTCCTACTATATTCCTCACACTTCATCCTATTCGTCTTGTGATTCATTCACAATTTCTGCACCACAGTCCCCTTTAGGATAACGCAATAAAACTATTGACAAACCTTTGAAAGTAAAATACTAAGAAAGATATTTGGATCTCGTCCATGAAATCGAGATCAGTCGATAACATCTTGATGCCGAGTTAGAAAAACTCTTTAATTAACAAAAACAAAAATATATTAACATACAGATTATGATAGAGAGAGATGATTTTGATATTGAAATGCTGGAATACGATGCTAAAAAGAAGAGCTATTTATTTAAAATTTTATTATTTATATTGAATGCACAAATACACATATATCTTAAAGTAAAACCATAAGGGATGAGATTTACAAATTTAGTGATACATTCGTTGTAGCTAATTGCCTTTTATATAACTATAATGAGAAAAATATACCTT
>NC_051847.1:189778355-189782069 GCF_002237135.1 Teleopsis dalmanni | reverse complement strand
AATATAAAGTTAGTTACTTTTTATCTAAACAATTTATATATACATATTTTAGTTGAATATTTTTGCACAATAGTAATAAATGTTATTACTACATATATATACAATTTTATTTCTACCGGACTTAAGGTCGTTTATTTGAAATTGAAAAGGTAATAAAAGCACTTATTAATTTATGTTAAAATTTTTAATATTTTTATTAAAAAATATTTATAATACAAATATTTCGATCTTTTTAAAAAAAATTAATTTTGTATTTATTAGTTTTATGTTATATATATTTGTTTCAACACAGAACTGTAGATTTGTAAATCTACAATCAATTAGAGTTTTTAAATATAATCTATAAATCTTAAAAATCTTATTTTTAAGTGTTAAATAACCAACTTTAAATTCGGTAAAAATAAAATTGATTGATATATAGGTCGTAATAACAATTATATACATATGTATTATTATTTTTCCAAGATTATACTTGTTTAATTCCCTAAAAATTTTATTTTTGTATTAATATATTTAATATTTAATAGATATTGCACAATTATGTTAAGTATTTTCTATCGATTTAAAACTTAATTAAATTAATTAATATATTATTAATTTACATAAATGCAAAATTTTTATTTTTTTAAATTAAGAAAAGTCTAAACTGTAAATATATTTTATTAAAATATTGTCTTTTTATAAAATATGTTTAATTATATTTTAAATATAAATACGAAATTGTTACTAATAAAAAAATTCAAATATAGTTTTGTTGTTTAGTTATTATTAAAAACAATTATGATTAAATTAAACTATAATTAGTTATTAGCAGAACTCCATATATATATTTCATACAATAATGAGCAGACTTTTTACTTTTTTCTGTATATTTTTATTTATATAATGTAATAACATTGCAATATATTTCTTAAACTATAGCTAAACTTAAACTATTAAAATTAATTAATTAATTAGATTTCATTTTTAAAAGTATAAATATTTTTTTAAATTTAATTTTATATATTATTAAATAAAAAAACTAACACATTTTTGAATTATTAAATAATAAATGTCAAATGTTTGTGAATATTGCGTTTTAATATTTTATAAACAAAAAGGATTCAATTAAATTTTTTTCTTCTTATATAAGTACATATTTCTAATAGAATAATATTATAATAATATTATTATATTAATATTATAATAAATAAATAATTAATATTATATAGAATAATATTATATATAAATATATAATATAATAATAAATATAATATTATAAATTATATAAAAATAAATAAGAGTCATATTCAATAAAAATGCCAGCCTAAATGATTCCAGGATTGCATCTAGAACTCCATGCATAGACATGTAATCGAATAAATCGATAAAGTCGAAGTGGAAAAGAGATATAATGGAAACAATTGGTGGGATACGTAATAAGAGAGATAATAATAACTATGACTTTCGGTATCTAATGCGGTATCCCTGGGGAAAATCATTTAATCTAAATTGCACAAATTAAATCTAACAGTAAATTTAATAATATTTAACAATATTCAAGACTCTGAACCTAGTTCGGTTCAACAAAAATCAAATGAACTTACTGGTTTTGTTTCTTGACAATCGCAATATAATTCCAGATAATACTTTACTATGCATTGCTTAACAACAAAGTAGAATTAACAGGAGAATGTTTAATTAATAAACCAATGGATAATTTAATTTCAAATCTGTTAGAATGAACTGTTGCGATTGTACTCCATTTTAAGCGTCAGCCCCTGACTTTACAAGTAATTTATATTTAAAGATTTGTCCAAAATTTCTTTTTTACTTTGTAAGCATTAGTCAACGTTGATATAAGATTTTTCTAATTTTTAATTTTTATTGGATTTCATTTCATATTCCTGCCCATCTCAAATGCTGACATTTTTATATCTCATTTTAAGTCACTCTATGGCTCGGATGCTGCTGAATAGAATTCTACCTAGAACCTCAGCACTACTATATGCTTTATGTTAAGTTATCGGTTAACTAAGCACACACATTGGTGAGCTGTATAAAGTCACCATTATTACATGTACTTCTCTTAGAAATTACTGTATTAAAATTGCTTTCACTAAAGACAACTAAAAATTTATATCTTTTTGAGGATGTTCTTTTAGTTAATCTTTCTTGTGAAAAAGGATGTTGGAAAGTCGGTAAAAGTTTTTTAGTATATCACAGTATATATCTATTGATTGTATGGTACTTGCTCTTTATATCTATAACGCCATAGTTAACCAGACTCTACATTTTACTCAATGACTTAAGCATTAAATTTTTGGCCACCATTCGATATATGCATTTGTGCTAATGAAGACTCATCATGAAGACTTTCACAGATTATCATCATACATTTTGTTGTCTTTGTCATTTTTATAATCAGATATTCACTTTATCGAAGTCTTTTATCAAAGATAATTCGGACTTATTCAGATTCGTTGAATAGTGCTAAAAGTATTATACGATATGTTGTCACTATATAACTAAAGAAGAATGTTTCTAAGATATCTTTGATAAAAAACTTATATGAAGTGAACATCTAAAGATCCATTAATTATCATTTTTGTTTAGCAACAATTTTCTAGAATTATTTGTTCTTAATATTTATGCAAAGTAAAGTAGTAAAGTATTAAAGTAATATATACGAAATATCCATATAAAGTCTAGTTAATAATGTGAGTTATTGTTTATTTTTTAACAAGTAATTCTGCTCTTTAGATTTTATTAGGAGTACTATTATATTGAAAGTAAATTAATAAATTTCTGCACCTTTGAAAACTACACTACTCTAATGCAAATATAGACAAAGATCTCATATAAAGATTAAAAAAGAAATCTTCAACATTAAATATATCATAAAGTACTGCAACTATAATAATAGCTTAACTTTAAATCTAATAGCTAACAGTTTAAACACAACAAGACTTAGAAAACCCTGTCTAAGTAATCGATTTATAATAGAAATAGATTTGTAAGCTAAAACAATAAATAATAAGTTTTAAAGTTAAATTTTTAACTTAAATAATATATAAAATTATAATACAATATTAAAAATATATGTATAATAATATAATAATTATTAACAAAAAAAAAAAAACAAAAAATATTATTTATTGCATATTTAATTCATTTAATTTTTTTATATCCCAAAATTTTATATTGCAAATATTTTTTTTAACATCTGTAGGAAATTTTATATTTTATATTTATATTTTATATTATTAATGCATTAGTTTATTGTTTTAATAATTAGTATTGTGCATATCTATAATAATTTAAACATAAATTTATCTTTAGTTCTATCTAGTAAATTCTGAGCTAAAGAGGTAACCAAGGCAATAATTGGTGTCAACAAAGAAATGAGAAGTGCTTGTCATATTCGTCGCTATGTAATGAATTGATTTTTTTTTTTTCATAAAATTAAAATAGATTTAGTTAAATTTTGTTAAATTGTAAAATAATGGCCGAAAGCAATATTGATCCGACTGTGATAAAACTTACACAAGATACACTTGGTAAATATGTTAAAAAACCTCCGCTCTCAGAAAAACTTTTGAAGAAACCACCTTTTCGGTTCCTATTTGATATATTCACTGTGGTAAGTAATTTATTATTATTTAATTTATTAAATTAATTTATTTATATGAGGCTAATAGTACTAATAGTATATATTATTAGTATATTATTTTT
>NC_051847.1:189750537-189778255 GCF_002237135.1 Teleopsis dalmanni | reverse complement strand
AAAACGTTTTCGTACTATACTTGTAAATTGCATTACTCAAAGAGAAAATATAAAATTATTTTCAACTTTTAATTTTACTTAACTTTCACTTGAACAAATCGGAAATAGACCTAATGATATATGTAGCATATACATTCAAGTATAAATACCATAGTAATCGTTTAATTTTGATTTAATGTCTGTAGTAATATCTCGTATCCTTATGAACCGATATTTCATTCTGCACTTAACGGAATTTGTAGGTGTTAATATCATCTTGGAAAAGCATTAGTTACCAAGTACATGCCTAGTTAAGAATCACGGACTTTAATCGTATCCATTTAGGCCGATTATCTGTCAAATTTTTCCTATTGACTCGAACAAAATATTTGGATTAATTTGAGTTTAGATCCATTTAGATTAAGATACCTATTAATATTAATCCTATTAATTTGAATTAATTATTTGCATAAACTTGAGTTCAGATCTATTAGATTGAGATATTCGTTTCGTATGAGCTGTTTGGATGGCCTTAATCAATTGGCAATTATAAGTGCAGAAATATGCATAATATTGTACTTGTTCATCTTTTAACTTCATAGACAACAACGTTAGTAGATTAATCACTTTGAATATTGTAATTAATATATATCAGTTTTAAAAAAATGTTCCAATGATACCGAAATAAAGTAAGGGTTAAGTCATAATTAATTTTAAATAGTTCGATATTCCATGAAAATATGGATATATATTATTCTTATTTTTTCTATTGCTATTGTTGAAACCCGTAAGGATCTGTTAAGTAGCTAACACAAAAGAAATTACATGACAAATACTTTGGTTAGGATGTGGATGGGCAATGGTTGTATGAGAGGGAAGAAGATTGTTGGGGAGTGGTGGGGGATGGGTGGAATTTAAATCAAAGTCAACCAGAATCAAGACGGAGAAACCTAGTGACTTCTATGGGGTAGTTCGAATGGTCGATTGGACTAAGGTTTGTATGAGCGTTGGGACAGGAGAACAGATGCACGACATCATGAGGGGTAGAGCTGCAATTTGAGCAAACATTGATAATTGACGTATTTATGCGTGAGAAGTGATTGTTAAGTAGTATAGTTTTTATTGCACGGGAAAGGCTTCGTCTTCCTGGAAAATATTAGGCACGGACCTATTTTTGCTGTCAAAAAGTTTACATCTTCACTAAATTCCTACTGTTAAATTTATCTTTTGACTTTAATTAATACATATGAAGAAAGGTTTATGTGTTCATAATTATTTATTATTAAATATTAGAAATAAATTCAACAATTACATGAAACAGATTGTGTATTGAAATTTCCAAACAAGTCTTAAACATTTTCCAGATCGCGGCTCACTCACAATAGCCGTATAACTAATAACAAAGTAACATTATCTATTATCAATAGTTAGTATATATGTTAAAATTATTTTTAATTTGCAATCTATTTCTTTTTCAGTTAGGTCAGATAAATTGTCCTGATTGCCCAAAGTCATTTAAAACTCAAATAAGTTACGAGCGACACATATTCATAACACATTCGGAATCTGATGAATTTCCGTGTTCTATATGCAATGCAAAATTACGTACAGCTAATCTGTTGAAGCTGCACGAAGAGCAACATAAAAACCGTGGTAAGCCGTATGCCTGTAAAATATGCGGTAAAGATTTTACTCGGACATACCATTTAAAACGTCATCAAAAATATACATCTTGCTCAGCGAATGCCAATGACACCATGAGCTGTAAGGTGTGTAATAAAGTTTTTTATCGTTTGGATAATTTGCGAGCACACTTAAAGCATCATCTGGGCACACAAGTAACCAAGAAAGAAGAATACATGTGTCCAATTTGTAAAAATTGTTTTTACAGTTTATCAACTTTAAAGTAAGTTCGAAAAGTTAATTTAAAAAACATTAGGAGTACAATATTTATTTTGAATTGTTTTTTTTTTTTTTTGTTTTATTTGTGCAGCATACATACTCGTACACACACGGGAGAACGTCCTTTTGCTTGCGACTTATGTGACAAGAAATTTCCATCACTGGTTGCTTTAAAAAAACATCGTCGTTATCACACTGGGGAAAAACCATATACATGCCCTGAAGTAAATATTACAACCATTTCAATTTAAGTTTAATTATTGTGAACATAAATTTTTTGCAGTGTAATCAAAGTTTTGCTGTTAAGGAGGTACTCAATCGTCATATGAAGCGACATACTGGTGAAAAGCCACACGTTTGTCCCGAATGTGGAAAAAGTTTTATACAAGCCACTCAGCTTCGTTGTCATAGTAAAACTCACATACGTCCATTTGGTTGTGATCAGTGTGAAGAAAAATTTAAAACTATGAAGCAGTAAGTGATTTTATTTATTTTAAGATGCATTTATAATTGCATATAATTATATATACTGTTGGGTTTATTTTCCAGGTTAGAGAGGCATACCAAAATTCATTCGTCAAAGCGCAAGCGTAAAAATAAAGCTCAAGAGCACAAATTTAAATGCAGTGAATGCAAAGCTACTTATACGACGGAGGAAGAACTTAAAACTCATTACGACGTAGGAGTTCACATACGTGAGTTATTTTTAATAAATGTATATTTTAATATTTAAAACAATAGATGTAAAAAATTAATTATTAAAATCATTTAGTATTTTAAAAAAGTATTTTAGCTTTTTAAAAGTAAAGTTTGTTAAGAATAAAACAATAGTTTATTTCCATGGTTTGCTTGCTAAAACCTTATTGCGTTTTTCGTAATTTTCCAACCGGAATGACAGGCCCGAAGAAAACATTCCAAAACCATTTGTGGAATGTTTATATAGAAATTACATTCTCTCTACGACGAACGTAACTTATTTTTTGTTATGTTATTGTGTTAAAATTTAATGTAATATTGAAATAATTAAACGTTTCTATAAGAGATGTAGTTTTTTAAACATTTGACCTATTTCCAATGTAAAGTATAAGAAGTTTATTAATTTAGATAGCAGATGAATTTGTAATCATTCAAGTTAAATTGAAAATTATACAATACGAAAACAATTTTTAAAATAAATCAGGACTATGATTTATTATTTTGAATCAATTTGACTCGGTTCTGAAACTAGTTTATTTAATTTAATGATTCTAATGAATCGGTTTAAAACTGATGAAATTCACAACCGATGCAGTTTACACAACCTATGCAGTTTCCAATCGATGCGGTTTGCAACCGGTGCGTTTAATAAAAGATGCTGTTAACAGCAGGCGCGGTTAACAACTGATGCTGCTAACAACCGTTGCGGTTAACAACCAGTACGATTAACAACCGGTACTGTTAACAACCGGTGCGGTTAACAACTGGTGCGATCATCAATCGTTGCACTTAATAGTCGGTACTGTTAACAACCGGTGTGGTTAACAACTGGTGCGCTTAACAATCGGTGCGGTTAACAATCGGTGCGATTAACAACCGATATGGTGTTGTCAACAACTGATGAGGTTAACAACTGGTGCGTTTAATAATCGGTGTGGTTAACAACCGTTGCGGTTAAGAATCGTTGCGGTTAACAACCGTTGCGGTTAAGAATCGTTGCGGTTAGCAACGTGCGCAATTAACAACGTGTGCAGTTTACAACCAATACGGCTGACAACCGGTATCCTCCTGATATTTTGTGTAACATATTGTAAGATTGTGACAAACGACAAAATCGGCGAGAGAAAAAATTCAGAATAATTTAAATATGCAGATTTATTATTATACATTCTTACTCTCCTTAATAAAGCAAAAAGATAGGATAACGAGAAAGCTTGGCCATTGTTCATGTTTAGAACATCATATCTCAATAATCTCGATCTACTTTCTGCGAATCTCTATCATCGGTGCAAAATGGACCGAATCACAAATATGTGATGGCCCCGATCAGTACTTTAAAATTCTTTCAAATATAATACTAATTTAATTATATTATAATTTTATAACTATAGTTTTATTTATAACTATTATTTTTATGAATACAAGTATTTTTCAAATATTAGGAACAAAATATCAAACAATATAAAATATGATTTCTTTTAAACATTTCATACGAATTTATATGGTATATTTTAGCTACCTATACCAGCAGTAGTATCCAAATGGAGAAAGGTCGAACAGATTGTGCTGTTTGTGATAAGGAATTCGATTCACTTAAAACTCTCAATTCTCATATACTTAAAGTACATGATGAGAAGCCGGAAACTTTCCATAATGCTAAACGTGCATCAAAAGTTGAATTGAATACTTCTGGCTCATCACCAACAAAGATTTACAGGATTGATGATTCCAATGAAAATCCCATTGAAAGTATTACAACAATCAACAATAATGATATATTACCAGTAAAAAATACTGATCAAACATCGATCGAAGGTGGTGTTGTTGTGCAACAATTTATAGTAGATGAAGTTCCTGAAAGCACCACTGAACAATTATTGTTGGAAAACAAACTATACACTGTTATACCATTAGAAAACGAGACTATGAAAAGAGAATCGAAAATCACTGTTCCTCAGGAGTCACCAAAAGACAGGAAGCGTAATATAAAATCTTTAGCTGAAAGTTTAGTGGCTGCTATTACAGATGATGTTTCTGATGATGAAGGACAACTTATGATAGTGGAAAATGTGGAAACTGAAGATGATATAAGAGTTAAGGGCAATGTTCGAAGACTATTGGATATTTTAGTGGACAGATCTACTTTAAAGAAATTCGGTTGGCCAGAAGCAACTGAAGAATATGTATGTTCCTTAATTAAGTTTAAAGTATTTCAATTTTAAATTTTGTTGTGTTCATCCCTATCAGGTGCTCTGCAAGGTTATTGAAAATTGTGGTTATGATTTGGGTAAGGATGAGTCGTGTAATGCTGATAGCGATTATGCAACACGTATGCGTGAATACGTTAAATTGCTATTTAGTGTTGTAATACACAATGATTCCATAAAAGAACTTTTAAATAATTATCCAATCGATGATGTAATTGAATTTGTATTGGATAATGATGATCACGAACGTGAAGAAGATGATGACGATGAAGATGATTAAATTAAGATGTTTTTAAAAATATTATATACGTATGCTATACGTTTTCCAAAAAAATGTTA
The DNA here is from genome assembly GCF_002237135.1 of Teleopsis dalmanni. Taxonomy (NCBI): domain Eukaryota; kingdom Metazoa; phylum Arthropoda; class Insecta; order Diptera; family Diopsidae; genus Teleopsis; species Teleopsis dalmanni. Next base: position 189,773,132 of record NC_051847.1, on the reverse strand, counting down.
AATCTAAATGTTTATCATATGTCAAAGTATAATATATATTCCCGTATTTTCCGAAGGTGGTAAAATTTTATGCAGTATCCATTTTAGCTTGATCAAATTTGTGTATTCGTCCAATCTATTTGAAATTTTCTTAACTGAAAAATATTTTTGTGGGGAAATGTATTTTATTTAAATTTACATAATTTATTATACTATTAGAGGCATTATAAATAATGCCTCTACACACAGAATAGTATTGAAATTTAACAATTAAAAAATAAAAATATAATTAATTAATTCAATTATTTTACAGCTGGTTTATGATTTCGTTCTAATATAAACACAGCAAGTAAATTTGTTAATAAAGCTTTCATAGCAAAATAACAAAACTCCAGAAAAATTAGCGAACAGAAAATGTCAAGTACGGCTTTGGGTCAGTTTGTTAAGGTGCGCTGATTCTGAGCTTCACATTTGGCAGGACCCGAGTTCGATTCCTGGTACTTGCAGTCTCAAAAATAATTATTAAGAATTATTCCAGGACCACTGATAGTGGGTATTTGGCAATACTCAAAACAGCTGCATGGTCAGCCAAAAATTCAATTAATTAAAATAATATAAAAATAAATTTTTGTTGTTGTAGTTCACTACTGTTCGAAAAAACCTCATAATTTATTATTAATTTTATGATCACGTCAGCCTATTCTGATAGAACGGTGCGTGTCTAATTATTATATCCTAACATTATGATCACAACTTGCAGTTGTTATTTTTTTTATAAATACAAATATTTATATAAGAATCGACACCTAATAAATATAATATGAAGTAGAAGGGATTTGGTAACAGTTATTTTATTGATGAAATAATCAAAATTATTATAATGTGTAAAAGCAACGACAATTGAAATTTTTTTTTTTTGAAGAGGAAACATAATCTGTTAAATCCTTAACATTTTTAACAAGAGTTGTTTAATCTTTAAATAAAAATATTACTAATATATACTAAAATTATATTTATATAGTAACCCAGCATTTACACTAAAAATTAATCTGCTAAAAATTTTGGTACGGTAGGAAAATACGGATGTTTATGTTTAATCGTAGCAGTAAATATTAATAAAATATTATAATCCAGTATATAAAATCATATTAAAAATGTATAAAGTGTTACGTTATTATAATTTTTGCGATTCAAGTCCTTATCTTCTCACAAAGACATTTATATTATTAATTTATCTTAACTTTTTTTATATTATTCATATAATTTAAATATTTACTTTTGATTCCATATAGACAATAATTTATTATTAGAAAATATATTATTTTTTTTATAAATACAATTGATGTAAAACTATATATTTAAATCTTAAACTCTATGATTGACGTCTTTTATTAAGAAATTCTTTTTGAGAATTTTTTAGAATTGTGCTTTCAGTATAAGCTTAGTTTAAATTACAAAAAAGTGTTTATTGTATTATTTTAATGAATCAATTATCATATTATAATAGATTTATAAATTATAAGATTATTAAATATATATACAATATTATTTAATTATATGATTCTATATATATATATATAAATGTTGAATGTTCATTATTTTTCAATGTGCTATTATATAAAATATTCAATAATCTTTATTTTCTGCTATTTATTTATCTTTTTATTCTGCACTTAAATATTAAATATGTTGAAAAAAGAGAATAATAAAATGATTAAACTGATGGAACGCAAAATTATGTAGAATATGTTACTAATATATAAAACATTGCTCAATTTTAAATTTGATTAAAATATAATTTTTTTTTTATGTTACTCTTCCAAAAAGTGCTTCAAAGGCATAAATCCGTTTTCCTGAGCCATTGGGTTTTCTACTTATTGTTGGTAATTTTTATGTAAAAACATCCAATTTTAAACCCCAATATTTCAGAAATCTTTGAAGCTCTAATTAAAACCGATTTTTATGTCTACATATTGCAATTAAAAAAATATTATTGCAGTTTCAGTTACTTAATTTATATTCTCATATTACCAAGTAAAATTATAACAAAAATATTTCGACATATTTCTTCTTAATTGCTAATTTGTTGAGTAGTTAAAAGTTATTTATTTTTTTTCTAAATACTCTTAAATAAATAAGTACATTTAAAAATTTGTTGTAAAAGTTATTCTCGATAAAATGAATATACTTTATTAATATATTTTGGAATAAAATCTCATTAAAGTATATAAGTATAAAACAAATAATTATATTCAAATATAATGTATGTAAATATTACATACATAATGGACATTGCTGTATAACTGTATTTACATTAAATAAACATAATATAAAGTTAGTTAATTTTTTTCTAATCAATTTATATATACATATTTTAGTTGAATATTTTTGCACAATAGTAATAAATGTTATTACTACATATATATACAATTTTTTTTCTACCGGACTTAAGGTCGGTTATTTGACAATTGAAAAGGTAATAAAAGCACTTATTAATTTATGTTAAAATTTTTAATATTTTTATTAAAAAATATTTATAATACAAATATTTCGATCTTTTTAAAAAAAATTAATTTTGTATTTATTAGTTTTATGTTATATATATTTGTTTCAACACAGAACTGTAGATTTGTAAATCTACAATCAATTAGAGTTTTTAAATATAATCTATAAATCTTAAAAATCTTATTTTTAAGTGTTAAATAACCAACTTTAAATTCGGTAAAAATAAAATTGATTGATATATAGGTCGTAATAACAATTATATACATATGTATTATTATTTTTCCAAGATTATACTTGTTTAATTCCCTAAAAATTTTATTTTTGTATTAATATATTTAATATTTAATAGATATTGCACAATTATGTTAAGTATTTTCTATCGATTTAAAACTTAATTAAATTAATTAATATATTATTAATTTACATAAATGCAAAATTTTTATTTTTTTAAATTAAGAAAAGTCTAAACTGTAAATATATTTTATTAAAATATTGTCTTTTTATAAAATATGTTTAATTATATTTTAAATATAAATACGAAATTGTTACTAATAAAAAAATTCAAATATAGTTTTGTTGTTTAGTTATTATTAAAAACAATTATGATTAAATTAAACTATAATTAGTTATTAGCAGAACTCCATATATATATTTCATACAATAATGAGCAGACTTTTTACTTTTTTCTGTATATTTTTATTTATATAATGTAATAACATTGCAATATATTTCTTAAACTATAGCTAAACTTAAACTATTAAAATTAATTAATTAATTAGATTTCATTTTTAAAAGTATAAATATTTTTTTAAATTTAATTTTATATATTATTAAATAAAAAAACTAACACATTTTTGAATTATTAAATAATAAATGTCAAATGTTTGTGAATATTGCGTTTTAATATTTTATAAACAAAAAGGATTCAATTAAATTTTTTTCTTCTTATATAAGTACATATTTCTAATAGAATAATATTATAATAATATTATTATATTAATATTATAATAAATAAATAATTAATATTATATAGAATAATATTATAAGTGCACATTCCAAATAGAATATTTGCAGTCTATTGCACAATACATTGTATTAAAATTAAGCGATAAGTTGCTGAAGTGGAAAAGATTTAACTATATTGGAATACAATTGGTGGTGATTTATAGGTAATAGGTATTTATAGGTAGTAAGAGAGAGATAATAATAACTATGACTTTCGGTATCTAATGCGGTATCCCTGGGGAAAATCATTTAATCTAAATTGCACAAAGTAAATCTAACAGTAAATGTAACAATATTTAACAATATTCAAGACTCCGAACCTAGTTCGGTTCAACAAAAATCAAATGAACTTACTAGTTTCGTTTCTTGACAATCGCAATAAAATTTCAGATAATACTTTACTATGCATTGCCTAACAAAGTAGAATTAACAGGAGAATGTTTCAGGAAATGTTTCTGCAATCTGTTAGAATGAACTGTCCATTGCGATTGTCCTCCATTTTAAGCGTCAGCCCCTGACTTTACAAGTAATTTATATTTAAAGATTTATATACTGTTGCTGTCCAAAATTTCTTTTTTACTTTGTAAGCATTAGTCAACGTTGATATAAGATTTTTGTAATTTTTAACCGACGTGGATTTCAATTCATATTCCCGACCATCATTTTAAGTCACTATAGCTCGGATGCTGTTGAATAGAATTCTACCTAGAACCTCAGCACTACTATACGCTTTATATTAAGTTATCGGTGAACTAAGCACACACATTAGTGAGCTGTATAAAGTCACCATTATTACATGTACTTCTCTTAGAAATTACTATATTAAAATTGCTTTCACTAAAACAACTAAAAATTTATATCTTTTTGAGGATGTTCTTTTAGTTAATTTTTCTTGTGAAAAAGGATGTTGGAAAGTCGGTAAAAGTTTTTTAGTATTTCACAGTATATATCTATTGATTGTATGGTACTTGCTCTTTATATCTATAACGCCATAGTAAACCAGACTCTACATTTTACTCAATGACTTTTAAGCATTAAATTTTTGGCCACCATTCGATATATGCATTTGTGCTAATGAAGACTCATCATGAAGACTTTCACAGACTATCATCCCACATTTTGTTATCTTAGCCATTTTTATAATCAGATATTCACTTTATCGAAGTCTTTTATCAAAGATAATTGCGACTTATTCAGATTCGTTGGATAGTGCTAAAAGTATTATACTATATGTTGTCACTATATAACTAAAGAAGAATGTTTCTAAGATATCTTTGATAAAAAACTTATATGAAGTGAACATCTAAAGATCCATTAATTATCTTTTTTGTTTAGTAACAATTTTCTAGAATTATTTGTTCTTAATATTTATGCAAAGTAAAGTAGTAAAGTATTAAAGTAATATATTCGAAATATCCATATAAAGTCTAGTTAATAATGTGAGTTATTGTTTATTTTTTAACAAGTAATTCTGCTCTTTAGATTACATTAGGAGTACTATTATATTGAAAGTAAATTAATAAATTTCTGCACCTTTGAAAACTACACTACTCTGATGCAAATATATACAAAGATCTCCGTATGTTAAGATCAAAATCTTCAACATTAAATATATCATAAAGTACTGCAACTATAATAATAGCTTAACTTTAAATCTAATAGCTAACAGTTTAAACACAAGTAGACTTAGAAAGCCCCGCCTAAGTAATCGATCGCATGAATTTAAGGATTTATGATAGAAATAGATTTGTAAGCTAAAACAATAAGTAATAAATCTTAAAATAAAATTTTTAACTTAAATTATATATAAAATTATAATACAATATTAAAAATATATATATAAATCTATAATAATTATTAAAAAAAAAAACAAAAAATATTATTCATTGTATAATTAATTCATTTAATTTTTTTGTATCCCAAAAATTTATATAGCAAATATTTTTTTTTAACACCTGTAGGAAATTTTTTATTTTATTATTAATGCATTAGTTTATAGGTTTATTAATTAGTATTGTGCATATCTATAATAAGTTAAACATGAATTTATCTTTAGTCCTATCTAGTAAATCCTGAGCTAAAGAGGTAACCAAGGCAATAGTTGGTGTCAACAAAGAATTGAGAAGTGCTTGTCATATTCGTCGCTATGTAATGAATTGATTTTTTTTTTCATAAAATTAAAATAGATTTAGTTAAATTTTGTTAAATTGTAAAATAATGGCCGAAAGCAATATTGATCCGACTGTGATAAAACTTACACAAGATACACTTGGTAAATATGTTAAAAAACCTCCGCTCTCAGAAAAACTTTTGAAGAAACCACCTTTTCGGTTCCTATTTGATATATTCACTGTGGTAAGTAATTTATTAAATTAAATTATTTATATGAGGCTGATAGTACTATATATTATTTTTTAAAAGTGAAGAGTTTATATATACATGAATTATATCAACATGAAACTTCGATATTGGTGCGATATTAGATATTTATCGCTTTTATAAATTAATAATTTTTGCATACAAATAATGGTACTTAGGTATACTTATAGTTTATTAATTTAAACTATTTGTCAGTTCAAATTTAAATAATTGACTGTTGCTATAGTAAATAAAAATAAAATTATAGGTTATACGTGACACTGGTTGCTTTGAAGGACTGTATACAGCCGAAGAACTTACTTTTGAGAACATCAAAGACCGTGATGACAAAATGAAATTCTTACAAAAAATGATTGATGTTGTTAGTAAGTATAATTCACATATATTAAATCTGTAATATGTGTTTAAAAATTAAACCCAATTAGAAGGATCTATTTTATTAAATTAAAAAAATTGTTCTTGATTTTCTAGAACTTACAACAAATGATTCCTTAACGGTTCGTACTTCAAAGATCGTCGCTGGTCATGAACCGGAAAAAACCAATGAGTTATTACAGCTAATGGGTCAGGTAATTGAAAATAAATTAGACTGGAAAAATGCAATGAATAAACTTAGTAGTGGAACGCCTGATAATAAGGAAATAGTTACAAAAGACAGTAAACAAAAAGACAGCAAAATTAAGGAAAAAATTAAAGATAAAAATGCCAAAACTAAGGAAATGAAAATAAAAGAATCGAAAACCGGTACAAAAGCAATTTCAACAACAACAAATGATGGAAAAATTAAGAAACCTTTAGTAGTAAGCAAAGAAAAAGAAAAAAATACCAAAGACAAAACTACTATAAGAGATAATAGGGAAAAGGACATAACTAAAAAGATGAATGAAACAACAGAAAAGTCAAGTAAAAAAATTAAAACTAAAACTGAGCAAAGTCCATCCCCCAATAAGGATGAAATTAAGCAAAAAGCTAAAGTTGCAAAAGTTGTACAACAAAGTAGCATTGATAAGAAAATTGATGAGGAAATTAAAAATAAAATATCTCCGATTAAAAAAGTTGATTCTCCAGTAAAGAATATTAAAGCAGAGGAGACGATTTCTACAGTTGTTAAACAGAATAGTTCACCACAACATAGTACAGAAAATGATATATCATTACCACAAGAACTGAAAAAGTCATCTGAAACTGAACAATTAAATTTAACACCTTCAAAGGAAAGCGGAAGTCGTAAATCTTCTGCTAAACTTAGTAATGACACCCCTACCAAAAGTAGACGTTCGAGTGCAACCAAAATGACTAAGATTGAAATTAGTAATCATGTTCAACAAAATGACATACAAAGTCTAGATTCTTTAAGTACTTTAAATGAAGTAGAAACAAGTCTCAACTCTAAAGCTATAAAATCAACGGAATCCGTTGCAACAAAAGTGCAACCAACTGCTGCTACTGAAACTCCTAGTCCTATCAATAAAACGGAGTACAAAAGAGAATCGACGTTTGTGCGTGAAAACTCTAAAGATAGCACTAATAGTGTTAATGCCACTAATCGACCACGTACATCACTTAGACCGCCAAGTGCACGACCAGCTTCTGCACGTCCAGGTGCACCACGTAGAAGAGATAAAAATATTGAAATCGTACTACAACCAAATGACCAAATAAATATTTCCGGCATAAATGTTAAGCTTGAAACATTTAATGATGTTTACGATGATGGCGAAAATTTAGTTATAATTGAAGATCCAAATGCTGAACACATAAATGGTTTTAATCTTAGCGATCGCACAGAAAATCAAACTGAAGAACTTGCACAACCAGGCCATTTGGTACAACAAATTCTAGAAACACAGAAAGAGTTAGTACAACAGAATGTGAATGATATAACGAATAAAACGGAGAAGGTAAATTTTTTGTTTAAAAATTTAAATAATTGATAGATACATATAGTTCCCTTTTCAGGAAACTGGTTATACCAATGGTCTAAATGCACGACAAAGTTCAGCACGACAGATGAACAATTTACGTGAAGTTATACAAAATTTGGCTAAATCGGTAAGTCCATTAGGCAAGTTAATGGATCTAATACCAGAAGATATCGATGCAATGCAACTTGAATTAGTAATGTGGCGCGATACATACGTTCAGGCTGCTGCCGATCTTAGAAGGGAACGAAGGTAATTTGAAAAATTAACTATAAACTATTTTGATTTTAAATTTACAATCCACATATATAACACAGTCTTACTACATCTATGACGGAACCAATGAAAAATCAATTAGTCGAGATCGATGGAAACATAAAGGAATACATTGAAATGATTAAATCGAGCAGAGCAAAAATATTACAAAATGGTGACAAAATTATAAAAATGTTAACTGAACAATAATTAAGCATATATGTATGTTGGGATTATGTTAAAATTAATATATATCAAATATTTATCAAAATCAGTTAATAAATGCAAATTGTTAAATTAACATAATTAAAAAACATAAGTAAATCGTTACAATATTTTTTAAGTAAATCGTTACACAATACACAATTTTATTTCAATATGCATATCTCTTTTTTAAACTACTAATACAAGAAGTAAAAAAAAGTTATTGTGTCTGGAAACATCTAAAATTAGTACCTATCTTTCGAAGACAACTGGGTCAACCGAGACGACCACAGAAATGAATTTTTAAAAACTTTATATATTATAATTATATATAAGAGATATATGAATTATAAAGCTTACTATTTGATACGTTGGGTTCATGAGGTCTCAATATTTGTTTATTATTTTTTGTAAGTATAAATGTGTTGAGTTTTAAGTTCCTATCTTGACTCATATATATTTTTTAGTTTTATCATGTTCCTTAAGCGACTCTTGTTTGCAATAGATGCATTTAGGTAGGCACAAGTTGGATATAGGCTTTTAAAGGGTCGTGGAGATTAAACAACAGATGAAGAACTTAATGGCAAATATGAGAAATTATTTTTTCACATGGAACAGTACAACTTGACACGTGTTTTCAAAAAGATTAAGTGAATAGTAAATCTCGGATCATTTGAATATAATGACTTTTTTCAATTTATCATTTTAAAACAGTTTATTTCGAGAAAATTGAAGATAATAATTATAATATTTCTCAAGCGCCTATAAAAAGGGTCGCTATTAGAATTTTTGGTTGACATAAATCCTCTGCCTAACCCTCCCCGTGGGTGTCGACTGGTAATAGAGAGTTCTGATTGCAGACTGTTCTAGCTAAGAATTGGAGTTTGCTCTGATTCATCGGCGTGAGGTCTCTGGGGACAACAGAGGTAATGATGCACTAGGCTATACCGACGGATTCTTCAGGTCCTTAAGGGCTTCCCTTGTCGGATTGGCTACTGCGGAGCAAAAATTCTGTCCAACGGCCTTTACGGCCAATATGGCTTCAACGGCAACAACCTTGGCTATACTGACACTGATTGTATGATTTTGAATTGTCTGAATTATAAATTGTCTGAACCCTGGGCTGACTGTCTCAGTATTCTGTTACCTCAGTATGTAGAGGTGAAACTCTGCAGAAATGGCTTTCAGGCTAATGCTGAGGCTGCCTCCGTCCCGTTAAAATCGTGGCTGACCTCAGGAAGCGCTCAATATCCGTCGCCGTTTAGTTGGTGGTGTAGGTGAGGTTGAGCGAAGCTCCCTCTTAATATCTGCCTGGCTCTGAATGTATATGCTCATAAGGCTATACATCAACCTTCACATGGACCTCACTGATTCAAAGGGACCCATGGGGCTTTTTAAAAGATAACTACACGTCGGGTGGAGATAGCGGACCTGAGTTGGGACCCATCAATATGGAAAATTTAAATCTTAATAAAAAACAAACAAAACTTTCTGCTACTGGAAGACCAGTAGCAACCCCAAGCAGAAGACTGCAAACCTCGAGTGGTACCTCCAACTCCACTTCCAATGAACTTAAAATCTCGTCGCAAATACCTTCTGGAAGCAGAAATACTGCATCTACCAGTCGGTATGTTGCCTCTTTTGTCACGGCCAAAAGCAGTGACAAGTCAGAAACCAAATCCACAAGGAGAATTCCACCCTCTAAAAAGGCCCATAACGACCGCCGTATGGCTACACGAATTCTGCAGCGCGTAGGTGAGATCCCGGCCGATAAAATCAGTCAGCAACAGGCCTCATCCCTTGAATGGGCCAAAAGCATCTTGGCCAAATCAAGCAACAAAGAGGCTTCCAAACCGGACCAAGTGTCTAAAAGACAAAGGTCTCAGGAGGAAGAACCCCCTCTTACGAAAAAACCAAGAGGTCACAATGTACTGGTACGACCGTACAGTGAGGTTGCGAAGGACAATCTCATTATAGGTGTCCTGGATAGGAGTGCCGAGGAGGGAGAATCCCCAAGGACAAATGGAAATGGGTGTCGGCCGCGCTGGCAGACATCTTCCTCCAAGTTTTGGAAGAAAACCCAGGACCTGCTCCCTCCTGCGAACACGCGGGCTGGCACCAAAGACAAGTGAAATTGGTAGCTTGCAAGGATGCGAGATCGGTTGCCTTGTACAAGGCAGCTGTCTCTAAAGTAGGAGAGATCTGGCCTGGAGCCAGACTTGAAGCGGTAGACAAGAAGGATATACCATCTCGTCCTAGGGCCAGGGTTTGGATTCCAACTAAACAAACTGACCCGGAGCAAATTCTGAAAATAATCAGGATCTGTAACCCCAACCTTCCAACTGGAAATTGGAAGGTGGTAAAATTAGAGGAGCCTGTTGGACCGACCAGACAAGCTGTCCTTGTATTAAATGCGGAGTCATTGAAACCGCTCACCGAAGCTAAGTACGTAATCTCCTATGGCTTTGAGAAACTAAATCTCAAGGTCTATCGTACCGATGCCACGGAAGAACCGGAGAAGATTACGTCTGCTCAGCCCTTGCTGGAGGAACCAGCTAAAGAACCAATGCTAAGACAGCAGAGTTGTGAGGAAACACAGAGTGAAGACCTGCCAGATCAAATGGAAGTGGACTCGCTCTCTCTGGTGTCTGAAGACAAATCGGATGCGGGGTCGGTGACCAGTCTGGGCAACCTATTCGATGAGAGTGGGCTCCTGGATTCGGATGACGAAGCCGATAAAACGGTGGTAGAGGTTCAGGTACCTGATGAAGGTGCTTCAAATTAATCTCCACCACTCTAAAGCTGCTTCAGCAAACCTTCTAATCCACCTTGCACAGGGTGGAGCCGATATTGTTCTGATTCAGGAACCATGGATACTGGAAAACCGGATCTGTGGAATCGGAACAAATGACTATAAACTTATCAGCAACACAGACTCAGGTAGACCTAGATCATGTGTGTTAGTGAAAAAGTACATTAATTGTTTCCTTTTGAATAATTTTAGTGATGACGACCAGACTGCAGTGAGTTTGGAAATCGACGGCAAAACCGTATGGGTGGTGTCATCATACATGGCCCATGACCATATAGGAAATCCACCACCGGAAATACTTAAGCAGCTCGTGATAACAGCAGCAGAAAGAATGACTGGTGTTGTGATTGGAGCCGATGCAAATGCTCATCACACAATCTGGGGTAGCTCGGACATAAATGAAAGAGGTGAGTCGTTATTCGATTTTATTCTAGATTATAATCTTCATATATGCAATACAGGAGTGGAACCTACTTTTATTATTGCAGGCAGAAAAGAAGTTTTAGATATTACGTTAACTATTGAAAACACAGATCTTGAGATTAAAGATTGGAGAGTTCTTGATGAACACTCATTCTCTGACCATCGTTATATTCAATTCTATATAAATCTACAATGTCCAGTTGAGAAACCTTATCGGAATTACCGTAATACCAACTGGAGTAGATATCGAACCAATTTACTAAATCTACTTCCTCTATATCCTATTGAAGAAGTAGAGACTCCTCAATCGCTAGATAACGTTGTGGAAACCTTCACAAAAGCTTGCAACATAGCCTTGGGCCGTTCTTGCCCACTAAAATCACAGAGGGGAAAGAAAAAGCCATTGTGGTGGTCCGAGGAAATAAGAGATCTTAGGAAATCAAGCAGAAACTTGTTTAACAAGGCCAAGAGAAGTAATCTTAACACTGACTGGGACATCTACAAAGTCAGTCTAAAAATATATAAAAATGAAATAAAAAGAGCCAAAACACGCTCCTGGAAAGCCTTCTGTGAAAGCGTGGAGGGTTGTCAAGGAACAGCAAGGTTTAGGCGCATTCTCTCGAAGAAACCCTCTAATCTAGTCTACTTAAAAGACGAGGTCAATGGGTGGACACATAGCAGCGAAGAATCGGCGGCATTGTTACTGAATATACATTTCCCAGATAGTGACATACCAAATAACCTTGGAATAAACCAGGGGTCTACATGTGACTCATCTGTGGTGAATAATATTGTCACCAGAAGGAAAATTAAGTGGGCTATAGATAGCTTTCTACCATACAAATCACCGGGCCTGGATGGAATTATACCAGCCCAACTTCATGAAGCAAGGGACATCTCTTGCAATTGGCTCACACCAATCTTTAAAGGTTGTCTTACCTTGGGGCATATACCAGAGAAATGGAAATTGACAAAGGTCGTTTTTATTCCTAAAGCTGGCAAAAGCTCCCATATTACGCCTAAAGATTTTAGACCGATTAGTCTATCCTCTTTCCTCTTAAAAACTTTAGAAAGGCTTCTGGAGCATTTCATTAGGAAAGAGATACCAGAGGAAAGGCTTTCAAAATCACAACATGCGTACTGTAAAGGAAGGTCTGTAGAGACCGCATTATCATCTCTAACTGGGATGATTGAAAACTCAATACAGCATAAAGAATACGCCCTTTGCGCCTTTCTTGATGTGGAAGGGGCTTTCAACAACATCCTTCCTCAAGTAATCGTCAACTCATTAAGAAAACTAGGAATTGACAATAGAGTAATCGAAGTCATTACCCAACTGCTGGTTGATAGGACAATCGTAGCGCAATGGGGGGGAACGCTAGTAACTAAGAAAGTTAATAGGGGGACTCCACAAGGAGGAGTACTTTCCCCCCTCTTATGGCTAACTGCAGTTAATGATCTTCTTGTTGATCTAGATAGCGTAGGTTGTCAGGTGGTCGCGTACGCGGATGATCTTTCCTTGATTGCAAAGGGAAAATTTCTGAGTACAATTAGTGAGGTAATGCAGGGTTATCTAAATAAAGTATCCCAATGGGCCCATTGTAGCGGATTATCAATAAATCCAACCAAAACAGAACTAGTGCTCTTTTCTAGGAAATATAAAATTCCGGAATTCACACTACCTATCCTAGGAGGTCAAACTCTAACTCTGAATGATAAAGCCAAATATTTAGGTCTTATAATTGACAGAAAACTGAATTGGGGACCAAATGTTGTTGCACGTACCCAAAAAGCTATGGTTGCATTTTACTGTTGTAGAGGCGCTATAGGCAAAAGATGGGGACTCTCACCGAAGTCCATTTTATGGATATATAATGTGGTGGTAAAACCAATTCTCTTGTATGGAGTGTTATTTTGGAGAAATACTCTGAATAGGTCAACACTATGCAAGAAATTGGAAAAGGTTCAAAGGACTGCACTGATGACATTAAGCGGAGCGTTAAAATCAACGCCGTCACTTGCCCTGAATGTTATCTTCAATATCTTACCTATCGACATTGCGGCGAAAGGCGAGGTAGCTGGGGCAGCTTTACGTATAAGAGAACTAGGAATTGGAAGCAGTTGTGGATGGATGCAAGATTCCATCCTCAGAGAAATTGATTTCATTCCGGATATAACAGACTACTGTACTACAATTACAATTGTGGACAGAAATCTTGAATTATTTATTCCTTCTAGGGAGACATGGGAAAACTACTCTGTAAAGAGTGATAATCGCCTTAACTTCTTTACAGACGGCTCAAAGTTAGATGGACAAGTAGGAGGAGGAGTATACTGCCCTGAACTAGATCTCAGTATGAGTTTCAGGCTACCGGATCACTGCAGCGTTTTTCAAGCTGAAGTATCTGCTATATTGGAAGTTTCAGATTGGCTGAAACACAATGTCTCCTCCGTTAAATTTATAAACATATTTACTGACAGCCAGGCAGCTATAAAATCCTTAAACTCGTCGACCTTCAACTCGAGGTTAGTACTGAATTGTCTGAATTGACACTGCCCGTTGGGAGGACATGCCGTGAGACTCAACATCAGGACCTCCTTACATTGTAGACATTGCATGGAGGATGATGAAGAGGAATCACCAACACACCTTCTGCTACAGTGTCCTGCCTTCGCAAGACATAGACTATCCTACTTAGGGTCGCACTTTTTCTATTCATTAAGAGAGCTAGATTCTATTTCCATAGCTCGTGTCAATGGCTTTGTAGCCAATACCAAGTGGTTATAGGGACAGGTGTCAAATTCTTAGGGTATCACAATGGACCTCATGGTCTAAGTGTGTCTTCGGACGGCCCCAGTAACCTAACCTAACCTAACCTAAGAATTTCTAGATCACATCGACATTAATGCTCCCACAGGCTGAGCATTTCATTGTTTTAAGTAGATGGAGTAACTTAGATCGCAGACGTAAACGTTTGATTAGCATCAAAACTTCTGTTCTTCGCAGTGATAAAGGTTATTTTTCCTGTGCAAGTATTTAAACCTTGACAGAATAGCACGATTCAGGGAACTAAATAGCTTACATAATTTTATATATTGTTTCATTATAAAAACCCTAATTATAAAATTATAAGATCAGTTGTTCAATCAAAAAACTTTTAAACGTTAGCAACTTTATATAGAAAAACCTATATTTTAAATTTTAAAAGTTTAATAATAGCCCATAAAATAATAAATAAATAATAAAAGTAAGTATGTAACTCCAAAAGAATAAAGTAGTTTAAGTTTTTATGTTCTATTAGTTTTATCATATCAAACGATTGATTGTTAACATTAGCTGTTATTTTTTTTATTTAGAATTGTAAAAAACAACATTAAGTCTGGTTGAAACAAATTGGCGTCAAATTTAAAATACGATAAATGCATTTTTGACATATGTATGGTTTTTGTTCTGTTGTGTACAACATGAAATATAAAAATTTTAAACACTAAAAATTAATTAATTTATATAAAAAAAAAAACAAAATCAATATTAGAAGTGCTATAATAAGCATTTTTATTTTATATATTTAAATTAATTTATTTATTTATGTATTTAAATTTATTAGTAAATGAAATACTCATTTGATTTGAACGGATGTCTGAAATTTTACAACGTATTTCCAGTCAACATTCACAATAGAAAAATTTTTGAATTTGGATGCGATGAAACTTAAGACATAAAATATTTTGCGAATATTTAGGTTATATTCGCATTATTATATTATATATTAAAGATTTTAATAGCATTGTAGTTGCTTGGCCCGTTTTTTTCGTAAGTTGCGAGTATTTTTTTTCCTACTCTGAAAGATTATTATTATGCACTGTAGTCGGAATAATGTATCAATTTAAATTTGCTTCGTGTAGATTCGAGTTTATCTGAAAGCATAAATTGCAACTCTACCATGACAGACCAAATGTTTTTGAATTTCTATTTTGACTTCATTCTTTACTATATTTTGAAGATACTTCGTAATATTAAGCAGCTCAGACCTGACATCTTATAGAGTTTAAGATTTATTTATGTTATGAGGTAAAAATTTTTTCGTTATATAAATAAACAGCAGAAATTATAAATATATTTAACTTATCAATATTGATACAGAATTTTTTATATTCTATTTAAGTTCCACTTTTCAATGTAATTAAAGTAAGAAAAGGCGATATTTGTATTAAATTTCAAAATAAATATATATAAATTATATCGGTAGTGCATTAAGCAATATCTATAAATATAAAAGAAGATAATGTCTTTTCACATGATAAATTGTATATGTGAATAGTATAGTTTTATGTTAGAATAGTTTTATGTTATGAAAAAGTTTTCTGTAATTATGAGTTGGCATTCAAATTCTTATTATATTTGCAGCTGCTGCTCACTACTGACTGTTTTACTATATTATTACAACGAGTTTTATACCGAGTGTTAAAACAAAGTATTAGCCGCTAAACTAATTACGTTGAAATTGTCAGTGACGGGTGCATGCCTAATGCATTTCCACCTAAACAAACATACTTGGTCCAAGTGGAAAGTAGACCAGTACAGCTAATATTAATGAAAATGAATCATGATGATTTACAAAACATTCCCGTTAAGAACGAAGGGTGTCCTATTGTAGCATCAGAATCAACTATCACCAATAGCGATAGTTTCCTATTGGAAGAATCACCTTTAAGCGATGATGAAAAGCAAGATGGTGAAGATTGTATTCAAAAACACATCTGTGGTAAATGTCACAAATCGTTTAGACGATTTAGTGTAAGTACTCATGCTTAAATTATTTTATAGTTTTTTAATCCTTTTTAATTCTAATAGGAGTTTAAAAAACATTCGGCATTTTGTCAGTTCGATAGTGATTACCACTTACGAAAAGCAGATATGATGAAGAATACTGAAAAAATTGAGAGGGAAGCAATTAATATGGAGTCTACTTCCTGTTCATCGAACACATATAAAACAATCAGTTGTGAGGTGTGTAAACAAATGTTTTCTCGTTTAGATAGTTTACAAGAACATTTAAAGCGTCATCTGAACACACAATTAACTAAAACAGAAGAAAATATGTGCCCCATTTGTAAAAATTGTTTTTCCAATTTATCAATTTTGAAGTAAGTTTCAAAAATTATTGCTAAATTTGAAATAATATATTTGATTTTTTTAAATTACTTCGTTAAAAATGATGCAGAAAGCATAAACTTGAACATAGAGGAGATCGTCCTTTTGCTTGCGACTTTTGCGATAGAAAATTTCCCGTATTAAGTCTATTGATAAAACATCGTCGTTCTCATACTGGCGAAAAACCATACACATGCGCTGAAGTAACTATTTTAATTATGTTTATTTTGGATATATTAGATATATTAAGTATTTGAAGTTATCTTTTACAGCGCAACCAAAGTTTTTCTGCTAAGGGATTACTCAACCGTCATATGAAGCTACATACTAGTGAAAAACCATACACTTGCGCTAAAGTAAATACCAAGATTATATTGACTTGATAATAAATAAATCAAGAAAAATTTTATTTTTAATTTATTTTTAAATCATATTTTTTTTATAGTGTAATCAATGTTTTACTACTGAAGAAATGCTCAAACAGCATACGAAACGACATACTGATGAAAAACCCTACATATGCACTGAAGTAAATATTCTAACTATATTCATCAAAGATTTAATTTTATAAGTATATATTTGGTATAGTGTGATCAATGTTTCGCTATTAAGGATTCGGTCAATCTTCATATTGAACTTCATACTATCAGAACGCCTCACGTTTGCAATGAAAGTGGAATAAGTTTTGACACCACCCGACTACATATTCAACATCCATTTGACTGTAATCAATGTAAAGAAAAACTCAAATCCAGTAAGCAAGACGTTGTTCCAGAACGGCAATTGATAACAGATGAAGGATCTGAAACAACTACAAAGCAATTGGTATTCGAAAACGAAGTATGTAGTACAGTAGAAAATCAGAGTATAAAAATAGAACCCAAAACTAGTATCTCCAAAGGTCTACGTGATGTCAATATAAGCAATCGACCATTGGTTGAAGAGGACACTACTGTACAACAATTAAATGAAAATGAAGAACCTGAAAGAACCACCGAGCAATTGTTATTAAACAACGAATTATACACTATTATAACACTAGAAAATGAGAATATTAAACTGAAACAAAAAACTATTATCCCTGAAGATGTAATTGAGTCTACCAATGAAGATCAAACACTTGTTAAAGGTGAAGTTGTTGTAGAAGAAGAAGTAGAAGTAGAAGATAATATAACTGAAATAGTTACAGAGCAGCTGTTAGAAAATCATGAATCATGCAGTGTTATTACACACAAAACTAAGAGTATCAATATAGAAACTAGAAATGCTATTCCTGAAACTGGTATTTCTTTAAATAGCATAACATACGATATACCTTCAATTGATAATAATTTAGCAAAGCAAGTTAAAAAAGATGAACCACATCAAATATCTAGACAGCAACTATTAAAAAATGCAGAGTTCACTGTTACAACGCTAGAAAATAAGAGAATAAAATTGGAGTTAGAAACTGCTATTCCAGAAACTGTAGTTGGCACGGTTGCTATACAACAATCTATTAAATTTGAAGCAGCTGAAACAAATTCAGAAGAATTATTACTAGAAAACGAATTATACAGTGTTATAACACTAGAAAGTGAGAACATAAAAATCGAGCCGGTCGCTACTGTTTCAGAAAGTTTGACTGATGTTATTACAGACGATCGAACATCCATTGCAGATGAGATTTTATTGTTACAATTCACAGAAGAAGAAGAATTTGAAAATAATTCAAAACAAGTTAAAAATTCATCTTGTTCGTTGAAACAACACATTAAAGAACATAAAAGTGGTGATAATATTAATAAATCTGCAATTTTAAAGTAAGTAGTTTAATAAATATTTTAAAATTACTTTTTAAAATTCTTTAGAAAGCGTAAAGGTATACAGCAAGGAGAGGGTCCTTTTACTTGTGACTTTTGTAAGAAGAAATTTCCGGTGTTGAGTGTATTGGAAAACCACCGTCGTTCTCACACTGGTGAAAAACCATATACCTGCACTGAAGTAAGTATTGCCATTCTTTAAATTTAAGATTATATATATAAAATGACTTTTTTTGTTTTATAGTGTAAACAATGTTTTGCTCATAAGCAAGCACTCAATCATCACATGACTCGACATACTGGTGAAAAACCCTATTCATGCACAACTGTAATTTTTACATTTAATTTTATTTAACTTTAAAGATATTTAGTATATATTTTTTAAGTGCAATAAAAGTTTTGCTGTTAAGGAGTCACTCAAGCGTCATTTGAAGATACATACTGGCGAAAAACCCTTTGCATGCAGTGAAGTAAATATTGAAATTATTCCAAATAGTACTAAATCTGATGTATACATTTTTATAGTGCAATCAATGTTTCGCTATCAAAGAGGCACTAAATCTTCATATGAGGCGACATACAGGCGAAAAACCCTTCACATGCACAGAAGTAATGATTTTAATAGTTTTGATTCAAAAATAAAGATATTAAGAATAAATTTGTTTTCAGTGTAATCAATGCTTTTCTCGTAAGCAAGCACTCAGTGCTCATATGATGCGACATACTGGTGAAAGGCCATACATGTGTACTGAGGTAAAAAACGAAATATTAACGTTAAAGAATAACTATAATAACAATATATTTTTATAGTGTAAACATTGTTTTGCTCGTAAACAAGGACTCGAACTTCATATGAAACGACATTCTGGTGAAAAACCCTTTATATGCACTGAAGTAAAGTCTACAAATATTTTAATATCAAAATAAAGTAAAAAATATATTATTTATAGTGTAGTCAATGTTTTGCTACTAAGGAATCACTAAATCGTCATATGAAGCTGCATACTGGTGAAAAACCCTTTACGTGTCCTGAAGTAAATATTACAATTATTTTCACTTCAAAATAAATATAAAAATATATATATATATAACTAATTTTTATAGTGTAATCGAAGGTTTGCGTTCAAGCTTGCCCTCAAACGTCACATGAGGCGACATACGGGTGAAAAACCGCACACATGTACTGAAGTAATAAGCAAAATCGTTTCTATTTAAAATAAATTATAATAAATATAAATTTTTTTATAGTGTAATAAAAGCTTTGGTGTTAAACAAGAACTCAAACGTCATATGAGGCAGCATACAGGCGAAAAACCATACAAATGCACTATGGCAAATATTACAATTATTTTCATTTAATATTAGCTGTAAATTTGTATTCTTTATAGTGTGATCAAAGTTTTAATATTAAGGACTCTCTGAATCGTCATATAAATCGTCATACTGGAATTAAACCCCACACATGTTCTGAAGTAAATATTACAAATGTATTAATTTAAGACGAAATATAAAAAGTATATTATCTTTTAGTGTAATAAAAGTTTTACAGTTAAGGAATCACTAAATCGTCATATAAAACTGCATTCTGGTGAAAAACCCTACTCTTGCACTGAAGTAAATATTGTTAATTTTATGCGTTATTAAATACAATAATAAAATGATTGTTATAGTGTAATAATAGTTTTGCTGTTAAGCAGGCGCTTAAACGTCATATGAGACAACATACTGGTGAAAAGCCCTATAAATGCACTGAAGTAAATTTTGTAATTATTTTGATTTGAAATTAAATATATGAAGTCTATATTTTTATAGTGCAATGAAAGTTTTAATGTTAATGACTCTCTTAAGCGTCATATGAGGCGTCATGCTGAAGAAATTCTACGAATACAACAAAGTAAGTTTTGCAATTATTTTTATTTAAAAATAAATATAATATAATAAGTATATATTTTTATAGTGCAATCAAAACTTTTTTCTTAAGAGTTAAATCAGTTGTCGTACAATACAACACATTGGCAAAAGTTTGTAATTAATATGGATTAAGTATTTTGTTACTACTGTACTTTGTAATCATAGCAAAACTCATTTACGTTCAATTTTCTGTGGACCATATAAAGAAATATTCAAAACATTCAAATATGAAGCACACGTTGCTATTATCATTTTACACCAGTTTGGTTTTACAAACTAAAGCAGCAGAAATCTGGTATAGATTTCATTTTATTGGAAGCGTAAAAACGAAACCCAGGATGAATAACAGATTTAAGTGCAACAGCGGAGAAACTGAACATTTACAGAAGTTTTTATTAACGAATTATTCTAAAAGAATATAAAGTTTTAGAATTTCAAAGAGTAAATCCAAAAAGAGTACAATGGTGTATTCGCATGGCATAGTTGTTTTCTATAGAAAAATTGTTTTTACTTATGTATGGATAAAACGTAGCCAACGATTTGGGAATTTTGATTTTAAAATTGTATTTCACGTTAAGCTTTGAATAACTGATCAGTTTTTTTGTCAGATTCCGACGACGTTATGTAATTTATCCATACTACGTTGTTAATGTAGTTAACAATCAAGAAAAAGTTTACGGAAGTTATTTAGAAAATTAAGTTAAATAAAAGTTTAATTTAAATTATTTTTAAGCTAATGTTGTCATTAACACAAAATATGAAATAAAACAAGATAAAGGAAAATTAAAATTTTTAGTTTAAAGATATAGATATGTGACAGAGAATGCGAGATTCATTTAAAACAGTAATTTGTTATATATCTAAAGTTGAAAAAATATACTAAATCTAAACGTTCCTCTATTATTAGATATAAGATTTAAAATCTTTGGGGTCATTTTCTTACCTACCTAACAGAACTGTCATCTTACAAAATTAGGGATTTGTTAAGTTTATGAATTTGTCCGGTTGATGTAGTTTCACATGAATACCCTTTAGTCTGTGTGTAAACAACGCTAACCGTTGTGTCACAATCTTCCATTATTAAATATTAAGTAGGCTTTAAACATAAAGCTAGCACTACAGCCTAAACTTACAGTTTCTCCATCCATTTTTAATGTTTTCAGGGTAAATGTAAAATGAAACTGTTAAGTTGATTTGATTTTTTTGACAAAATCAAATTGAGTTTAGCATGATCGGATGAATTTCCGAATTCACATAACAATTAATTATATTTCTAGCTAATATTGTGTTAAAATATTTTTAAATAATAACAATTTTTAAATAATATACATACATGTATTATAACACCTAAAGAAAACAAAGCTTTAATAAATTTCTTGTCGATAATAAAATTACATTTAACATGAATCAATAATGTTTGCTATACAATATCTAATATACATTCAAGGCAGATTATAATACAACTTTTCGTTTAATCTGAAATGGCATAAATTATTTAATCTATTCACACAGCATAATTAAATATAATTTTACTCAATTGGCTTGTTCAAGTAGCTTCATTGCAAAATTATACAAACTTTAGTCAAGGAAATTTATTAAAGTTGGTTTAGTGTTTACATTATCGTTTCGGGTTTTTATTTTGACAATTGTTACATATTTTCAGGGACCGTAACAGTTATCATAAAAAAAATAAAAATCATCTTATAACTGTTATCATATGCATTTTAAAATAAAACTCAAAAAATAATAATTATTATATGCCTTTTATTTTTTTCGCGCAGCAATAACTCTTAAAATTTGCTTCTTATTTTAAAACGCACAAATAACTGGTATACTTGCGTTATATAATATAAAAAGCAAGAGTATCGCGCAAATTCTGCGCGATATTTTTAAAATGAAAATATAAAATGCAATTTTCATACAAGGTAGTTGTTTTTGCAATTCCATAGAAAATGTTTGAAAAGGTTGGTGTAGGTAAAGATTTAGTTCAGTTTTTTGTTTTTGTATTTTGCATTTATATTTTGTATTTACATTCGTATTTTGTAGGAGAATAAATTTGTATGTAAAATACAAAAACAAAAAACTGAACTAAATCTTTACCTACACCAACCTTTTCAAACATTTTCTATGGAATTGCAAAAACAACTACCTTGTATGAAAATTGCATTTTATATTTTCATTTTAAAAATATCGCGCAGAATTTGCGCGATACTCTGGCTTTTTATATTATATAACGCAAGTAT
>NC_051847.1:189747560-189750437 GCF_002237135.1 Teleopsis dalmanni | reverse complement strand
GAAAATGTAAGTTTCGATGGATTATGCTTTGATTTTTAAAATAAATATTCACAATCCAAATATTTTAGGTAATCGTTGCGTTAAGAAAATGGATCATCATTGCCCATGGATAAACCATTGTGTGGGTTGGGCTAACCATGCTTATTTTTCATTTTTTCTTTTCTTTTCCATCATTGGAAGTATTCATGGTGCCATAATTCTAATGTGTTCCTTCTATCGTGGTATACATCGCTATTGGTATTTAACCCATGGTTTGTACGATTTGGCTAATGTACAATTCACTATGTTTACATTTGTATTGTGTATTATTGCTATGGGCTTGGCAATTGGTGTATCCATTGCTCTAACGATGCTATTATACTTCCAGGTATAATATTATTTTAATTATTAATAAACTTATTTAACTTTATTCTTAATGCCTTTTAAAGCTTAAATCCATATTAACAAATCAAACGGGTATTGAACTGTGGATTATGGAAAAAGCTCTTTATAGACGTAAATTTAATCCTGAGATACCAGAGTTCAAGTATCCTTATGACTTGGGTGTACGGCGTAATATACAACAAGTGTTTCAGAAATCGTGCCTAATGAAAGGAGATGGCGTTGAATGGCCTGTTATCGATGGCTGCAATCAGTACACGTTAACGGTAAGTTGTGACTTGATGAATTACTTTATTATGTGCAAATAATTGTTTACAATTCTTTAACACGCCTCCTTCCTTTTGCGATGTACTTGAACACAGCGTGAACAGTTAGCACAGAAATTCGAAAAACGTGCACGTACTAAATCATTCAAATGCATACGTCCAGCAACAGGTCGTATTTTACCACTATTTTCTCAAGGCTGTCGTGTTTGTATGTCACCGCCGTGTACGGATGAACCTCGTATTCGTCTATTACCAGGTGACGTTATAAAAGTTACACGTTTTCGTAAGCATTGGCTATTTGGAGAGCGCGTTTTGGAAGACGTAAAACTAAATGCAAAAAAAATGAAGCGTAAAGGACCCATACGTGGTTGGTTTCCAAGACGATGTGCCATTGAACTGATTACACCAGATCATGTGTCGGATTCTGACAGTGTTGAAGATTTGGATAATTTAAAAATATCAAAAAAACTAGTAAACGATTTAAATGCTAAAAATCATAATGCAAATAATGGCAAAATAAAGGAACAACAAAAAAATGGAAAAAAACGCAATTGATTATAGTTGTCTTATGTATTGCTTATATATATGATGGTATATATTTACACCTTTTAATATAATTTTTATATGACTTTATAATTAAGTACATAATTAATAAACATAACACCGTTGAAAGTAGTGTTTAACATAAAAAAATTGTATATTTCGATAGTTTTATAATATATATAACAAAAAAATCAAAATATCGTTAATAAAATTTATATAAATAACAAATAAAAATTTTTTTAGTTTTTATTTATATTAAAAATACAAAAGAAATTACTTTTAACAAAATCTGATATAATGTACACCCAAATATGACGAAAAACGAGATATAACGACCGTTTCATAAAATCAAATTTGGTTTGTCATTTAATCAGTTTTTGTAACCTATTGTAGTGATATCGATATATCGGTTATTTCCATAGTATTTTTATAAAATTTTAGTTCTGGTTGTAATTAGTTATGGTTGACTAAATTAAAAAATATTGTCAGTCCTCTTTCTTGAGAATTTGAAAAAAAATTAGTACCATTATTATAAAAATTTATAACAAGTATCAAATACAAAATGCGGTGATTTATATCCACTCACGAAATAGATTATAATGATTATAATAATAATAATGTATAACGTATATAATAATAATAAATAATAATATAACGTTTCTTAAGCGTAGCCTTCGATACATGCTCATCAGTGACGATGCGTGTCCTATCTGGATGTACCGCTTAAATCAAAAATAATAAATTGAAATAGATGAGATGTTTAATTAATAATAACTATATTACATTAGGTCACAATATATTCATAATATAACATTCAACAGTTCATTAACAAAAAAATAAATTAAATAAAGGAAATTATTAATTTATATGTATTAAAATTTAATATTATATCAATATGGAATATGCAGAGGACAAACAAAATAGAAGGCACTCGAAACGTATAAATGTGCGGCCAACTACTGCGCACACCTAGTGGCAGAAATTCGTGTGTGCTACTACTAAGACGGGAGATTCAAAGTGTAATAGAAATGTACGGTAATATAAGCTGCAAACTTTAGCGCACACCTAACCGCTTCTGGAAATCAACATGTTTGATTCATATGCATGCAGTTCATATTCAAATAGAGCAGTATAATTATTCTCATATATTTCTCACTATTATAAATCTCTATTTCTCATATTTTATGTGAGAGGGCAGACAGATTACTTCGTTCAATCTACTGTTGCGCACATTTAGCGACAGAAATTTGAATTTACATATTTTACTTAATATTTTGCAAATTATGTAAGTTTAAATAAACTTTTATCTCCATCGAGGTATCATTTAAACTCAGAGTATATAGTCAATACTTCATATTCGAAACAAAAATTAGGGATTAACTTTCCCAGTGGGTGAATAATTTGTCTGTAGTATATGTAAAATATATATGTAATTCTATTAATATAATTATAATTTTTATTCTTTCATTTTACTGCTTATAACGATTTTCATTTTTTAAATAAATATAAAATATATATAAATAAATATAATAACTATATAATAATAAACATAAATTTAAATTTATCTGTTAAAATTTATTAATCCTTTTTTTAGTCTATCTCTCTCTCTATATCTGTGGTTCTATCTTTCTTTGTTTTTTTATCCTTCTCTCTCTTTTTGTCTTTTCATCTCTCTTTCTCTGTCTTT
>NC_051847.1:189709001-189747460 GCF_002237135.1 Teleopsis dalmanni | reverse complement strand
AATGTTTAAATATTACTTTATAGGTTCAAACGGAGTCAGACACAACATCACCCAATGAAGCTGAACTCAATTCTGCTACTGAAATATCCACAGACTCAGAGTTTGAAAACGATGAAGTTATTCGAGAAGCACCAAAAATTCTTATAGATGATACACACATAAAAAAACCAACAAAAGTGAAGGTAAGTGCATATACATTAATCTCATAAATAAATTTATAAATATAAATTCATTAATTTAAGATAAAATCAGCTGTAATAACTACTTCAACAAGCAATAAACACAATATAAGAGAAGGTAGCTATTTAGCAAAATATCAAACACAACATCAACCGCCACAGCCACAATTTAAGCCCCTAGTTCAAGTAGATCCAACACTTCTAAATAGTAATCGTGCACCATTACAAAACCCCCGTCCAGGTGATTATTTACTTAATAAAACTGCCAGTACTGAAGGTATTGCATCCAAAAAGAGCTTAGAACTGAAGAAGCGTTATTTACTTGGCGAGGCAGTAAGTGGTAATAAAATACAAAAGTCAGGTTCGACCTCAGTACTAGATTCAAAAATACGTAGTTTCCAATCAAATATATCTGAATGCCAAAAACTACTAAATCCTAGCAGTGATGTAAGTCCAAGCATGAAGACATTTTTAGACCGGACGAAATTGGGAGAAAATAATAAAAATGAAATATTACGTTCAGCTACTAGTAACATTTTGAATGAGCTTCGTGTAGCGATTACTATACAAAAAGCCTCTTCCACCACCTCTACAGACAACGAAAAGGAAAATGTTTACGTTAATAGCAAAAATGAGCTCAACAAAGGTATGGAGTATTCAGAAAGTATAAACTCAACACTGCTTGAATCAATAAACAAAAAAACCCCAACAACACCAACAGTTAATACTCAAACAATAATTGAAACAATTGATTTGGTTACCCCAGAAAAAGAAATAAAAGCAATTATCGATTTAACCGCAATTGAATCGCCCAAAAAGATTAATAAAGAACTTGCTGATATTAAATCGGTTTCACAAAATGGAAATATTATCCCTGTGCTCACTGCCACTGACACCAATAAAATTATTGATTTAACCGTTAGTTCGCCAGAGAAATGTGATAATATAATTATAGCAGATGCAAAACCCGATATATCAAAAGATGTAAAAGAACACATACCCGATTTATTAGGTCACATAGAACACGAAGTTAATGCTGATAAACAGTTTAAGCGAATTTCCAACGCAATTGCTGAAGATCAACAAAATTTGCTGAATAATTCAGACGATGAAGAAAAGCGAGATTCACCAGAGAAACAAGAAGAACACTATGAAAACGATACCTTACAAATTGAAGTACCTACTATACCCTGGCATACTCGTAAAAATCTGCTCTCCTCCACTACTGCTTCTAGTTGCACTTCAAACTCATCTAGCTTAGAAGATATTCAACATTATATATTGGAATCTACAACTAGTCCAGATACGCAAACTGGTAGTCATCAAGTGCCACGAGTTGAAATTCATGATGTAACCGGAACACTTATGCAAACTGATAATTTAATGTTAGCTGATAATAAATATGAAGATGACAGTTTAAATTGTAAATACACAAATAACAGTGAAAGTATTATAGTGCCAGAGATACCTGCAGTAAAAACTACCGTTGTGGAAGATGATGCAGAACTAGATGTAGAACCTGTTACTGCTACACCTGAACCAGCTGAGTGTACTATTATAGAAGCAAAAGAACAAGCACCGCCTTTACCAGAACAAGGTCCACCATTACCTGAAAAGGGACCACCCAAAATAAAACCAGCAAACCTAAAATTTGATACCAAAAATGAAAATAAAGTTGAAAGTTTGAAAAATTTACCTCTGGTTGTTGAGCAATTTGCAGAGCACACGAAAGTCATCAAACCACTTACATTGAACCTAAGTAAAAGTCAAAAAACGCCCACCACACCAACTGCTAATCTCTGTACGCCTACTTCTCCTTTAATAGATAATGATAAAACTCCTACGGCAGACTTGTTATCAAAAGGTTCCGATTCGGAAACAGAACCGACTGGTACGGGCCATGCGCTAACTGAAACGGAGTTGTCTGATTGGACAGCAGATGATTGCATATCTGAGAACTTTATTGATATGGAATTCGTGTTAAATTCAAATAAAGGTACAATTAAACGTAACAAAAAAGGCAAAAGAAAATCAAATACGACTAAATTGCCAACAACAAGTGAAGTTATGTTTGAAGTAGCTAAAACAGCACCTGTTGCTGAATTTGAGGGTATACTCAAGTCTATCGATATTGATGATATTGAATTCATGGACACAGGTTCGGAGGGTTCATGCGCGGAAGCTTATTCAGCTACAAACACAGCACTTTTACGCAATCGTGGGTATATTGAATTTATTGAAACTACTCCGCAACAAACACCAAGTCACAAACTCAACAGTTATTCACAACAGTTAAATAGTGATAAATATGGTGCAATCACAACGAAACGTGATGAAAAGCTTGGTATTGATTACATTGAGCAAGGCGCTTATATAATGCAAACTGAGGATAACTCTCAAGATATGCTTAAGACTCCAGTTAATGAACATCCATCGCAACAAATAGCTACAATATTAAATGATAAGGCATTAACTCAATCTGTTTCTATTATGACACAATCTTTAACTGACTCAAGTACATTGAATGATCTTGACGATGACAGTCTTTGTATAGTTACTCCTAACTCTCAAGCACAACTTTCATCTGTGACAGCGAAAACAACAACAGAGGAAAGTGATGCACTCACTGTCGTTACTAGTCCTATTGATTCTTCTTCTCCAAAAATGCATGAACCAACAGCTGCGCAACGTATAGCAGGCAAGAGTCCGGAAACTGGTGGAGGTTCAACACCAAGCAGTTCTGAAAAACAACCTAAGACATCACAATCAACTTGCACACCCTCTAGCACATCGAACACAATGTCAAGTAAACCTACGCCATCACGACAATCATCACAAGAAAACTCCGCACTAGTTCACAGTAATGGTTCAGCTGCGGGTGCGAAAAATGCACAAAATAAACTTTCGGATGAACTTTCCTATGAATATGTGCGTGCACTACAACAAAAAATTACACAAATTAGTACAGCAAGAGATTCGTTAGAATCTCGAAAACAACGAAGAAAAAGTTCCAAAGGTGAAGCACCTGTCCTAGCAATTTCTAAAAATTCGCAACAAACTGTGATAGAACCGACACCGCCAAACAGACTACAACAAAATTTAGACGATTCTCAGACTACAACAATGACAACACCTGCAATCGGCACAACACATGTAAACAGGGTACCTGAAATACCAACATTAACACGAAAGCTGGAGGAAATAACCAAAGAACGCACTAAACAAAAGGACCTGATACATGACTTAGTCATGGATAAACTACAGTCGAAAAAACAATTAAATGCTGAGAAACGTTTACATCGCAGTCGTCAGCGCAATATGCTCACAAGCGGCTATGGCAGCGGATCAAGTTTAAGTCCTACACCGAAAATAGAAGCAGCAAAATCGACAGATGACAACAATTGCACAAACAAAGCGCATTACCATGTATCAACGGCAGCAAGTAATGCAGATAATCGCACAAACTCTCAGCGCATACTTACCGCGACTAGCACTGCCTTCAAAGAAAATACTCCTATACAAACCTCAGCAACATATGTTTCGGCATACAACACTGGTGGTATTATGACTACTAATCGATCAAATGCCTATAAACAAAGACCTATTAGTGAGCACATACATGGAGAAAAATTAGATGCCTTAGAACGGTATAAGCTGAATAAAACACCTTCATTTACATATAGCAGCAGCAACAATAAGCATAACACCACAGAACTATCAACAGCTGAAGATATTAAATATCCTATACCAATTGCACCGGTTAGACAAAATCGTGGACGCAATGCAGCAGTCACAACACCAACTGTTGAAAATCCATTAACAACATCAACAGAAAATCTGCGTAGTGAAGCTCGTGCTCGAGCTCGACTAAAATCAAACACTGAGCTAGGTTTGAGTCCTGAAGAGAAAATGCAATTATTACGTAAACGTTTACAAGTGGAACACTTAAATGTTAAGCAAAATTCGGTAACAGCTGTAACTGACAGTGTAAGCAATTCAACGGACTCTAAAACTGGCAATCAAATGCATACAAAACCAAAGGCAAACGTAGAACACGATCTAAGTGCACGTGATCGTAAAATGAGTACATCGAAAAGTGTAAATGATTTAGTCTTTATAGCTAATCATCAACAGAATGCCAGAACAGAAGATCATTTAACTGCAACAGTAGCGACTTCAGCAGATTTCACTTCGGATCCGAATATATTGCTCTCCTCTACGAGTGCACAAGCTAACACAAAAACAAAATCAAGTAGGCGTCCAAAAGATCCAGAACGAAGAAAAAGTCTTATACAATCGTTGTCTAGTTTCTTCCATAAGAGTTCTTCGTCCTCCTCCAGTCACAATAATAAAGATAAGAAAGAACAAAATAATACTACTGCTAGTGCGACCAACTCTGCACCGGCAGAGCGTCCAAATACTAGCGGCAGCAGCACTACTGCGTCTGGTAGTACCGATGGTATGTTCAGTCGTTTCCGCATTTCACCCAAATCAAAGGAAAAATCTAGGGTGAGTAGTTTACTTAATTCTTATGGGTAGATTTATTTTTATGTTATTCTGTATATATATATATGTAATTATATATATTTATTTTGAATTACTTGTTTTGGTGTTTGTTTAAGTGTAGTTTTTGTTAAATCATTTCTGCTGCAAAAAATATTAAATTCTGCAGTAAATTGTAAAAAAAAAAAAAATCTGAAAAAAAAATATTTTGTATTTTTTCCGAGTCAAAAAAAAAAAATTATAATAGTTTCATATTTAAAAAAAAAATCATTTATTTTCATGTTTTTTAATTACATAATGCATGCTTTTTAAATAATCTCATTATTGTGAAGTAACTAAATATATAAAAATCTGTACATATTTCTAACTTTTGCAGTCATTTTCCGATGTCAGGATTTTGGGTTTTGGTGTAAGATTAATTTTTTTAATGTAATTTTGTACTGTGAAACAAATTATTTGTATATTCACTGCTTCCATTTTCCAACGTTTTTGTGCATAATTTTTTTTTTTTTTAATATATTTATATCTTTAATATTTAATATATTTAATATTTCGACGCACTTAATTCCCATTTGCTTATTTTAATATTTATTTTGAAGCAAAAAAAAAGTTGGTTTTGGTTTTTTTTTTTTTGTTGTTTATTAAAGTTGTCGACAATTGGTAGATAAAAAAAATTTTAAATCATTCACAGACATTCAAGAAATAAATTTGTTTTTCGATATTGAAACTATATTGTTGAGAAGCTTACAAGAAAAATTTTTTTAGCACAACTTTTCCCTAGTTTGATTTTTGTTGTCTTTTTCATTAGTAATTAATAACATTTAAACAGTTCAGTAAAATCAGTAAAATATTTCATAAAGTAGTTAATCATATAAATTTGTAGTCCATTTTAATAAATTGAGATCTTAAAATATTTTAAACTACTTAAAAACAACAAGAACGTCCAAAAACGACATTAGGATATTATTTCTCTTCCATATAGAAAACATCAATACTTTAAAATTATAATAATTAATAATAATTATTTTGCTAATTTGTATATTTTTAAAATTATAGTTAGAACTCTTATGCAGCTTTAACTTTTTATTTTTCTCATTAAAAAAAATTTTTTTAAGTATATTGTACACATATTCAATTTTTGGTGCACAATAGCCTTGCTCTCCATAAGTATTTCATCGTTTTTAGTGAAATTTTGCACAAGCTGCTTATAATATTTTTTTCAACACACTTAATTTTTTTTTAAATTAATTATATATTATTTTCTTAATATTTTATAACAGCACCGTTTTTGCCTAAATGTTTGTGTTGTCCATATATGTTAATTAAAAGTATTTTAATCCCAAATATAATACTCACCACGTTTTTTTTATACACCACAATATTATATAGTTTTTTATTTTTTTTTTTACCTTTTTACAGAAAAAATAATTTAGTTTATGATTTGAGTAACGATTTATCTGCGATATGTATGAATTTTTAAACGTTCATATGCATTCGAGTATTTAGCGAAAATAATTAAATATATTTGTTATGTTAAATAAATAAATAATTCTTAATTATTATTT
Source organism: Teleopsis dalmanni (assembly GCF_002237135.1). NCBI lineage: Eukaryota > Metazoa > Arthropoda > Insecta > Diptera > Diopsidae > Teleopsis > Teleopsis dalmanni. Next base: position 189,741,213 of record NC_051847.1, on the reverse strand, counting down.
AATTATAATTTAATAATTGTTATTGTGATTTACAAAGAACAACGAATGTTTGTACCAATATGTGAACCATTAGTCGGCAACTTTTTGTTTTGTATTGTTTTATTTTTAATTATTTAATTGTTTATAGCAAAATATTTCTTTAAATTTTTATTAATTTCTTTCATAATAAAATATATACATATGTGTTATACAAAAAAAAAATAATAAATGTAGTTTTTTTGGTGTGGCCTTCTAAGAATTCTATCTGTTATTAAAAAATATTTGCAAATATACATATGTGTATGTGTAAATGTACATATATATATATATACATATATATAGAAAATGTTATATAAATATTTTTTTTATTCCATCTGTTAAAACTAGAGAAGCATGAATATAGAATTCCGATTTAAGAATTATTCATTTTAAAAGTGTTTAACAAAAATGTAATTTTACTATTTTCTACCAACAAGAGTTAATATTGAAAATATGATTAATATGACTATACGTACCTATAAAATACAATTAATATAAATAAAACAATTTATATTAATATTTATCAAACATTTTTTATACGCAATTTATTACAGTTTAGTATACGCTCGGTATTCTAGAAACAATTAAAAAATATATTTTTTAATTGTTATGTGTCTGGCTTTTATGAAGAATTAAAAATATATTAAAACTTATTTTACAGCTGGTTTATGATCTCGTTCTAATATAACACAATAAGTGAATTTTTTAATAAATTTTCACAGCAAATTAATAAAACTCCAGAAAAATGTGCGAACAAAAAAGTCAAGTACGGCTTTGGGTCAATTGGCTAATGAACGCTGACTCTGAGCTTTAATTTGGCAGGGCACGAGTTTAATCCCTGGTACTTGCAGTTTTGAAAAATTATTTACAAATTAAATACAAGAATTATTTCCAAGACCACTGTTGATAGGTATTTGGCAATACTCGAAACAGCTGTATGATCAGCCAAAATTTCAATAAATTAATACAATATAAAAATAATTTTTGTTGTTGTAGTTCACTATTTTTCAAAAAACCTTGTTTTAAAAGAATAATATAATAATTTTTTAATATATTTTATTAGATTTATATTACCAATGTCTTGAATTTTTTACTTTCTCTACCATTTTGTGGTATTTTAATAATCGTATGCTAAAGAAATGAAATAGCATGCAATATAAATTCAATATATCCAATTAAATATATAAAATTATAATTTCATACTGTGATTTAAAAACTTATTCAGAAGACCCAAATACTGTTTAGTGTTATGAACTTATATTCGAATGCTGTTTGAGAAAGGTGTTATTATATATAGACATCAATTTTTAGAAAAAACTTATTTCAGTTTTAATAAAAAGAACTTCTTAAAGAGAATTTATAAAATCTTTTGAGTATTATTATGCCATAAAAAACATATAAAACAATTTGGATTACCTTTAACTTAAAAAAAATAATAATACAATCTATATATATATCTGACTTGTCCAATAAGATATTGATGTATTTTGTGCTATCCTATAACAAAGGAACTATTAAATTTAGATTGCCTTATAGTCATTACATTTTATGACTATATTTTTTTATACATACACATACCCACAAAATATAGATAGCGAGTACAATTGTGAAAAAAGAAATTTATCTGAATGAATGAGAGATATCTTGGCACAGTTGATGTTTGTATCCTTGACCCTGACGAGAATAGAAGTGATATATTTTGGTTTTAATTAAATAAAGGATCTTCGTTATACTTAAATGTACAACAGAAACCTACATTTTAAGCTAAAATGAGACACCAAAATCGGGGTCTTATAGCAACGAAATATTCAAATAAATAAATAAATATCTAAGAATAGGTAGACTTACTTAAATCGTACACCTAAGAGCAATCTCCAGGCGGGACTAAATTCTTTTAACAATATCTTCAACTGATATCAATAACAACTCAGGGGCTTCTATGTGACTTTTACTGTCAGGGAGAGAATTCTATTCATACTGGTATTTTATAAATAATTTATATTAGATGAACTGTAAATTCTGCGTTTCCTTCCAAATCTCCAATTTATTTTTTAGTCTATTTTTATACTAGAACAAGTAAAATTAAATTAGTGCAATTATTTCTGGTAAGGTGTCTCATATTTGTATCTCTCCATACTTTTACAATATTTAAGTTATTTTTAAAAATATCCTTTCCTATACTGTTTGTATTCATTTACTCCATTTAGAGTATATACAATATAGTGCTAGAATATCGAGCGTTCATTTAATGACTGTATTGTGTAAAATAATCACAAATTATGGATGATTTCGTAAATAAATATATTTTTTTTATATTATAATTTGAAACTAAAAATCCTTAAAATGAAAATTTCTTACATATATGTTAATTTTTTTTCTAATGCTGCCACGCTGCACAATGCTCTTCCTCCCAACTACACACATATTTTTTTACACTTTAAAACATATTCATTTATAACTTTCTCTTCAAAACACATTTTTTTTATAATACACTCTTTAAATTTTATTTAATAAAAATATATTCAAAATTTATTTCGCAAAAAACTAATCATTTTTTGCATTACAAAAAAAAACTCAATAAAAAAATTTACAAATATTAAAACATAAAATAAATCAGGATAAGGACGGATTTATAAGGAATACTGTGCCAACAACAACTTCATTATCAACAAGAACTACACCAACAAAAACCATTGCAACGAAGTTGCCACATGAACGCAGTAACTCACAAGAATGCATCCATCATAAGGCAACAACATACACCCGAAACAATCATAGCCACCAAAACAGTAACAGTAACAATAACATTAACAACAAACACAACAAGAAACTGTCACCAAGTGCAACGTTTTCATCATCCAGTCCGCAGTTATACTTTGCAAATAATAAATTAAATTGTGCATCATCAATTCATCAAAACGCCGAAGATCAAATACCGCCTCCGATTCCGCCGCTACCACTTCACTACCAGAGATCAGATGGTTTGTTGCATATTTTTTGTTAATCATAATTAATTTTTGTTTAATGTTAATCATTAAAATATATTTAAATTTTTTATTAATATTTAAATAAATTAAATAAAATAAAATGAGATAAAGGTGAATAAACTAATTGTACTGTACTTAATATATAATTTAGATGAGAGCTACGCTACCGAGACGCGAGAGCATAAAAAGCAACGTGCCATATCTAAGGCTGTACGACAAGCTGAACTTAAGCGATTAAGAATCGCTCAAGAAATTCAGCGAGAACAGGAAGAAATTGAAGTACAGCTAAAAGAACTGGAAGCACGTGGAGTACTCATTGAGAAGGCTCTACGTGGCGAAGAACAACAAAATTTAGAAAAGTAAGTAGCATCGTATGTTTAATTATATATTAATAAATTTATTAAAAATTATTTATTCTTTAATCAATTGAGTAAATTTTAAGTAAAACCTTATAACAGTCATTCAATCTACATAGTATTAACTGTAAGAAGTACATTATAATATTTTGACTAAATATTTAAAAAACCTATAATAAAATCCATTGTACAATTCAAAAGTAAGACTTCACAAACGTAAACTTCAAAACATCATTAAAGCAAAATAATTGCAAAAAATTAAAAAATAAAATTTATAATTATATTTATACTAAAATAAAAATAAGTAACGATAAATTTATAATAGGTCTGTTCTACAAGCTACTCGTAATAACTATGAGTAACACTGTGTATAAACAAGTACGTTTCACCAGCAAGTTTTCGAGTAAATGAGAGCTTGAGAGAGAGCGTAACATCCCTGTCGCAATTTGAAAATGCTACACAGACTTTACTCGTACTTTTTATTTCAAGTACAATTTGAGTTGATGTGTGAATCAGCTGTTTTGGTTTGAATTTAAATTTTTGTATTGTTTATTTGCACGGTACTGGTGTTCCCACCAGACTTTACACAAAACTGTTCCATGAAAATCTGTGTAAAAAGCGTAATTTAGCACTTTATTTGTGTTAAGCTCTCAGTTTGTACTTTACTTTTGTTTTACTACATGTAGAAGGTGGAGCAGATCTAGTTTTGTACAAAGTGTGCTTCTTCTTCGTTTCCATTATTTGAAATTCTTATTAGAAAAAAAAACCCAACATAATAAATCTACTCAGCTTTTTTTCTACTTATTTACATTCTTACTGTTGCATAAACATATACAATAAAAACAGTAATAGAAGTAAATAAGAGAAAAGCAATCCGCAATTTTCGAAATCTTCAATTCAGTTAAATAATTCTTGCAGAGTATCAAAAGGCGAGCTACTTTACTGTGCTATGTAGACGAACATATGTTGAAAAAGATGAAAGACAAGTGACATTAAGTATCTTATCAAACTTTACGATCATTTACAAACAGACGTTTGATGAATAATAAAGCAAATTTGATTTGTCTCTCGATTCAATAAATAATAGAACGTTAGATACTTTCGTAATAAGTACTTATTTATATGTACTAAAATGCCACTTGACCGCGCTAAGACAACAAACAAAGATCAAATGAAAAGTGCCAGTTAACAGCACTTAAAAAGCAAAAAAATAATAAAATTATTTGGAATATTTACTTACAAATAAAATGAAGAACAAACAAAATGCCACTAAACCGTGCTAAGACAACAAACAAAAATGAAATGAAAAGTGCCAGTTAACAGGACTTAAAAAGCAAAAATAATAAAATTTTTCAAGAACAAATTCCGTAGAAAATCTTTAAACCAACGTTTTCAATTTTGAAAGCAAAGAAAATAAAAGTGGTAAATAAAAATAAATATGCAGATATTGTGATATTGCATAAGATTGTCTCTATCTATGTATCTATAAAGATATAATTAGAAAATTATGTTTTCATTAGCAAAAATTATAATAATGATTTTATTATAATTTTTTAAACAAAGAAGTTCTATTAGATATAGTGTTCTTATTTGTACTAATGCACTGCATTTTATAATGAGTCTTACTACAAATATTTATTCATTCTTATATATGCATTACTAATTTAAAACATTAACATAGAAACATATTTATATACATATTTTTTTTATATAGTTTGGAAGCTTCAAATAACATTGGCAATAGTGATGAAAAATTATTAAAAGAATTACTAGAAATATGGCGAAATGTTACTCAATTAAAGTAAATATATTAATAATAATATAGATTTATATATATTATATATTAATACTTTTTTATGTTTATATATAGACGTCGTGACGAAGAACTTGGAATAAGACAACAAGAACTACAACTGGAACATAGACATGCACAATTGAAAGAGGAACTTAATTCGCGTTTATCAAATTGCAGTGAGTATTATAAATTGCAAATATAATTCCAAGAATCATTGGATCAAAATATAGAGTCTTTCGTTTTAAAGTCAACAAATCTTTTGCTAGTTAATCTAGTTGTTAGCTAATCTACTTGCTAGTTGCATTGTTAATTGTAATTGAATATAACATTATGTTATTAGGTAATCAAAAATTGATTGTCTCAATTGAAAAAAAAAAAAAATAACGATGATCAAGAATGATTCATAGGAAATGTTATTTATACAAAAGATACTCAATGGTATATATCAATATAGAACATAATGTACTATATTATAGGCCTTTTCTTTTGTAAGCATACCGCAATAGAACTACCGCTTATTTTATAAATAACATATGAATCAACAACACCGCTAACTTATTTAGTCCAACTTTTTTTAAACCGTTTAACTAATAAGCAACTCAAATCGCATGGTTGCCAAGATTATAAATTCGTCTATTGTGAACGACTTTTGGAAGTACCAAATTTCCACGAAATTTCCAGTTAACTGTCAACAAATATTTCACAAATAATACTCAATTCCTTTTAATTTACTGGAATTTAAAAAATATACTTAATTCTTGAAAAAGCCTAAAAATATATATAAATAAAATATTCTTATCCATAATTGCAAATTATTACTATTACTATTTTCAAAACATTAACTTTTGTTACGTGTTTTGCATATATAAACTTTCAGTTCTTCTGAGGTTGCTTCAGAGATAGTGCTTATTTTATGTTGTTCTTTTACGATATGCCTACAAAAGAAAAGGCCTAATATAATTTGATATAATAACAATCTGTATAAAATTTATTATTTATTGTGTCTAAAACAGCCAATCTTTAAACAGTTTTTGAGAATGAATTTTCAAAACAGTTTTTGTGAATGAAGAAGCGCTTTTTAAAACAAAAGAAAGTTTTTTTATTGTCCCATCTTTAAATAACTTTTAGGAGAGAATTTTTTTAGTTTTTTGTTTTTAAACAGTTTTAATATAGTTTTTTTGCAGAGAGAACGCAAATAGAATTTCTTTGTTGTCGTAACTTCAATTTTCAGTTGTTTACATATTTGAGAGAAGACTCTTTGGTACAAAAAAAAACCTTTATAAAAGATGTGTAAGAAGTTTCCATTTGAAAAACTGTTAACTATTAAACGTGTCCCTTTCTGTTTCTCATATAAAATATCAAATTTTTGGTGTATTCTTGTCTGTTTAAACTTATAAGAACTATATGCTGGACACCGTAGTTACAATCAATTTACTTAACAAATATTTATTTGTTTTATTTTGATTCTATGATATTAAATGCAATTTATTTTTAGAATTGGATAAGAGTTCTGCAGACGTGGCTGCTGAAGGAGCAATACTGAATGAAATGTTGGAAATTGTTGCGAAACGTGCTGCACTACGTCCGACAACGTCAGCCACAGAGTCACCAGCAACAGATATGCTACCCACCACATCAAAAGCTGTAGAATGTGGAATTCCAGGCGGTACAACAACCGAGAACGTAGCGGTTAATATACGAGGACAATCGCGTGATAATGATGAATCAATTGTAAGAAATAAAAATATAAAATAATACGCATATATGCTTCATATAATAAATTCTTATTTTTCTTCCAATTAGATTTGAAAATCATATAACAGGCTTACATGGGTCCATTTGCCTATTCAATTATGTTTGCAATATTAATTTGAAAAAAAAAAATTATTAATAAAAGTAATATTTTTATGAAAAAATTATATAGCGCGGCATATATTTAAAAATGATTACTTTAAATATATATATATATATATAAAACGCATAAATTTTAAACATTTTAATATTTATTGTGCAATTTTCGTGCATATAAATTTTACGAGCATATTACGAATTGTTTTATTAAAATAAATTAAACAAATTTGTACCATATTTTGTTCAAGTCAAATTTTAACAAATATTTTATTAAAAAATATTATATATTTAAATGCTTGTATATTTAAGTGCAAAAATCGGGTTCTTATATTAATATTTTGTTGCGAACGAACAATTCATGTTTAATGAAATTAGTTTGTAAGTGTTTAAGTCATAAAATTACTTATTTATTTTTTTACTATTTATTTTTATTTAATTATTATATTCATTGTGTTAAAAAAAGAACTATTTTACGGAATGTAATTGATTGTGTCAATTAAAAATATATATATTTTAGTTATCAGTTAGTTAAAAATATGTTATTTTTTTATTTTATTTATATTTGATTGTGTTGTGCTATTGGTGTATTTTGTATGTAATTATTTTCATAATATAGAATTTGTCACACATTTATTAAGTTGAATTTATGTATATAGTACTCATATACAGAAAAAAAATTAACCTTTTAATAAATATTTTTAATACATTAAATAATATATACATACATATATATAAATATATATGCAAATAAATGCTAATTATGTTGACTTTAATTTATAATTAACCTATATTTTTATGCAACGTATTTAATCGAATTTATTATATGATTTTTTAAATATGAATTAATAAAGAATTGTGGTGAAAAATATATAATGATTATTTCACTTTTTTTTACACTAAGGTGCGTTATATGTTGTACAAAAAAAATGAGAGACACTATTTCTTTTTAAGCATTATTGTTGTTACTGCGATAAAATTTTGCAAACAGAGGAAATTAGAGACAGATGAAAAGACAGAGAGAGAGAGGAAGAGAGAGAGAGAGGAAGAGAGAGAGAGAGAGAGGAAGAGAGAGAGAGAGAGGAAGAGTGAGAGAGAGGAAGAGAGAGAGAGAGATGAAAAGACAAAAAGAGAGAAGGATAAAAAGACAGAGAAAGATAGAACCACAGATTTAGAGAAAGAGATGGATTAATAAATTTTAATAGATAAATTTAAATTTATATTTATTATATTTATTTATATATATTTTATATTTATACTTATTTAAAAAATGAAAATCGTTATAAGCAGTAAAATGAAAGAATACAAATTATAATTATATTAATAGAATTACATATATATTTTACATATACTACAGATAAATTATTCACCCACTGGGAAAATTAATCCCTAATTTTTGTTTCGAATATGAAGTTTTGACTATATACTCTGAGTTTAAATGATACTTCGATGGAGATAAAAGTTTATTTAAACTTTCATAATTTGCAAAATATTAAATAAAATATGTAAATTCAAATTTCTGTCGCTAAGTGTACGCAACAGTAGATTGAACGAAGTAATCTGTCTGCCCTCTCACATAAAATATGAGAAATAGAGATTTATATAGTGAGAAATATATGAAAGTAATTATACTGCTCTATTCGAATATGAACTGCATGCATATGAAGGGGTTAGGTGTGCGCTAAAGTCTGCAGCTTATATCACCGTACATTTCTATTACACTTTGAATCTCCCGTCTTAGTAGTACCACACACGAATTTCTGCCACTAGGTGTGCGCAGTAGTTGGCCGCACATTTATACGTTTCGAGTGCCTTCTATTTTGTTTGTCCTCTGCATAAAAATGTATGGTTTTGAATACAGACACTTGTTTGAAAAAAGTTGCTTTGAAACTAATGCTTAATGTTTATTCCATATTTAATACATATAAATTGATAATTTCCTTTATTTAATTCATTTTTTTGTTAATGAATTGTTGAATGTTATATTATGAATATGTTGTTGCCTAATGTAATATAGTTATTATTAATTAAACATCTCATCTATTTCAATTTATCATTTTTGATTTAAGCGGTTGATTTAAGCGGATAACCGATATATCGATATCACTGCAATAGTTTACAAAAACTGATTAACCAAATTTGATTTTATGAAACGGTCGTTATATCTCGTTTTTCGTCATATTTGGGCAGACGTTATATCAGATTTTGTTAAAAGTAATTTCTTTTGTATTTTTAATAAATATAAAAATTAAAAAAATTTTTATTTGTTATTTATATAAATTTTATTAACGATATTTTGATTTTTTTGTTATATATATTATAAAACTATCGAAATATACAATTTTTTTATGTTAAACACTACTTTCAACGGTGTTATGTTTATTAATTATGTACTTAATTATAGTCATATAAAAATTATATTAAAAGGTGTAAATATATACCATCATATATATAAGCAATACATAAGACAACTATAATCAATTGCGTTTTTTTCCATTTTTTTGTTGTTCCTTTATTTTGCCATTATTTGCATTATGATTTTTAGCATTTAAATCGTTTACTAGTTTTTTTGATATTTTTAAATTATCCAAATCTTCAACACTGTCAGAATCCGACATATGATCTGGTGTAATCAGTTCAATGGCACATCGTCTTGGAAACCAACCACGTATGGGTCCTTTACGCTTCATTTTTTTTGCATTTAGTTTTACGTCATCCAAAACGCGCTCTCCAAATAGCCAATGCTTACGAAAACGTGTAACTTTTATAACGTCACCTGGTAATAGACGAATACGAGGTTCATCCGTACACGGCGGTGACATACAAACACGACAGCCTTGAGAAAATAGTGGTAAAATACGACCTGTTGCTGGACGTATGCATTTGAATGTTTTAGTACGTGCACGTTTTTCGAATTTCTGTGCTAACTGTTCACGCTGTGTTCGAGTACATCGCAAAAGGAAGGAGGCGTGTTAAAGAATTGTAAACAATTATTTGCACATAATAAAGTAATTTATCAAGTCACAACTTACCGTTAACGTGTACTGATTGCAGCCATCGATAACAGGCCATTCAACGCCATCTCCTTTCATTAGGCACGATTTCTGAAACACTTGTTGTATATTACGCCGTACACCCAAGTCATAAGGATACTTGAACTCTGGTATCTCAGGATTAAATTTACGTCTATATAGAGCTTTTTCCATAATCCAAAGTTCAATGCCCGTTTGATTTGTTAATATGGATTTAAGCTTTAAAAAGCATTTAGAATAAAGTCAAATAAGTTTATTAATAATTAAAATAATATTATACCTGGAAGTATAATAGCATCGTTAGAGCAATGGATACACCAATTGCCAAGCCCATAGCAATAATACACAATACAAATGTAAACATAGTGAATTGTACATTAGCCAAATCGTACAAACCATGGGTTAAATACCAATAGCGATGTATACCACGATAGAAGGAACACATTAGAATTATGGCACCATGAATACTTCCAATGATGGAAAAGAAAAGAAAAAATGAAAAATAAGCATGGTTAGCCCAACCCACACAATGGTTTATCCAGGGGCAATGATGATCCATTTTCTTAACGCAACGATTACCTAAAATATTTGGATTGTGAATATTTATTTTAAAAATCAAAGCATAATCCATCGAAACTTACATTTTCGACAATGATGAGAACGCGGCGCCTTATAGCCATCACACTCTTTACAGAACTGCAAAAGATCTGTACCTACAGAGTTCTAAAAATAAGAGAAAAACAAATAAAAATTTTTAGAATATTAAATATATGACCACCATTAGTTTCGGTTACCAATAAATAATCAAATCGCTCTTCTTTAAATTTAATTAATCAGCATTTGTTTCAATATTGATATTTATTTTGTATTAGTTACTTATTTTTTGTTTTTGTTTTTTAAAACATACTTTACTGGATATGAATAGTGCCATCTTAACTGGACATATAATTGATAATTTTAATTAAAGTGACCTCACTGATTACTGGATATAGAAGCCTCAAGTATTTTCTGCTCAAAAAGTATCCGGATTTTGTTATTTGTTAACTACTCCTTAAGTAATAGACCTTTTTCAACCTTTCAAACTAATAGACCTTTCTTGACATATGGTACAAATTTGAGCGCCATCTGTCAATTAGTTTGTTTACAACATCTGTTAATGTGAGACTACCTCAAGTGCATTTAGCGATTTTTACTATGGAAAATTCTTGTTGTACGCGATTTTTTGACCAAACACGGCACCACTGTCATCACTCAGGCACTATATTCGCCAGATCTGGATCCATGCGACTTTTTCCTGTTTCCGAAACTCAAATTGCCCCTACGTGGTAAGCGTTTTGAGTCGTTTGAATCGATAAAAGATAATTCGCTGAAGGAATTAAAAGCCATACCTTAACGGGCCTGTGGAAGATTGGGTTAAGCGTTGGCATATGTGTATCGCTTCAGAAGGAGCATATTTTGAGAGAGATAAAATAAAATTGGAATAAAGCTCAAATTTGTGTATTTTATTTACAAAATCCGCATTTTTTCCGTACTTTTTAAGCAGAAGGTATCACCTCAAAAAGACACTTGCAGACTCTGTCTAGTAAAAAAGAAAATAGCGCTGCATATATTATGTCCAGCACTGGCCAACAGAAGGATAACTGTCTTGGGACACCATTGAGTTGATGATGACTTGGCAGCCAGCCCCAAGCTAAATGAGCTGCTTGCAATAACAAGAGATGTAGTTTTGCGAACAGAAGCCAATTGAGCTTTAACTCAATAACAACATCCGGGAATCGAAGGACAAAAATGGACCCAAATCGTTTTGTGATCTACTTTGGCTTATCCTTCACCTCAGTGCGGTCTTTTGATAGACGGTGCGCAGTCCCAATTTCCCACAATACATATATATGTGTTGAGATATTACTATTTTTGAAGTGTACTTAATAGATATTAAGTGACTCGTGTGATGAACCGTGGGTTCAGCTCTTATTGTTAATATGATAATATATTGCGTTGATAGTTAACATTACCAAATTGTGGATATTGTGTACTGAATGCTCTTTTTCTTTATGGTACAGTAAAATATTGGTAGCGCTGTTGCATTTTTTTACAACTTCTATCCAAAAAATAGACGGAATTTTTAAAAAAATGCAAAAAATCATCAACTCATATGGAGAATCGGATCAATTGCTGGTAGGCTTGTAGTTGCAAAGCACTTTAAAGGTTTTATTGAAACAAAGAAAATAATTTTAATCTACTGTTCTTTTCTCTATTTATTTTATAATTTGGTTACCTATTGAAAAGTGTGTAATATCGTTTAAACAATGCTGCCAATATTTATCAAATAATTACTGAGAGAAAAGTTCTTCGTAAGATCTTTGGTCCTCTACGAGTTGGCGACGACTACCGCATTAGAATGAACCACGAGCTGTACGAGCTTTATCACGACATTGATGTAATTCAGCGCATTAACATCCAGCGGCTTCGCTGGCTTGGTCATGTCGTGAGAATGGATGAAGACGCTCCGGCGAAAAAGGTGTTTGAAGCAGTAGTCGGCGGAAGAAGACGTAGCGATAGACCGTGTCTCCGGTGGAGTGATCAAGTTGAGGGAGCACTAACTGGACTTGATATACGAGACTGGAGAAGGCGCGCACCCAGCAGAGGCGCCTGGGGAGACATGCTGCGTTATGGCCACATAAGTAAGTAAGTAATTACTGACATGCCTATTTTATGCCTATTTTGAGACTGAATTTTTTTTGGAGCTGCAGTCCGCAATTAATTGTTTGCTTTTTGTTTACAGTTATAGAAAAATTTATTATTTTAATTAAATTTGTTTGTTTATACCATAAATAATTTTTATATTAAATATTTATATTTATTTAATAGCGTACTCTCATTTAATATACTCATCGTTAATATTTTGTTAATAAATTAATTATTTACACATTCAAAATTCACAATCATTCAGGTCAAAAATACGTCGCTTATGATATATTCTATATGGGGAACACTAAATAAGTCATTAAGATCAGCTAAAAAAAAATTTGTCGGTAAAAATGGTTTAATTTTATTTTTAATTTTTCACAATGGATTATACACTCTCTTTATATTAAACAACACACATAATCAAACCAATGACAGTGAAAACAGTACCTCCAAAACATGATTTTTAAACCCGTCAACAGCATCTTTTAGCCATGAAAATTGTTCTCCGCGCAGTTTTCCTTGATGTATGAGAATAAAAAGAAATTATTAAGGGCACAAGTAGGACTGAACGACGGATGACCCATTAGTCCAATAGTCCAATGAGCATTGATCATCTTTTATAGTTTTTGCTTTATTTATTGAATACTATTAAAAAACGAATGTTTGGGTAACTCTTAGCGTGAACTGTTTAACCTTTTTCTAAAGCTACCATTTATGCATGACCTAATCTTGCGAAGAAACAAGGACTATTTGTGTCGAAGTGCCTAAACAGATTTGATTGGTTTTTTTTTTAGTATTTTAAAAGATCCATACAACTAATTGAAATTTTTCTTTTTTGTGCTGATACGTATATATTCAAATTTCATCACTTATGATATTAGTTTATTGACTGGACTGGACTGGTGCTTGTTTTTCTTCAGCGTTTATCTACACTAATTGACGTGAGTCTTTTATTTCAATAATTGTTAAATTATGTGAGACCCAGTGCGCGCATAGCTCTCTGATGGCCAAATGTTTATGCAGTGGTAGGAATGTGAGTTCCTAGATTGACTTCAATCTATATATATATGTATATATATACATGGCATATAGATAGCACATGGCGAAAAATTTTTGAAGTACAGTCCAATGTTAATTTGTGATTAGCCTATGATGATCGGTGAGCAAAGCCGCTCTTGAATGAATTATACCAATGATAAACATAAAATTATACCTTCATCACCAATTCTCTTACAGTTTCATCGCTGCACTGTTGTTGTGGTAATCCACGTCGAATATTGTAAAACATCATCCAGTGAAAACGTTTTGAAATTCTTTTTTTTTTTTGATAACATAATACAGAGCGCGTTCGTTTTCTAACATAACGTCAGTTGACATTGATTTATTTAGTGTCACATGTAATTATGGTCAGTAATCTCAAATACTCAAATACCAGCGACTACGCTGGCTTGGTCATGTCGCGCGAATTGAAGAAAGTGCTCCGGCTGGAAAGGTATTTGATTCGGTACCGGCAAGTGGAAAACGCGGTAGAGAACGTCCGTATCTTCGGTAGAAGGATCAGGTGACCAACGATTTGGAGGCACTCGGTACTACCAACTGGCGTCAGAAAACAACTAATCGGCCTGACTGGTGGAGGCTACTCGACGCGGCCAAGGACGACCCACGTCTGTAATGGCCAACTAAATGAAAATAATAATCTCAAATACATATTTTAGTAAATTGAAAAGCAGGTAAAATCAATATTCCGATTCTTTCTTGTGAAACTTTAAACATTACGCGGTTAGTTGACAGTACAGATGTAATAACGAAATCATCATAACGGATTTAAATCTATCCCGTTGTATATTCAGTACTAGTTATTTCGAGAGATGAAATTGTTGAAGTATTTGGATTCCAAAAGAACTATAACCTATTAAGGCACTGACTTCTGTTAGGGAAAATAAAAAGGATGTGTTCTTAAAAGTCGTGGCAGCTTGTTAGGTAGATGACGATAGGAAACGAGCAATAGTCTCAAATTGTAGACACAATAGTTGCAACTATTGCCATTATTTAGACCATGTCATATGGTATTTATAAAATATTAAAACTCATTTCAATTAATTAACTTGATTAACTATTTCAAACTATTAGTTAGCTTAACAAAATTAATTCTTTAATTAATACAGATAAATAAAAATATTTTAAGTATATACATTTAACTATACAAATTACAGGAGCAAAAATATTAAATTAACTCCTACATAATTAGGTATACATTTTACGTTGCAACTGAGTCCTTGAAAGTGTATATTATTAAAATGAAATTTCATTATTACTTAATTATTATATGCGATAATCCCTAGGACTCGTATGGGTTGGGCCTTCTTCGCTGATAATATAATATTTGTGTAAATATAAATATTAATTAAAAAATATACACGCAAGTTTCCCGAGCGACTTAATTATCATAAATTGAATGCAGTTTTCTATTTACTCGCAGTTTTTTATGCAAATATCCGGCTTATACGGATATCGCATATCGCGTAAAATCTCAATTGCTTGCAAGAGTTGAATTTGTCATAGTTATCGTTTCCGCTATTAGCGTGTACTAGAAAATTAAAAATGCAATATTTTAATTCCTTAATAACAAAATAAATATGCTGAAAACTGTTTTGCATAATGGCGAGAACCTTAAAGAAAAATGCTTTTCTATGGACTTTGTCGACAAAGCACGGTGAAATATCCGGTTCATATGCTGTCATGGTCAACACTTTAAACCGTTTAATATTAGCTAACCACTTACAACAATGATTAAGGACTCGACACGACAACCATTTTTCTTTTATATAACACGAAATAACGACTTTTAGTCCATTCAGCGATTTGTCCTTATTTGTGAAGCCAAAACATTCATGCAGTTTTAATAGTGCAGTGCATATGCAATAGAAGTGTGTGCACGTCGTACATTTGGGACCCATTTGGGAGGTTAGTGTGATATATCGCACGAAATAAATTCAATTTAAATATTTAAAATATCGTGCAATATAAACATTTTTATACAATATTGCTTTTACAAATAAAACAACTTGACACTTTGGCAGGCTATCAAGCTAGTGCAGTTTTAATGAAGAATAAATGGTAGAATTTGATTAGGTGTGAAATAAGATGATGGAGGTAGGGGCAGACGATGAGGAGAATAAAACAAATCTGAACTAGAGTGCATATATCTCTGTATGAGCCATCAGTAAAACAAAGCCAAACATCATTTGGGCTCATTTTGGGTTTATAATGGCATACTTGAACAACATCATGATATATAAAGCTACAATTTTTCGAGAGATGATAGATAAAAATATTTCGAGAAGGTATAGTTTCGAAGATAATACAACACAAGTATGTAAAACTATCATGAAATAGTAAAATATATCAAGAATAGGTCCCTGTGGTAATAGTTGTTTATTAATATTGATGTGAACACATGAATTGTCTCTTTATTTTTCTGCGAGATGATATGCGAAGATATTTTAACAACTTTACTAAAATCAATGTATGGTTTTGAGAAAATACAAGTCCATTATATAAGACTGCGATGAAATATATTAAATATATAATAATATATTAAAAATAGTTCCTCCATGGAAATACTTACGTATTATTATTAAACGAAAACATGAATCTACGAAAAAAAGAGATGAAACTCTACTGTTTAAATATTTAGGATAAGAGACTTTTACAAGAAACATCTCAAATTCCGCATGACATCCCACAAATGCATGCTAATTAACAATAATAGCAAAAAAGAAAAAGTTGCAAAACTAAATTTTTATACGACTACATATCGCAGAATCATTCATTATATTCAACTACCTAGTTTAATATTTTTGTCAAGGATCAGTGGTTCATCTGTAGCATGATGAAGACCACATATATTAGATATGATCTTAAGGTATAAAAACCTATCAATCTATGACATTTTTCTCGCTGAAATATTCAAATTTTTAAAACAATAAAGACGGAACTATTTACTGACAATAAATTACAATGAGTGCTTATAACTAAAAACGAATTAGTCTTTGAACCCTTTGTGCCACATTATTTTCTTTACGGTAGGCAAATCACAATAAAATATAAACTAAATATTTTTTGAAATCCCACTTCTATTTGCTTTACAATAATTTTTAAAATGAAGAACCGATCTCAATAAATTTTTCAGTGATTAATAAGTTAAGTTGTCATCTGTAAACAAAAAAAGTCACAAGATGCCAGTAATAATGTTATTAAGTTTTTGATCGGGCGAACAGAAAAACACCGAATACTTTTTGCCCAATCAGACATAAATTACTAAAAAGTATAATGCTCATTACCTTGAGGGTTGATTATTAAAATTTATACATCATTAAATTATAAAATTTTATATTTTAATTTCACTATATATAGTATATATGTGATATGTATCTGAATTCATGTTTGTATTCCATAAATATTTAAACTTTTCCAAAAACAATAACATTTGGATATTATTGACGTCTGAATTTACCTACATTCATTTAGCAACACTTTATGGCTCATAAAAATTTCAAATCAGAATTTAATGTAAGCACTTAGAAAAAAATAGTTGAAAGTAGATGTATGTTATATTCATACACATCGGTATACATATATATTGACGCTTTCATGAAATGAAGCCTATTATTTATTCGGCCTCAATATCACTATAGACGTTTCAGTAGCCCATAAACATATATGGCTTGCGTGGGAATAATTATCAGTTAAAGGATATTTAGGCATTACGAAGAATTTTGTTGCCTTTTTAGTTTCAAAGTAATTTATTTTGACATACTAAACTATAAAACTTATTTACAATTTTTCAATAAAAAAAAAACGCAAATGAATAAGTAAATAAAGTAGATACTCACCTTTGGTTGCCATTTTCTTGGTAGTATTCCGGGACCTGTTAGGGTAGCTAATGCAAAATTACATGTGGCTAATGTTGAGAAAAGCAAGAATATCGCTTGATTCAGAAAAGCAGTAATTGTGCTATTTGGAGGCCACCACATAGAATTCATATAGAGCGTTGTCAATGTAATAGTTTTTATAATGCCTGGAAAAAAAAAATTATGCTAATATTAAAGTCGAAAAACTTAATAAAATTTTTGTAAATATAAATTGTAAGATGATATCTAATAATTAAGATTTAGTTGATTGTAATATTTATTACTATTTACACAGTTCAGTTATTTAAACAAAATACTTTATTATGCCAAACTTTGGAAACGCAGAATAAGAAAAAAATATTAGTACAATTTAATTATTACATTTTTTTTGAACAATAAAACGACCTGTTAGGTTTAGAAGTAAATCAGTATTGTCCAAAGTCCAGCTCAATACGTATCTACGAATACTAAAAATAAAAGCTATAATATAGTTTTCTTAAGCTTGAGACTTTAACTGGATAGATAAATGAGAAAATTAAGTAATTTGAAGAATAGAAAGTTTTAAAAAAAAATTTCTTGAAACGAAAGTTATAGGACGAAATCTTTCCCCCAAAGATTTGCATCCGACGATCGTTTTTTCATACAACAAATATCCCGATATCTCCCAAAATGAAAAAAACATAAATCAAGTACAATATAAATCACGATCAACTGCTCGGTGCTAGTTGAAATCATTCTCTCAAAAGCGTTTTTACACAGTTTTCCATACCACCTTTCTAAAAAACTTGATCCACAGATCTTGATCAGATCTATAAATGAATCCACAGAATGATGCAATTGCAACTATTTATTAAACTACATCGTAGACTTTACATCTTCAACTAAAGAGGTTTTCATGACTCCATCCATTATCATCGGTAAATTGATTGTCGTTTTCAATAATATGTTGACCAATTCTGTAAATTCCACGACAGAGTGCAGTCAACTGAAATGCCGTTACAATGTGCTAAAAACTTCTCACATACTATACGTAAGATAAAAATAAATTAACTCTACTGGAAACATAGAATTGTATTAAAAACCTTTACTCCCTATAATGTCAGTCACCTGTTTTCATGAACAAATGCACACATCAATGTAAATCCCATTTATCGTTGGCTTCGAATCATTAAATTGGCAACCTCAATTAAGTTTGTAAATTTTTCTTCACCTAAATTAACTCGTCTTTTTCGCACATACCCCTATCTAATCCAAATCCTTACACATGTATTTGTATTTTTTAATTCCTTTCTATCTTCTGCTTTACAGATCACCTTGAATTACAACGAAAACAACATATAGTGCTTTCTTGTATGATCAGATTGACACTACATCCAAATTCTCAACGGACCAACACCTGATATTTTACAAGAAGAAACGACTTCGATATAGGAAGAATAGCGTTAGTCATCTAGGCTCAGTATATATATAACTATGTGGTTAACAGTTATTAAAAACCCATAAATCCAACTATTCTCAAATACAGATCGAATACAGATCTGCTACACATAAACCCACACTTAACTTATGGGTTCACAATATTGATGTCGCAAGATTATAATAGATTGCGCCACTATCTTTCCAATTCTATATTTCATAGATTATCTTTACCAATTTGTACTTGTATAGTATTTTTCCAACAAGTCGTTCATTTGATTTACAACTGCAAAAACAAGGTTGGTGGTGGTAGCGCCATAATATATTTCTTCAGTCTAAAGGTTAGACTTTTAATAACATTAATTCAGACAATATCTCTATATACGAATACAATAAATGTTTCAAACATATACATTTTGCAAATGCATATGTGAATGCTTGTATCTGAAATTCTGTGTTTAATATCATGTATGGAGCTTCAAAAACTCCCTTATTGTTCTAGAACAATCTGTCTCTTTTCCTTTTCTTTCCTTCTCCTTATACTCACCAATTTAGTCTAAATTTACAAATGTCGACATATAAATAGAACTTCTAAGCATATAATTTGTTCGCTCGAAATTCTAAGAAATTCTATTTGTTCGAATATCTATATAAACATATTTTTTTAATATTAAAAGATATAAAAATTTATAATATATTAAATTACAAATTTCATCACTTGCGCATAATCTTCATTAAATATTGATATTACTTTATGACTAATGTGAAGTCTGTATTCATTGACTAATGTAAACATTTTAGAAGAGATAAGAAAAAATGTGCATGTTTGTATATTTTACATTATTTTTAAATAAATAAATAAGTTATGTTTAGCTTTTTAAAAAGCTTACATACCCTTTATACACACTTACTTAATATTGTTTAGTAATAATTTTTATCAGATTAAAACTGCTTATTTATTTGTTCAATAAATAAATGAAGCAAAGAAAGACATATTAAACTATGTTCGTACCACCAAGAAATTTTATAGATATGAAACAGACAGAACAGAACGTATTATTATTATAAGATATATATCTCTTTTGTCTATATCTCTAAGACAACCTATAGTTTTCTTAAAAGTAATAAATATTGCCTGGAAAAAACTGCAATATTCAGAATTTCTAGAGTATTTAAGCATAACCAAAGAAAGTAACACTACTTACTAATTTTTTATAAGAAGTCACCTAACACCTAAGCATATCCGGACTGATAATTAACAATTTATTTCTCATCAAAATTTAGAATATTGAAAATGTAACCAACATTGTAGATGCAACACCAAAAGACAGGACTTCATAGTTGAAGTGAAAGTGAACCAGACAAGTTTATAAAACTAGTCAAGTCTGTAATTTTGCAGAATGACATATCTGTTAGGTCATTAAATAAAGGGGCCTCGAATATTTTAAATCTGCACCTATGAGGTGGAGTAAAATTTCCTCCTTATCCGCAGACCCATAACCACGACAAAAGTCTTTATAGGGTAAAACTAATTTAATAACATGTCTTTTTAGTATGCAGTGACCTATCAGCACCGATACCGTAGTGTTAAGCTGGTTACACCTCAGTTGAAATAAATGACTGATACTTTCCTTGTCCAATTTGGATGAGGTCGATTTTAAGAACCAACATAGGGTTCTGTTACCCAGTTTCGTTTAGCGAAGCTCAGATATTTTTATGTGATTAGAGACATAATTAGTTACAACTAAGCTGAAACAGCTGACTAGTACGTTTCTTTCCAGTTTGAGTTTATCTGCTAAATATTGTTAAGCTATGCTCAGATTTATTTTGTTTGATTAGAGTTATACTAAGTAATAATTAAATAAAAAATCAGTTCAGTTTAATATCTATTTGATATAATTAATCAAATTTAATTTCTTCAACATATATTATAGATTCCTTCCCAAAAAGATTATGTCAAACGTCGTTCGACAATTCTGACGATTCCACAGCACAATCATATTGACCTAGATTGCTATGTCTAGATTACTTTAATTCAACTTAAATCCATTGATATAAATATATTAGTAATTAGTTAATGCTCTCGCTTCTGAGAGCGGTTGAGTTTATTCTTCAAGATCAGATAAAACGATTATAGATTATAAAATATTATGTTTATATGTTTATGTGTGTAATTCATATGTCCTATCTAAATCTAGATCACGCTAGCGCTATTGAAAGCGGTTGACTTCATTCCACATAATCAGTTAAATTGGAGATCATAAAATAAGTTTGTAATTTTTACGTTCTATCTAAATACCTTTATCTTTGTATCTACCAAAAATATTTATTTACCATTACAAGCTGGTTAAGATCACAGTCACACTTTTATAACTCGAAGTACCATTTTGCAAAGAAAAGATTCGACTTATGGAGACTTTGACTAAAAAAATATTTTATAATTGTATGTAAATTGCTCTCTAAACCTTGTTGCACTCTATTTAGTTCAGATTATAGAAATTCGAGTTATGGGCGTTCATTCCGCTGCAAACTTCTTGATGAAGTTAATATACCTGCCTCATAGTAAGTGTATTCGGAGTGTAAAGAAAGCGGTACAAAACAAAGGGGTGGTGCATTTTATAAATATGTTTATCTGAGTTCTATTCATTATTATGTACTTTAAAACGAAAAAACTATTTATGTTAATGTGCTGGAGTGTATATACCATATGTAGGCGATAGTATAGAAAATAAATATGTACATGATTAAATACAAGCACCAACAACAACCTAACTAACTAATAATAGAATTTAGAGTTATTAATGTATTAATGTAGTTATTTGATTAAACAAATTTTTACAAATAACAATTTAAGCATTTTGCGATTAGGTGAGGTGAAGCCAAGTGTAAAAAAAAAAAAATATTCAAAAAAAAAAAAAGAAAGAACAAACATTTACATACAAAGGAAATTAAGTGAAATTCTATGCGGAAAACCACACGCAATTCTTTTAATAAAAATTATGCTGGAAACTAATTTTCCTAATGTGTTTCGCATGTTGATTGTGATTTGAGAATATTAAAACCGAAGGTATGTTTATGTGGGGGGTATTCTTCAACCTTCTATATTTAGAAATAAAAAAAAGAAAGAATTTTATTAAAAAGTGAAAATAGGTGACACTGCCACTGTCACTGCCCTCTTACCTAAAACAATACAAGCAATCAATCAGTTTTGTTACTAAAGTAGCAAATATTTATACTATACTTGCAAGGGGCTAGGAATTATATTCTAAAATAATATTTTAATTTTTATTTATAAAATATTGGTAGAATCACCACAAAAGGGTGTTTAATTTAAAATAAACAAACGAAAAAACCCCCAAATATTTTGCTAATAACTTTTTTATGTAAATACGACTAATTAGTTTGTGGCCTTGGTTAATAGTACAAAGGTGACAATTTGGAAAATTTTATAAATTTTGACTCACCAAACCCACCAAATCCAGCATTAACTTTTTGTTGAGAAAGTAATAGTGCGGCACGCAAATAATATTCCAAAGCATAGAAGAAAATTGCAGCACATTTGCCTGAACTGTTGCACGGTAAGTAACAGTTATGGCCGTTTAGCCAAAAATTACTTCAGCACTTCTATTCATAATATTCATTCATTTTGAATTAATTATGTAGGCTCGGTGGAAGAAGTCATAATGTAGCTACAAACTCAAATGTCTAACTTATTTCCGTTTCATTCACAAACGACGGTAATTGCTTGGAGTTGGCACGAAATGTTTTGACGGTTTATAAATTTAGGGTGTTACGATAGTACGATAGTAAATTGCGACTAAATAAACCACTGCCAATATGCAAAGGAAAAACAAATTATTTTGTATTTATAACTATATATCAGACTAATGTTAATTCTTTGTCCAAATTTGATTATAATTATAGATGTTGTCCTTGTACAAAATGAAATAAAATTTCACATACTATTATTTCTTATTATTGCATTCATTTAGAAATAAGTGTTTTTTAAAAACAATAATTAAATTATGAATATTACAAATCTCTAAATACTCATTTAATTCTATAAATGCCGATAATCTACTCCCACTTCACAAAATATTTTAATTTAGTATTATTATACGTACCTATTGCAGTTAGTGGTCCCCAATGTAGGAATCTATAAAATTCTCCCATTGAATATCGCATTTTATTTATATTTTTTTATTAATTATTAAAATAACTGAATTTTATTTTTTTTCTTTACTGTTTCACTATCATATTATTACAAATAACTAGTCCGATTGACAAAACAACCACGCAACCAACGCAAACGAACAGCAACAAGGAACTGTCAAAACTGTTGTAAATATAAAGCAATTCGCAAAATTTATTGTTTACATTTTTGTTTGTACTTTACACGATTATAACACAAAAGTTACACAATTTATATTTGTTTGAAATCGTAAACAGGGTGTTAAGTGAAGTATGTAAAACAAAAAGTTGAATATTTATGGATTTACAATAAGTTAGCGCTAAAGCATCATTATTCGAATTATTACATGCATTTCGATAAATGAATAAAATAATAGCGTAATAAAAAGAAAGAAAATATGGTGACAACTAATGTATACAAATATGTAAATTTCAAACAAATTTTTGAAAATTTGAAAATACTTGAATTAAATTTTATTTAATTTTTAATCAATTTTTGATAATTGCTACAATTATGAATGATTTATTTGAGTGGGTTCAATCAACACCTCTACTTTATTTTGTTAGTAGACCTTTTAATGCCAATGGAATTGTGAGGGCTATGTTAAACTACATCCATTCCAAAGCGTACGCTACGGTACAACGGCATATTCGCAAGTAATCGTACCTGCGAAAGTTTGTTCGTTTGTAAGCGTTTGCTTTGGTGCAAATGCACCTTTATTTAAATCTACATAGATTATATAGATAAATAATTTAATCGCCGATGGCCACATTTGTTGTTTCTTTCAATGCTTTCAATTTTTTACCTTACTGCTTGAACAAAATAGTAAAACTGAAACCATTAGCGGCTAAAAATGAAAGTCTGCGACTGAAGCTAAATCCTGAGTCCAAATTCTGCGACTGAAGCTAAAGACTGCGACTAAAGCTGAAACTATGAGAAGAGGTGTAGTGCTAGTGATAGTAATAGAAACAGAGTGCAATAGCGTGACATATATAAATATATATATAAATATAGTTGTTTGTTTAAAGAACTTATCATTCTTCTTAATAAAAAAAATGATATATATATAAAAAAGTAGAATAAGTGATACATAAATAGCAAAAAATGAAAGATCGTGAAGAATCCGCTTTTATTATGCTTGAATTAATGTTTAAATGTTGAATTGTAGTGTGATATCTATATACTCAAACAATATGAAATGAGTGAATTGTTGTATTTTTCTATTGTTAAAACTTTCCGATCTCTGTTCACACTTGTATTTGTAACGGCTCACGCAGTTATATCCGTGACAGATATATTTATGTTACACATCAAGGTGATTATTCTGAAATTTAAAAAATGGAAGCTGGTTTACAACAAGGCAGCGTTCTGGAACCTCTTTTATGTCTTTTATACCTTTGTTGTTTACAGCTGATATGCCTGTTTTTAGAAAAAACATGATAGCTATATTCATTGATGACAACGTCCTAATATGATCAAATAGCTATATTGTACTGGTTACTCTAAAACTATCAATTGAATGACGCACTGTCATGGTTTGACAAATGAGGTATAGAAATAAATACTAAAAAGACAGCTTAAATAATCTATACAAATAGACGACATAACAATTTATCAATAATGAACCTATTAAAATTATTACTATAGCAAAATTTATTAGAATAACTATTGACGCAAAACTATTTTGAAGAGAACATATGATATAAAAATATTCGTTAATAATCATTAATAATAGCTAATATCGTTTAAGGTCACTTTATTGGCTTTTAAATAGAGAATGCAGTTGTAAATAACTTGCTTATTTACAAAAGAATAGTCATGCCAATTTAAAGAACTGACATTGAAATGTGGAGTATTGCATTATTTTAGCATTATTTGAAAATGCTACATAAATAAATGTGAAACGAAGTACTTAAATCTATAGCCAAAACTTTACTTTTTAATGTCTGTACATTCTTCACAGTTGTAATTATTATTGTTTGTTTTACATTATATGAAAAATTCTATACATTGCATGATCGAAACATAAACCAAAAAAACAAAAGAAGATTTTTATTCATTTAATTAAGTTGTATTTGTTTAAAAATTAATTTTTCATTAATACTGATCTCTCAAATTCAGTGATTTTGTAATTTTTAACTATTAACACAAAAATTATTCAATTTATTCAAATGCATCATGTAAAACCAGTAATGATCAGCAGCGCAAATTGCAACTCTGGCAAGGAGGATCAATAGTTTTTGAATTTCTTTTTTAGTTCATTTCTTTCTTATTTTAACAATTTCTTTCTTTAACACATTTCAAAAAAGTAGCATAATATTAGGTAAATCGTGTCAAAGAACTTGGTGTTTTATTTAGTATTATAAAAGTTACATGTAAGTTTTGTTAATTAAAGAGTTTTTATTTAATTCATTTCCAAATCGATAAAAAAAATTTTTGTACGATATTGAAGTCGTGTTTCACTTTGTGTTTAACCTAATTAAAGTGATAAGCAAACAATATTTGTATTAAATTATGTGTGAGCATATAAATTGTAAATTATCTTATCAGTAAATTTAGAAATATTTTAATAAAAATGCATAGAAATAATGTATTATTGATATATTAAAGTGTTTGTATTATTAGAAAAGTATGCAATCAATTTTGATATGCGAAAGTATAAAGTGTATTAATATTTTTGATCCCTAAATCTAATATCATATAAAATTAGCTGTGTTATAAAGAAAAACTTGTTGCATTCGTTTTTCTTCGTATGTTTTATGCTGCTATTCGTTTGATGCAAAGCAAAGAACGCTGCCATTTTAATTACGTGTGATATTTATTGTTTCTAGGCGTTGCTGACGCAGTCAAGATTCTTATATTTTAAGCCTAAAAGTAGGCTTATTTCATTCAAAAATCCTTTTCAATTTTAAAATTATTGTACACACGGCCTGCAAATGGCAAGTGTTAAGAAGCAAAATGGGAATCGTTCCATTAACGGCCCAAAAATTTTAAATGATAAGCGCATGCCTGACTCACAAGAAGTGCAAATAATGACGACTTTGCCAATTCCACCACCGAAACAAATAAACTTGACCATAGCAAAGAGTAAACAAAAGAAAATGGATCACTACGTCTTACAAACAACTTCTATTAAAGGCGAAGAAGGCGATATAAGTGATACTATCGACTTTATTCTTACTGATAATGATGAAGTAAAACCTATTAACACAATTACGAGTACTAACGAACATGTTGCCGAAGAGTTGCGCTTAAGTGGTGATGAAGAGGAGGAAGAAGAAGGCGAAGATCGCACTGAAGAACATATTTGCGGTAAATGCTATAAGTCATTTAGACGATTTAGTGTGAGTACCAAAATTTGCATTAGTTTTTGAAAATTTATTTAATAATTTTTTTTTTTTTTATAGGGACTTGTGAAGCATTTGGCTTTTTGTCACTTCGATAGTGATTATCATTTACGAAAAGCAGAAATGATGAAGAATATTGAGAAAATTGAAAAGGATGCAATTAATATGGAGAATAAAGATATTTGCTTTTGCTGTGGAGAAAGTTACGATACATTTCATGTAAGTTTTTTCTGATTTTTCAATACCATCAATTTAAGTAACAACCTAATTAAATTTTACTAATTCGCGTTACTGTACTTCAAAAATAGTCAGTAAAGAGAGTTTGTGAGAACGACTCATTCCGTACTGTACAAAATTTACTTCAATTTTGCTTGATAAATTTGATCAAGTAAATTTGTTGCAAAATGCAATTGGAAAATCGAATGGTTATAGTCATTAAAGAATAACAAATTTTTTTTTATGAAAACAAAACGGTCAACGCGATTAAAACAATACAATACTGATTTACAATATCGCGTATAGTACAGGAACTTGAAAACGTTTTCGTACTATACTTGTAAATTGCATTACTCAAAGAGAAAATATAAAATTATTTTCAACTTTTAATTTTACTTAACTTTCACTTGAACAAATCGGAAATAGACCTAATGATATATGTAGCATATACATTCAAGTATAAATACCATAGTAATCGTTTAATTTTGATTTAATGTCTGTAGTAATATCTCGTATCCTTATGAACCGATATTTCATTCTGCACTTAACGGAATTTGTAGGTGTTAATATCATCTTGGAAAAGCATTAGTTACCAAGTACTTGCCTAGTTAAGAATCACGGGTTTTAATCGTATCTATTTAGGCCGATTATCTGTCAAATTTTTCCTATTGACTCGAACAAAATATTTGGATTAATTTGAGTTTAGATCCATTTAGATTAAGATACCTATTAATATTAATCCTATTAATTTGAATTAATTATTTGCATAAACTTGAGTTCAGATCTATTAGATTGAGATATTCGTTTCGTATGAGCTGTTTGGATGGCCTTAATCAATTGGCAATTATAAGTGCAGAAATATGCATAATATTGTACTTGTTCATTTTTTAACTTCATGGACAACAACGTTAGTAGATTAATCACTTTGAATATTGTAATTAATATATATCAGTTTTAAAAAAATGTTCCAATGATACCGAAATAAAGTAAGGGTTAAGTCATAATTAATTTTAAATAGTTCGATATTCCATGAAAATATGGATATATATTATTCTTATTTTTTCTATTGCTATTGTTGAAACCCGTAAGGATCTGTTAAGTAGCTAACACAAAAGAAATTACATGACAAATACTTTGGTTAGGATGTGGATGGGCAATGGTTGTATGAGAGGGAAGAAGATTGTTGGGGAGTGGTGGGGGATGGGTGGAATTTAAATCAAAGTCAACCAGAATCAAGACGGAGAAACCTAGTGACTTCTATGGGGTAGTTCGAATGGTCGATTGGACTAAGGTTTGTATGAGCGTTGGGACAGGAGAACAGATGCACGACATCATGAGGGGTAGAGCTGCAATTTGAGCAAACATTGATAATTGACGTATTTATGCGTGAGAAGTGATTGTTAAGTAGTATAGTTTTTATTGCACGGGAAAGGCTTCGTCTTCCTGGAAAATATTAGGCACGGACCTATTTTTGCTGTCAAAAAGTTTACATCTTCACTAAATTCCTACTGTTAAATTTATCTTTTGACTTTAATTAATACATATGAAGAAAGGTTTATGTGTTCATAATTATTTATTATTAAATATTAGAAATAAATTCAACAATTACATGAAACAGATTGTACCAAACAAGTCTTAAACATTTTCCAGATTGCGGTTCACTCACAATAGCCGTATAACTAATAACAAAGTAACATTATCTATTATCAATAGTTAGTATATATGTTAAAATTATTTTTAATTTGCAATCTATTTCTTTTTCAGTTAGGTCAGATAAATTGTCCTGATTGCCCAAAGTCATTTAAAACTCAAATAAGTTACGAGCGACACATATTCATAACACATTCGGAATCTGATGAATTTCCGTGTTCTATATGCAATGCAAAATTACGTACAGCTAATCTATTGAAGCTGCACGAAGAGCAACATAAAAACCGTGGTAAGCCGTATGCCTGTAAAATATGCGGTAAAGATTTTACTCGGACATACCATTTAAAACGTCATCAAAAATATACATCTTGCTCAGCGAATGCCAATGACACCATGAGCTGTAAGGTGTGTAATAAAGTTTTTTATCGTTTGGATAATTTGCGAGCACACTTAAAGCATCATCTGGGCACACAAGTAACCAAGAAAGAAGAATACATGTGTCCAATTTGTAAAAATTGTTTTTACAGTTTATCAACTTTAAAGTAAGTTCGAAAAGTTAATTTAAAAAACATTAGGAATACAATATTTATTTTGTATTGTTTTTTTTTTTGTTTTATTTTATTTGTGCAGCATACATACTCGTACACATACGGGCGAACGTCCTTTTGCTTGCGACTTATGTGACAAGAAATTTCCATCACTGGTTGCTTTAAAAAAACATCGTCGTTATCACACTGGGGAAAAACCATATACATGCCCTGAAGTAAATATTGCAACCATTTCAATTTAAGTTTAATTATTGTGAACATAAATTTTTTGCAGTGTAATCAAAGTTTTGCTGTTAAGGAGGTACTCAATCGTCATATGAAGCGACATACTGGTGAAAAGCCACACGTTTGTCCCGAATGTGGAAAAAGTTTTATACAAGCCACTCAGCTTCGTTGTCATAGTAAAACTCACATACGTCCATTTGGTTGTGATCAGTGTGAAGAAAAATTTAAAACTATGAAGCAGTAAGTGATTTTATTTATTTTAAGATGCATTTATAATTGCATATAATTATATATACTGTTGGGTTTATTTTCCAGGTTAGAGAGGCATACCAAAATTCATTCGTCAAAGCGCAAGCGTAAAAATAAAGCTCAAGAGCACAAATTTAAATGCAGTGAATGCAAAGCTACTTATACGACGGAGGAAGAACTTAAAACTCATTACGACGTAGGAGTTCACATACGTGAGTTATTTTTAATAAATGTATATTTTAATATTTAAAACAATAGATGTAAAAAATTAATTATTAAAATCATTTAGTATTTTAAAAAAGTATTTTAGCTTTTTAAAAGTAAAGTTTGTTAAGAATAAAACAATAGTTTATTTCCATGGTTTGCTTGCTAAAACCTTATTGCGTTTTCCGTAATTTTCCAACCGGAATGACGGGCCTGAAGAAAACATTCCAAAACCATTTGTGGAATGTTTATATAGAAATTACATTCTCTCTACAACGAACGTAACTTATTTTTTGTTATGTTATTGTGTTAAAATTTAATGTAATATTGAAATAATTAAACGTATCTATAAGAGATATAGTTTTTTAAACATTTGACCTATTTCCAATGTAAACTATAAGAAGTTTATTATAGCAGATAAATTTGTAATCATTAAAGTTAAATTGAAAATTATACAATACGAAAACAATTCTTAAAATAAATCAGGACTATGATTTATTATTTTGAATCAATTTGACTCGGTTCTGAAACTAGTTTATTTAGTTAGTTTATTTCATTTAATTATGCTAATGAATCGGTTTAAAACTGATGGAATTCACAACCGATGCAGTTCACACAACCTATACAGTTTCCAATCGATGCGGTTTGCAACTTGTGCGGTTTACAACCGGTGGGTTTAACAAACGATGCTGTTAACAGCATCTATTAAACCGCAACCGTTGCGGTTAACAACCGGTACTGTTAACAACCGGTGCGGTTAACAACTGGTACGATCATTAATCGTTGCACTTAATAGTCGGTACTGTTAACAACCGGTGTGGTTAACAACTGGTGCGCTTAACAATCGGTGCGGTTAACAATCGGTGCGATTAACAACCGATATAGTGTTGTCAACAACTGATGAGGTTAACAACTGGTGCGGTTAATAATCGGTGCGGTTAACAACCGTTGCGGTTAAGAATCGTTGCGGTTAACAACCGTTGCGGTTAAGAATCGTTGCGGTTAGCAACGTGCGCAATAAACAACGTGTGCAGTTTACAACTAATACGGCTGACAACCGGTATGCTCCTGATATTTTGTGTAACATATTGTAAGATTGTGACAAACGACAAAATCGGCGAGAGAAAAAATTCAGAATAATTTAAATATGCAGATTTATTATTATAAATTGTTACTCTCCTTAATAAAGCAAAAATATAGGATAACGAGAAAGCTTGGCCATTGTTCATGTTTAGAACATCATATCACAATAATCTCGATCTACTTCCTGCGAATCTCCATCATCGGTGCAAAATGGACATGTTGGTTATGTGATGACCCCGACCAGTACTTTAAAATTCTTTCAAATATAATACTAATTTAATTATATTATAATTTTATAACTATAGTTTTATTTATAACTATTATTTTTATGAATACAAGTAATTTTCAAATATTAGGAACAAAATATCAAGCAATATAAAATATGATTTCATTTAAACATTTCATACGAATTTATATGGTATATTTTAGCTACCTATACCAGCAGTAGTATCCAAATGGAGAAAGGTCGAACAGATTGTGCTGTTTGTGATAAGGAATTCGATTCACTTAAAACTCTCAATTCTCATATACTTAAAGTACATGATGAGAAGCCGGAAACTTTCCATAATGCTAAACGTGCATCAAAAGTTGAATTGAATACTTCTGGCTCATCACCAACAAAGATTTACAGGATTGATGATTCCAATGAAAATCCCATTGAAAGTATTACAACAATCAACAATAATGATATATTACCAGTAAAAAATACTGATCAAACATCGATCGAAGGTGGTGTTGTTGTGCAACAATTTATAGTAGATGAAGTTCCTGAAAGCACCACTGAACAATTATTGTTGGAAAACAAACTATACACTGTTATACCATTAGAAAACGAGACTATGAAAAGAGAATCGAAAATCACTGTTCCTCAGGAGTCACCAAAAGACAGGAAGCGTAATATAAAATCTTTAGCTGAAAGTTTAGTGGCTGCTATTACAGATGATGTTTCTGATGATGAAGGACAACTTATGATAGTGGAAAATGTGGAAACTGAAGATGATATAAGAGTTAAGGGCAATGTTCGAAGACTATTGGATATTTTAGTGGACAGATCTACTTTGAAGAAATTCGGTTGGCCAGAAGCAACTGAAGAATATGTATGTTCCTTAATTAAGTTTAAAGTATTTCAATTTTTAATTTTGTTTTATTCATTCTCATTAGGTGCTCTGCAAGGTTATTGAAAATTGTGGTTATGATTTGGGTAAGGATGAGTCGTGTAATGCTGATAGCGATTATGCAACACGTATGCGTGAATACGTTAAATTGCTATTTAGTGTTGTAATACACAATGATTCCATAAAAGAACTTTTAAATAATTATCCAATCGATGATGTAATTGAATTTGTATTGGATAATGATGATCACGAACGTGAAGAAGATGATGACGATGAAGATGATTAAATTAAATGTTTTTAAAAATATTATATACGTATGCTATACGTTTT
>NC_051847.1:189700681-189708901 GCF_002237135.1 Teleopsis dalmanni | reverse complement strand
AGGCTACTCGACGCGGCCAAGGACGACCAACGTCTGTAATGGCCAACTAAATGAAAATAATAATCTCAAATACATATTTTAGTAAATTGAAAAGCAGGTAAAACCAATATATCCGATTACTTCTTGTGAAACTTTAAACTTTACGCGGTTAGTTGACAGTGCAGATGTAATAACGAAATCATCATAACGGATTCAAATCTATCCCTGTAGTATATTCAGTACTAGTTATTTCGAGAGATGAAATTGTTGAAGTATTTGGATTCCAAAAGAACTATAACTTATTAAGGCACTGACTTCTGTTAGGGAAAATAAAAAGGATGTGTTCTTAAAAGTCGTGGCAGCTTGTTAGGTTGATGACGATAGGAAACGAGCAATAGTTTCAAATTGTAGACACAATAGTTGCAACTATTGTCATTATTTAGACCATGCCATATGGTAATTATAAAATATTAAAACTCATTTCAATTAATTAAGTTGATTAACTATTTCAAACTATTAGTTAGCTTAACAAAATTAATTCTTTAATTAATACAGATAAATAAAAATATTTTAAGTATATACATTTAACTATACAAATTACAGGAGCAAAAATATTAAATTAACTCCTACATAATTAGGTATACAATTTACGTTGCAACTGAGTCCTTGAAACTGTTAGTAGGGGTTAGTGTAAAGATGAAATGTTCCTGGAGACTTAATTTATGGGTATATGCGTGATAAGTGCCCTAGTTACTCGTATGGGTTGGGCCTTCTTGCGCTGATAATGATAGTGTTGTGTAAGATATATAATATGATGAGAAAATGATACGCGCAAGGGTTCTTCCGGGGAGACTTGAATGTAGGTCGATAAATTGGAGATTGCGAGTTGTGTCTGTATGGTTGAGCCGAGAGTTTTGTTAATGCAAGATAATCCGCGTTGTATACGTGATATTCGCGGTATATGCGGCGTAAATCTCGAGATTGGCGTGTGCAGAGGAGTGTTAAGTTTGTCAGTAGGGTTGATTCGTGTCCGTAGCTGTGGTGACTAGTACAGAATAAGAGATGCAGGATATGGGTTAATTCCTTAATGAGAGCGAAAAAGTAAATAGGCTGAAAATACTGTTTTGTGGCATAGATGATGGGAGAAGCCTTAAAGAAAAATGCTTTTCTGAGTGGGAATCTTTGGTCGACAAAGCATCGGTGAAAATATTGCGCGGTGTTCGATATCGTGGTGCGATGTTGCAGACGACGGTTGTAAAAGATGCCGGGTTGATGAGAGCGGTATATCCAACTTTTAGCAGACAAGGAGTGGATTAAGGGAAGGGCGACACTGATCAGACCATGTTTGGTCTGTTGGATAAATAGACAGCGGAGGAATGTAGACGGACGTTTTAGTCCATTCAGCGATTTGTCCTTATTTGTGAAGCCAAAACAATCATGCAGTTTTAATAGTGCAGTGCATATGCAATAGAAGTGTGTGCACGTCGTACGTTTGGGACCCATTTGGGAGGTTAGTGTGATATATCGCACGAAATAAATTCATTTTAAAAATTTAAAATATCGTGCAATATAAACATTTTTATACAATATTGCTTTTACAAATAAAACAACTTGACACTTTGGCAGGCTATCAAGCTAGTGCAGTTTTAATGAAGAATAAATGGTAGAATTTGATTAGGTGTGAAATAAGATGATGGAGGTAGGGGCAGACGATGAGGAGAATAAAACAAATCTGAACTAGAGTGCATATATCTCTGTATGAGCCATCAGTAAAACAAAGCCAAACATCATTTGGGCTCATTTTGGGTTTATAATGGAATACTTGAACAACTTGACAACATCATGATATATAAAGCTACGATTTTTCGAGAGATGATAGATAAAAATATTTCGAGAAGGTATAGTTTCGAAGATAATACAACACAAATATGTAAAACTATCATGAAATAGTATATCAACAATAGGTCCCTGTGGTAATAGTTGTTTATTAATATTGATGTGAACACATGAATTGTCTCTTTATTTTTTTGCGAGATGATATGCGAAGATATTTTAACAACTTTACTAAAAACAAGGTATAGTTTTGAGAAAATACAAGTCCATTATATAAGACTGTTATGAAATATATTTAATATATAATAATATATTAAATATAGTTCCTCCATGGAAATACTTACGTATTATTATTAAAACGAAAACATGGATTGACGAAAAGGAGTGATGAAACTCTATTGCTAATGTTTGGGATAAGAGACTTTTACAAGAAACATCTCAAATTCCGCATGACATCCGACAAATGCATGCTAATTAACAATAATAGCAAACGAGAAAAACTTGCAAAACTAAATTTTTATACGACTACATATCGCAGAGTCACTCATCATTAAATTCAACAACCAAGTGTAAAGCCGGTTTTGTTTTTTAGGATTTTTACTTTCACTTCGATCGTATTTTTTTGTATATTCCTATACGTATTTCGGCAAATTCGCTTTTGCTTTCTTCAGGAGAATCCCTAATATTAGAAATATTCTCGACGTAATGACTTAAAAAAATTCAAAACAAAATTAAACCAAGTGTAGTTCAAAATTTTTGTCAAGGATCAGTGGTTCATCTGTAACATGATGATGACCATACATATTAGATATGGTCGTAAGGTATAAAAACCTATTAATCTATGACATTTTTCTCGCTGAAATATTCAAATTTTTAGAACAATAACGACGGAACTATTTACTGACAATAAATTACAATGAGTACTTATAACTAAAACTGAATTAGTCTTTGGACCGTTTGTGCCACATTATTTTCTTTATTGTAGGCAAATGACAATAAAATATGAACTAAATTTTTTTTTTTAAAGACACCTATATTTGTTTTAAAATAACTTTAAAATGAAGAACCGATCTCAATAAATTTTTCAGTGATTAATAAGTTAAGTTATCATCTGTCAAACAAAAAAGTAACAAGATGCTAGCAACAATGTTATTAAGTTTTTGATCAGGCGAACAGAAAAACACCGAATACTTTTTGCCCAACCAAACATAAATTACTAAAAAGTATAATGCTCATTACCTTGAGGGTTGATTATTTAAATTTATACACCATTAAATTATAAAATTTTATATTTTAATTTCACTATATATAGTATATATGTGATATGTATCTGAATTCATGTTTGTATTCCATAAATATTTAAACTTTTCCAAAAACAATAACATTTGGATGTTATTGACGTCTGAATTTACCTACATTCATTTAGCAACACTTTATGGGTCATAAAAATTTCAAATCAGAATTTAATGTAAGCACTTAGAAAAAAATAGTTGAAAGTAGATGTATGTTATATTCATACACATCGGTATACATATATATTGACGCTTTCATGAAATGAAGCCTATTATTTATTCGGCCTCAATATCACTATAGACGTTTCAGTAGCCCATAAACATATATGGCTTGCGTGGGAATAATTATCAGTTAAAGGATATTTAGGCATTACGAAGAATTTTGTTGCCTTTTTAGCTTCAAAGTAATTTATTTTGACATACTAAACTAAAAAACTTATTTACAATTTTTCAATAAAAAAAAAAACGCAAATGAATAAGTAAATAAAGTAGATACTCACCTTTGGTTGCCATTTTCTTGGTAGTATTCCGGGACCTGTTAGGGTAGCTAATGCAAAATTACATGTGGCTAATGTTGAGAAAAGCAAGAATATCGCTTGATTCAGAAAAGCAGTAATTGTGCTATTTGGAGGCCACCACATAGAATTCATATAGAGCGTTGTCAATGTAATAGTTTTTATAATGCCTGGAAAAAAAATTATGCCAATATTAAAGTCGAAAAACGTAATAAAATTTTATGTAAATATAAAAACAGTTTTTATTACAAAATTGTAAGATGATATCTAATAATTAAGATTTAGTTGATTGTAATATTTATTACTATTTACACACTTAAGTTATTTAAACAAAAAACTTAATTATGCCAAAGTTTGAAGACGCAGAATAAGAAAAAAATATTAGTACAATTTTATTATTATATTTTTTTTGAATAATAAAACGACCTGTTAGGTTAGAAGTGAATCAGTATTGTCCAAAGTCCAGCTCAATACGTATCTACAAATACTCAAAATAAAAGCTATAATGTAGTTTCCTTAAGCTTGAGACTTTAACTGGATAGATAAATGAGAAAATTTAGTAATTTGAAGAATAGAAAGTTTTAAAAAAATTCTTGAAACGAAAGTTACAGGACGAAATCTTTCCCCCAAACTATTGCATCTGACGATCGTTTTTTCAAACACAAACATCTGCCAAAATGAAAGATACGTAAATCAAGTACAATATAAATCACGATCAACTGCGCGGTGCTAGTTGAAATCATTTTCTCAAAAGCGTTTTTACACAGTTTTCCATACCACCTTTCTAAATAACTTGATCCACAGATCTTGGTCAGATCTATATATGAATGCACAGACTTTACTTCTTAAACTAAAGAGGTTTTCATAATTCCATCCATTATCATCGGTAAATTGATTGTCGTTTTCAATAATATGTTGACCAATTCTGTAAATTCCACGACAGACTGCAGTCAACTGAAATGCCGTTACAATGTGCTAAAAAGTTCTCACATACTATACCTACGTTAAAAATAAATTAACTCTACTGGAAACATAGAATTGTATTAAAAACCTTTACTCCCTATAATGTCAGTCACCTGTTTTCATGAACAAATGCACACATCAATGTAAATCCCATTTATCGTTGAGTTCGAATCATTAAATTGGCAACCTCAATTAAATTTGTAAATTTTTTTTTTACCTAAATTCAGGTTAGTTCAATTAAAATACACCCATCCCTCATCCGTTCCCTATTCCAACTAATCCGTCTTTTTCGCACTTATCCCCTAACTAATTCAAATCCTTACATATGTATTTGTATTTTTTAATTCCTTTTGTGTCTCCTGCTATACAGAGTTCCTTGGGTTACAGCAAACAAACATGTCGTGCCTTCTTGTATGATCAGATTAAGACTACATCTAAATTCTTAACAGACCCACTCCTGATATTTTACAAGAAGAAACGACTTCGATTTATAGGAAGAATAGCGTTAGTTACCTAGGCTCAGTATATATATAACTATGTGCTAAAGAGTTATTAATAACTCATAAATCCAACTATTCTCAATACGCGCCTCGAATACAGATCTGCTACACATAAAGCCACAATTAACTTGTGGGTTCATACTATTGGTGTTGCAAGATTATAATAGCTTGAGCCAGTAACTTTCCAATTCTATATTTCATAGATTACCTTTACCAATTTGTACTTGTATAGTATTTTTCCAAGTCGTTCATTTGATTTACAACTACAAAAACAAGGTTGGTGGTGGTAGCGCCATAATACATTTCTTAAGTCTAAAGGTTAGTAACATTAATTCAGAGAATATCTCTAAATAAAATAAATGTTTTAAACATATACATTTTGCAAATGCATATGTGAATGCTTGCATATTAGTATCATGTATGGAGCTTCACAAACTCCCTTATTGTTCTAGAACAATCTGTCTCTTTTCCTTTTCTTTCCTTCTCCTTATACTCACTAATTTAATCTAAATTTACAAATGTCGACATATAAATAGAACTTCTAAGCATATAATTTGTTCGCTCGAAATTCTAAGAAATTCTATTTGTTCGAATATCTATATAAACCAATTTTTTTTAATATTAAAAGATATAAAAATTTATAATATATTAAATTACAAATTTCTTCACTTGCGCATAATCTTCATTAAATATTGATATTAGTTTATGACTAATGTGAAGTCTGTATTCATTGACTAATGTAAACATTTTAGAAGAGATAAGAAAAAATGTGCATTTTTCTATATTTTATGTTATTTTTAAATAAATAAATAAGTTATGTTTAGCTTTTTAAAAAGCTTACATACCCTTTACACACACTTTCTTAATATTGTTTAGTAACAATTTTTATCAGATTAAAACTGCTTATTTAATTGTTCAATAAATAAATTAAGCAAAGAAAAACATATTAAACTATGTTCGTAGCTCCAAGAAATGTCATAGATATGAAACAGACAGAACAGAACATATTATTATTATAAGATATATACCTCTTTTAAGACAAGCTATAGTTTTTTTAAAAGTAAAAACTATTGCCTGAAAAAAACTGCAATATTCAGAATTTCTATAGTATTTAAGCATAACCAAAGAAAGTAACACTACTTACTAATTTTTTAAAATAAGTCACCTAACACCTAAGCATATCCGGACTGATAATTAACAATTTATTTCTCATCAAAATTTAGAACATTGAAACTGTTATCAACATTGGAGATGCAACACCGAAAGACAAGACTTCATAATTTAAGTGAAAGTGAACCAGACAAGTTTATAAAACTGGTCAAATCTGTAATTTTGCAGAATGACAGTTCTGTTAGGTCATTAAATAGAGGGGCCTCGAATATTTTAAATCTGCACCTATGAGGTGGAGTAAAATTTCCTCCTTATCCGCAGACCCATAACCATGACAAAAGTCTTTATAGAGTAAAACTAATTTAATATCATCTCTTTCTAGTATGCAGTGAGCTATCAGCACCGATACCGTAGTGTTAAGCTGGTTACACCTCAGTTGAAATAAATGACTGATACTTTCTTCCTTGTCCAATTTGGATGAGGTCGATTTTAAAAACCAACAAAAGGTTTATCTGTCCATTTTCGTTTAGCGAAGCTCAGATATTTTTATGTGATTAGAGACATAAATAGTTACAACTAAGCTGAAACAGCTGACTAGTACGTTTCTTGTCCAGTTTGAGTTTATCTGCTCAATATTGTTTAGCTATGCTCAGATTTATTTTGTTTGATTAGAATTATACTCAGTTATAACTAAATAGTTTTCTATACAAAAATTAAAATCATTTCAGTTTAATATCTATTTGATTTAAACAAATTTAATTTCTCCGACTAATACTATACATCCCTTCCCGAAAAGATTATGTCAAACCTCGTTCGACAATTCTAACGATTCCACAGCATAATCGTATTGACCTAGATTGCTTTAATTTAACTTATATCCATTGATATAAATATATTAGTGATTAGTTATTGCTCTCGCTTCTGAGAGTGGCTGAGTTCATTCTTCAAAATCAGATAAAACGATTATAGATTAATAAAATATTATGTTTATATGTTTATGTGTGTAATTCATATGTCCTATCTAAATCTAGATCATACTAACGCTCCCCATAATCAGTTAAATTCGAGATCATAAAATAAGTTTGTAATTTTTACGTTCTATCTAAATACCATTATCTTTGTATCTACCAAAAATATTTATTTACCATTACAAGCTGGTTAAGATCACAGTCAAACTTCTATAACTCGAAGTACCATTTTGCAAAGAAAAGGTTCGACTTATGGAGACTTTGACTCAAAGAAATTTTTGGAATTGTATGTAATTTGCACTCTAAAGCTTGTCACAATCTATTTAGTTGGAGTTATAGAAGTTCGAGTTATAGACGTTTGACTGTATTTGCATATTTTTGTGTATTGAATGTCCCTTTCACTACGTTGCAAACTTCTTGATGAAGTTAATATACCTGCCTCATAGTAAGTGTATTCGGAGTGTAAAGAAAGCGGTACAAAACAAAGGGGTGGTGCATTTTATAAATATGTTTATCTGAGTTCTATTCATTATTATGTATTTTAAAACGAAAAAACTATTTATGTTAATGTGCTGGAGTGTATATATGTAGGCGATGGTATAGAAAATAAATATGTACATGATTAAATACAAGCACCAACAACAATCTAACTAACTAATAATAGAATTTAGAGTTATTAATGTATTAATGTAGTTATTTGATTAAACAAATTTTTACAAATAACAATTTAAGAATTTTGCGATTAGGTGAGGTGAAGCCAAGTGTAAAAAAAAATATTGCAAATAAAAAAAGAAAGAACAAACATTTACATACAAAGGAAATTAAGTGAAATTCTATGCGGAAAACCACACGCAATTCTTTTAATAAAAATTATGCTGGAAACTAATTTTCCTAATGCGTTTCTCATGTTGATTGTGATTTGAGAATATTAAAATGTAAGGTATGTTTATGTGGGGGGTATTCTTCAACCTTCTATATGTAGAAATAAAAAAAAAAAAAGAATTTTATTAAAAAGTGAAAATAGGTGACACTGCCACTGTCACTGCCCTCTTACCTAAAA
>NC_051847.1:189688711-189700581 GCF_002237135.1 Teleopsis dalmanni | reverse complement strand
TATCTACAGTATACTCCTCATTTCTTAATAGTTGATCAGTGAAATTTTCATGTGGTTCATCTTTTATAAATTGTTCAACTAAATTATTATCAATTGATGTTCGAACATGTGTTATGTCATTAACTAAACATTCAGGAGCAGGTGTTTCCGCTGCTATATTATTACTATCAGTTTCTTGTTTAATAGTACTATATATTTCATTTTTGAGAATTTGTTGTGAAACAACTCCCTCACCAAGAGGCTTTCTGTCTTCATTAGTAGCGCCAATTATACCTCCTGGGACAATAGTTTTTTGTACCATTTGAATATTCTTATTTTCTAGTGTTATAATAGTGTATAATTCGTTGTTTAATAACAATTGCTCTGTGGTTGCTGTAGGTACTTCATTATCATTCAATTGTTGTAAAGATGTGTCATCTTCAACCGACATTTTGTTGTTTTTATTAACGTCCAACAGACTTTCAGAAATACTATTTTTGGGTTCTATTTTTATATTCTCATTTTCTATTGAAGTACACAGTTCATTATTTAATAACGATTGCTCTGTAGTTATCTCTAATACTTCATTTTCTTTAAATTTTATATCAGTAGTATCATCTTTAATTAACGATTTATCGTCTGTAGGAAAAAATATTTTATTACACACATTACTACTACTGATGATGTCAGTTGTACTTAGCAAACAGGAAGTAGACTTTTGATGGAATTTCAATTCAAATTTACAATCAAAATCTTTGCCGCTCATTTTGTAACCATAAAATCTTCCACAATTTTTGTGTTCTTCTTCATGCAACCTCATCAAATCAGATGTGCGCAATTTTGCATTACATATAGAACAAGAAAATTCATTGGATTCTGAATGCGTTATAAAAATATGTCGCTCGTAGCCCATTTGTGTTTTAAATGATTTTGTACAATCCGAACAATTTATTTGACCCATCTTAAAAAGAGAAATAATATGATATAAGAAATATTTTTATATTAAAAAATTTTGCTAACAAAATCTATTAATAAAACTGAAAACCTTTCCATATTTAGTTTCGTATAAGAGCTTCATCTGTGATCTCATAATATAATCTGCTTAAGAACTTTAGCCTTAGAAGCCTAAACAGGTTTGTGCCAAAAGGACGGCGTTATACTAGAAAATATTTTTTGGCAATGTTTTTGCAGTTCATAAAATTATTTATAATAAAAAGAGTATAATAAGAACCAAGGGGGGATATACTAGAAAACATTTTTTATCGTGTTCCTACTACATTAATTATAAAAAGATTTAACAACGGTTTAATTTATGTTCTCATGCATGTATATATGATATATGCATGTATATATAGTACGAGTATATAGTTGGATTCTTATTTGGTATTATATTATAAATACATTCTGTGCTCAAAAACTGAAATTAACACTATAATTTCTATTTAATATTATTAGTAAAATATAAAAATAAAAACATAAAAAAATTGTATAGTTTTAATTATGTAAGGATTATATTGTACAAGCGGAGTCCGCTTGATTAATAAAAGGATTTAACATCATTTCATATACATCAAATTAACACTATGGTTGTATTCAATTGATGAATACATATATATATTTTTTATTATTTCAAACACAATACGTACAATAAAATAAATACATGTTTAATTTGACTACGACTAGTTCAAATACAAAGAACTATTAAGCAGTTTTGTCAAAGACTTAGTGCTAGTAGAGTAGTAATCAAAAATATTATTAGACTACTAATTCAGGAGTAGATCTGAAGGCTTAGTTCCTTTAAGTCTCCTCAGCAGGTCGGATGTATTAGACAGATGTTTGTCTGTCTCGTTTGGATGCTGTTGTAATCGTAATCGTTATAAATATATATGGCAATATATATGTACATTAATACGTCATTTTGTAAATATAGTAGTAAAAGTGAATTATGAAACATGAATGAAATTGAAAATGTATAATAATGTAAAAACTTATTTATGTTTTAAAAGGCTTTTGTGAGACTTAAATAAAAAACTTGATATTTCAAATATTTTATTTTTATTTTATATACTAATTATTTACAAAAATATTATCGATTATACGAAATTCATTTGAATTTTTCCTTAAAGTGGAGTATTATGTCAACGGTTCGCGTAAACAAGTAGAGGGTCTATTTATACTGGAATCTGTTTGCAAA
The DNA here is from genome assembly GCF_002237135.1 of Teleopsis dalmanni. Classification (NCBI taxonomy): domain Eukaryota; kingdom Metazoa; phylum Arthropoda; class Insecta; order Diptera; family Diopsidae; genus Teleopsis; species Teleopsis dalmanni. The sequence continues at coordinate 189,698,408 of NC_051847.1, read as the reverse complement.
TTGAGTTCTAAATAATAAACAATTATATTTCTAAACAAATTCTCAGGCACAACAGACTAGAAGGACGAACATATAAAATAATTTTCTACTTATTTGGCACTACAGTCCAGTGTGAGTCTTGGTTTCCCTTATGTAAATTAATAACTATTTAATTTTTAAATGAGATCAAAACTTTTAACTAACTATTAAACTTGAACTATATATGAATATTTTAATAGAAGACCTTGGAGTTACCAAATATTATTCGATTACTAAAGTATTCAATCTCTTATCCTGGTCGTGTTATTAATTAAATATACTGCAAATGTTACTCATTATTCACAAATAATCTTCTTTCATTCAATTAATACTATTTATTGTTGGCATTAAGAGACTATGAAAAACTTACATGAAATATGTCATGACTTTCACCGCAGCAAAAACAAATATCTTCATTCTCAATACTAATAGTGTCCTTTTCAATTTTTTCCATATCATTCATCATTGTATTTTACGAGCGGTAACCACTATTCCAGTGACACATTCAGATTATTTCTTCACACCTAAAAATTAGGATTTTAGGAAATTAGAATTTAGAAGAATAAAAATATACCAATTTTAGCATTTACCTACTTAAATAAACAAAATAATTTTTTATAGTGAATAATAAAAAATGAATTCACTCCGTAATTTTGGAGGTCAAAGTTAATTGTAGATTTTCTAATTTAAACTCTACAATTATCCATACAATATGCGTTTTCATTAAAACATCAAATAATATATTTACGTTAATTTCTCATATATAAAAAATTATTACAAGCAATTTGTGTTATGAATGATACAAATAAGTTGGAGAATTATATACAATTTGTACAAAGTTTAATTGGTTCACAAAATCATAGAATAAGTTTTTGTTAAAACACAACTAAAACTAAAAACTTTATTGACTTCATATTTGTTGTTCTTTTAAAATGTGTCAAAGAAACAATGTAATTAAAAAAAATTAGAGTTCGGTCAACCAGCCCAGGGTTGTAATTTATGCGCACGAAAGGTAATTTTTTACAAATTACAATTTAATCATAAATTTGCAACGAAAAGACTTGAACAAGCTAATCGAATAAAATTATATTTAATTATGCTGTGTGAATACATTAAATAATTCATGCCATTACCAAAATCGAATTGGTTTATAATTACAACACAGGTTTTCATAATAATGTTTCCAGCTGATTACTCATCAATATATTAAAATATGCAGGGACCGAAAATAACAGTTATTTTAAAATTTTTTATGAAAAAAAGCAGCAACAAAAAGTTGTCTAAACTCTTATTTAAGTAAATAGTTATCATTCTAACAACTTTTATCCTTAATATTATGCATGCTTTTTATATTTGTGCTTTTTAAAATAAAACTCAAAAAATAATAATTATTATATGCCTTTTATTTTTTTCGCGCAGCAATAACTCTTAAAATTTGCTTCTTATTTTAAAACGCACAAATAACTGGTATACTTGCGTTATATAATATAAAAAGCAAGAGTTATTTTTAAAATGAAAATATAAAATGCAATTTTCATACAAGGTAGTTGTTTTTGCAATTCCATAGAAAATGTTTGAAAAGGTTGGTGTAGGTAAAGATTTAGTTCAGTTTTTTGTTTTTGTATTTTACATACAAATTTGTTCTCCTACAAAATACGAATGTAAATACAAAATATAAATGCAAAATACAAAAACAAAAAAACTGAACTAAATCTTTACCTGCACCAACCTTTTCAAACATTTTCTATGGAATTGCAAAAACTACCTTGTATGAAAATTGCATTTTATATTTTCATTTTAAAAATATCGCGCAGAATTTGCGCGATACTCTTGCTTTTTATATTATATAACGCAAGTATACCAGTTATTTGTGCGTTTTAAAATAAGAAGCAAATTTTAAGAGTTATTGCTGCGCGAAAAAAATAAAAGGCATATAATAATTATTATTTTTTGAGTTTTATTTTAAAATGCATATGATAACAGTTATAAGATGATTTTTATTTTTTTTATGATAACTGTTACGGTCCCTGAAAATATGTAACAATTGTCAAAATAAAAACCCGAAACGATAATGTAAACACTAAACCAACTTTAATAAATTTCCTTGACTAAAGTTTGTATAATTTTGCAATGAAGCTACTTGAACAAGCCAATTGAGTAAAATTATATTTAATTATGCTGTGTGAATAGATTAAATAATTTATGCCATTTCAGATTAAACGAAAAGTTGTATTATAATCTGCCTTGAATGTATATTAGATATTGTATAGCAAACATTATTGATTCATGTTAAATGTAATTTTATTATCGACAAGAAATTTATTAAAGCTTTGTTTTCTTTAGGTGTTATAATACATGTATGTATATTATTTAAAAATTGTTATTATTTAAAAATATTTTAACACAATATTAGCTAGAAATATAATTAATTGTTATGTGAATTCGGAAATTCATCCGATCATGCTAAACTCAATTTGATTTTGTCAAAAAAATCAAATCAACTTAACAGTTTCATTTTACATTTACCCTGAAAACATTAAAAATGGATGGAGAAACTGTAAGTTTAGGCTGTAGTGCTAGCTTTATGTTTAAAGCCTACTTAATATTTAATAATGGAAGATTGTGACACAACGGTTAGCGTTGTTTACACACAGACTAAAGGGTATTCATGTGAAACTACATCAACCGGACAAATTCATAAACTTAACAAATCCCTAATTTTGTAAGATGACAGTTCTGTTAGGTAGGTAAGAAAATGACCCCAAAGATTTTAAATCTTATATCTAATAATAGAGGAACGTTTAGATTTAGTATATTTTTTCAACTTTAGATATATAACAAATTACTGTTTTAAATGAATCTCGCATTCTCTGTCACATATCTATATCTTTAAACTAAAAATTTTAATTTTCCTTTATCTTGTTTTATTTCATATTTTGTGTTAATGACAACATTAGCTTAAAAATAATTTAAATTAAACTTTTATTTAACTTAATTTTCTAAATAACTTCCGTAAACTTTTTCTTGATTGTTAACTACATTAACAACGTAGTATGGATAAATTACATAACGTCGTCGGAATCTGACAAAAAAACTGATCAGTTATTCAAAGCTTAACGTGAAATACAATTTTAAAATCAAAATTCCCAAATCGTTGGCTACGTTTTATCCATACATAAGTAAAAACAATTTTTCTATAGAAAACAACTATGCCATGCGAATACACCATTGTACTCTTTTTGGATTTACTCTTTGAAATTCTAAAACTTTATATTCTTTTAGAATAATTCGTTAATAAAAACTTCTGTAAATGTTCAGTTTCTCCGCTGTTGCACTTAAATCTGTTATTCATCCTGGGTTTCGTTTTTACGCTTCCAATAAAATGAAATCTATACCAGATTTCTGCTGCTTTAGTTTGTAAAACCAAACTGGTGTAAAATGATAATAGCAACGTGTGCTTCATATTTGAATGTTTTGAATATTTCTTTATATGGTCCACAGAAAATTGAACGTAAATGAGTTTTGCTATGATTACAAAGTACAGTAGTAACAAAATACTTAATCCATATTAATTACAAACTTTTGCCAATGTGTTGTATTGTACGACAACTGATTTAACTCTTAAGAAAAAAGTTTTGATTGCACTATAAAAATATATACTTATTATATTATATTTATTTTTAAATAAAAATAATTGCAAAACTTACTTTGTTGTATTCGTAGAATTTCTTCAGCATGACGCCTCATATGACGCTTAAGAGAGTCATTAACATTAAAACTTTCATTGCACTATAAAAATATAGACTTCATATATTTAATTTCAAATCAAAATAATTACAAAATTTACTTCAGTGCATTTATAGGGCTTTTCACCAGTATGTTGTCTCATATGACGTTTAAGCGCCTGCTTAACAGCAAAACTATTATTACACTATAACAATCATTTTATTATTGTATTTAATAACGCATAAAATTAACAATATTTACTTCAGTGCAAGAGTAGGGTTTTTCACCAGAATGCAATTTCATATGACGATTTAGTGATTCCTTAACTGCAAAACTTTTATTACACTAAAAGATAATATACTTTTTATATTTCGACTTAAATTAATACAATTGTAATATTTACTTCAGAACATGTGTGGGGTTTAATTCCAGTATGACGATTCATATGACGATTCAGAGAGTCCTTAATATTAAAACTTTGATCACACTATAAAGAATACAAATTTACAGCTAATATTAAATGAAAATAATTGTAATATTTGCCATAGTGCATTTATAAGGTTTTTCGCCAGTATGCTGCCTAATATGACGTTTGAGTTCTTGTTTAACACCAAAGCTTTTATTACACTATAAAAAAATTTATATTTATTATAATTTATTTTAAATAGAAACGATTTTGCTTATTACTTCAGTACATGTGTGCGGTTTTTCACCCGTATGCCGCCTCATGTGACGTTTGAGGGCAAGCTTGAACGCAAACCTTCGATTACACTATAAAAATTAGTTATATATATATATATTTTTATATTTATTTTGAAGTGAAAATAATTGTAATATTTACTTCAGGACACGTAAAGGGTTTTTCACCAGTATGCAGCTTCATATGACGATTTAGTGATTCCTTAGTAGCAAAACATTGACTACACTATAAATAATATATTTTTTACTTTATTTTGATATTAAAATATTTGTAGACTTTACTTCAGTGCATATAAAGGGTTTTTCACCAGAATGTCGTTTCATATGAAGTTCGAGTCCTTGTTTACGAGCAAAACAATGTTTACACTATAAAAATATATTGTTATTATAGTTATTCTTTAAAGTAAATATTTCGTTTATTACCTCAGTACACATGTATGGCCTTTCACCAGTATGTCGCATCATATGAGCACTGAGTGCTTGCTTACGAGAAAAGCATTGATTACACTGAAAACAAATTTATTCTTAATATCTTTATTTTTGAATCAAAACTATTAAAATCATTACTTCTGTGCATGTGAAGGGTTTTTCGCCTGTATGTCGCCTCATATGAAGATTTAGTGCCTCTTTGATAGCGAAACATTGATTGCACTATAAAAATGTATACATCAGATTTAGTACTATTTGGAATAATTTCAATATTTACTTCACTGCATGCAAAGGGTTTTTCGCCAGTATGTATCTTCAAATGACGCTTGAGTGACTCCTTAACAGCAAAACTTTTATTGCACTTAAAAAATATATACTAAATATCTTTAAAGTTAAATAAAATTAAATGTAAAAATTACAGTTGTGCATGAATAGGGTTTTTCACCAGTATGTCGAGTCATGTGATGATTGAGTGCTTGCTTATGAGCAAAACATTGTTTACACTATAAAACAAAAAAAGTCATTTTATATATATAATCTTAAATTTAAAGAATCGCAATACTTACTTCAGTGCAGATATATGGTTTTTCACCAGTGTGAGAACGACGGTGGTTTTCCAATACACTCAACACCGGAAATTTCTTCTTACAAAAGTCACAAGTAAAAGGACCCTCTCCTTGCTGTATACCTTTACGCTTTCTAAAGAATTTTAAAAAGTAATTTTAAAATATTTATTAAACTACTTACTTTAAAATTGCAGATTTATTAATATTATCACCACTTTTATGTTCTTTAATGTGTTGTTTCAACGAACAAGATGAATTTTTAACTTGTTTTGAATTATTTTCAAATTCTTCTTCTTCTGTGAATTGTAACAATAAAATCTCATCTGCAATGGATGTTCGATCGTCTGTAATAACATCAGTCAAACTTTCTGAAACAGTAGCGACCGGCTCGATTTTTATGTTCTCACTTTCTAGTGTTATAACACTGTATAATTCGTTTTCTAGTAATAATTCTTCTGAATTTGTTTCAGCTGCTTCAAATTTAATAGATTGTTGTATAGCAACCGTGCCAACTACAGTTTCTGGAATAGCAGTTTCTAACTCCAATTTTATTCTCTTATTTTCTAGCGTTGTAACAGTGAACTCTGCATTTTTTAATAGTTGCTGTCTAGATATTTGATGTGGTTCATCTTTTTTAACTTGCTTTGCTAAATTATTATCAATTGAAGGTATATCGTATGTTATGCTATTTAAAGAAATACCAGTTTCAGGAATAGCATTTCTAGTTTCTATATTGATACTCTTAGTTTTGTGTGTAATAACACTGCATGATTCATGATTTTCTAACAGCTGCTCTGTAACTATTTCAGTTATATTATCTTCTACTTCTACTTCTTCTTCTACAACAACTTCACCTTTAACAAGTGTTTGATCTTCATTGGTAGACTCAATTACATCTTCAGGGATAATAGTTTTTTGTTTCAGTTTAATATTCTCATTTTCTAGTGTTATAATAGTGTATAATTCGTTGTTTAATAACAATTGCTCGGTGGTTCTTTCAGGTTCTTCATTTTCATTTAATTGTTGTACAGTAGTGTCCTCTTCAACCAATGGTCGATTGCTTATATTGACATCACGTAGACCTTTGGAGATACTAGTTTTGGGTTCTATTTTTATACTCTGATTTTCTACTGTACTACATACTTCGTTTTCGAATACCAATTGCTTTGTAGTTGTTTCAGATCCTTCATCTGTTATCAATTGCCGTTCTGGAACAACGTCTTGCTTACTGGATTTGAGTTTTTCTTTACATTGATTACAGTCAAATGGATGTTGAATATGTAGTCGGGTGGTGTCAAAACTTATTCCACTTTCATTGCAAACGTGAGGCGTTCTGATAGTATGAAGTTCAATATGAAGATTGACCGAATCCTTAATAGCGAAACATTGATCACACTATACCAAATATATACTTATAAAATTAAATCTTTGATGAATATAGTTAGAATATTTACTTCAGTGCATATGTAGGGTTTTTCATCAGTATGTCGTTTCGTATGCTGTTTGAGCATTTCTTCAGTAGTAAAACATTGATTACACTATAAAAAAAATATGATTTAAAAATAAATTAAAAATAAAATTTTTCTTGATTTATTTATTATCAAGTCAATATAATCTTGGTATTTACTTTAGCGCAAGTGTATGGTTTTTCACTAGTATGTAGCTTCATATGACGGTTGAGTAATCCCTTAGCAGAAAAACTTTGGTTGCGCTGTAAAAGATAACTTCAAATACTTAATATATCTAATATATCCAAAATAAACATAATTAAAATAGTTACTTCAGCGCATGTGTATGGTTTTTCGCCAGTATGAGAACGACGATGTTTTATCAATAGACTTAATACGGGAAATTTTCTATCGCAAAAGTCGCAAGCAAAAGGACGATCTCCTCTATGTTCAAGTTTATGCTTTCTGCATCATTTTTAACGAAGTAATTTAAAAAAATCAAATATATTATTTCAAATTTAGCAATAATTTTTGAAACTTACTTCAAAATTGATAAATTGGAAAAACAATTTTTACAAATGGGGCACATATTTTCTTCTGTTTTAGTTAATTGTGTGTTCAGATGACGCTTTAAATGTTCTTGTAAACTATCTAAACGAGAAAACATTTGTTTACACACCTCACAACTGATTGTTTTATATGTGTTCGATGAACAGGAAGTAGACTCCATATTAATTGCTTCCCTCTCAATTTTTTCAGTATTCTTCATCATATCTGCTTTTCGTAAGTGGTAATCACTATCGAACTGACAAAATGCCGAATGTTTTTTAAACTCCTATTAGAATTAAAAAGGATTAAAAAACTATAAAATAATTTAAGCATGAGTACTTACACTAAATCGTCTAAACGATTTGTGACATTTACCACAGATGTGTTTTTGAATACAATCTTCACCATCTTGCTTTTCATCATCGCTTAAAGGTGATTCTTCCAATAGGAAACTATCGCTATTGGTGATAGTTGATTCTGATGCTACAATAGGACACCCTTCGTTCTTAACGGGAATGTTTTGTAAATCATCATGATTCATTTTCATTAATATTAGCTGTACTGGTCTACTTTCCACTTGGACCAAGTATGTTTGTTTAGGTGGAAATGCATTAGGCATGCACCCGTCACTGACAATTTCAACGTAATTAGTTTAGCGGCTAATACTTTGTTTTAACACTCGGTATAAAACTCGTTGTAATAATATAGTAAAACAGTCAGTAGTGAGCAGCAGCTGCAAATATAATAAGAATTTGAATGCCAACTCATAATTACAGAAAACTTTTTCATAACATAAAACTATTCTAACATAAAACTATACTATTCACATATACAATTTATCATGTGAAAAGACATTATCTTCTTTTATATTTATAGATATTGCTTAATGCACTACCGATATAATTTATATATATTTATTTTGAAATTTAATACAAATATCGCCTTTTCTTACTTTAATTACATTGAAAAGTGGAACTTAAATAGAATATAAAAAATTCTGTATCAATATTGATAAGTTAAATATATTTATAATTTCTGCTGTTTATTTATATAACGAAAAAATTTTTACCTCATAACATAAATAAATCTTAAACTCTATAAGATGTCAGGTCTGAGCTGCTTAATATTACGAAGTATCTTCAAAATATAGTAAAGAATGAAGTCAAAATAGAAATTCAAAAACATTTGGTCTGTCATGGTAGAGTTGCAATTTATGCTTTCAGATAAACTCGAATCTACACGAAGCAAATTTAAATTGATACATTATTCCGACTACAGTGCATAATAATAATCTTTCAGAGTAGGAAAAAAAATACTCGCAACTTACGAAAAAAACGGGCCAAGCAACTACAATGCTATTAAAATCTTTAATATATAATATAATAATGCGAATATAACCTAAATATTCGCAAAATATTTTATGTCTTAAGTTTCATCGCATCCAAATTCAAAAATTTTTCTATTGTGAATGTTGACTGGAAATACGTTGTAAAATTTCAGACATCCGTTCAAATCAAATGAGTATTTCATTTACTAATAAATTTAAATACATAAATAAATAAATTAATTTAAATATATAAAATAAAAATGCTTATTATAGCACTTCTAATATTGATTTTGTTTTTTTTTTTATATAAATTAATTAATTTTTAGTGTTTAAAATTTTTATATTTCATGTTGTACACAACAGAACAAAAACCATACATATGTCAAAAATGCATTTATCGTATTTTAAATTTGACGCCAATTTGTTTCAACCAGACTTAATGTTGTTTTTTACAATTCTAAATAAAAAAAATAACAGCTAATGTTAACAATCAATCGTTTGATATGATAAAACTAATAGAACATAAAAACTTAAACTACTTTATTCTTTTGGAGTTACATACTTACTTTTATTATTTATTTATTATTTTATGGGCTATTATTAAACTTTTAAAATTTAAAATATAGGTTTTTCTATATAAAGTTGCTAACGTTTAAAAGTTTTTTGATTGAACAACTGATCTTATAATTTTATAATTAGGGTTTTTATAATGAAACAATATATAAAATTATGTAAGCTATTTAGTTCCCTGAATCGTGCTATTCTGTCAAGGTTTAAATACTTGCACAGGAAAAATAACCTTTATCACTGCGAAGAACAGAAGTTTTGATGCTAATCAAACGTTTACGTCTGCGATCTAAGTTACTCCATCTACTTAAAACAATGAAATGCTCAGCCTGTGGGAGCATTAATGTCGATGTGATCTAGAAATTCTA
>NC_051847.1:189650132-189688611 GCF_002237135.1 Teleopsis dalmanni | reverse complement strand
TCGCGCATTCAAGTATTCATAAACAAAAGCTTAAGAGGAATACTGAAAATATGGTGGCCGGAGCGCATATCCAATACCGATCTCTAAGAATGCTGTCAGTGAAATCAAAAGAAGAAAATGAAATTGGATTGGCATGCTTAGCATACTGTATAACAAAACAAGCCGTACACTCAACGTCTACTAGGCAGCCACCAGGCTGAAGCCCCAGCTAAGACATGGCAAAGAATCGTGGGCCAGAAGCTTAAAGGTGCACAGTGCTTCTGAAATCAAATTACAAGAGAAGTAGACTACATAGTAAAATTTCCAGGAATCATTAAAGCCCTATGCTACACATCGAATGTTTTACTCTATTTATGAGTTTTTATTTCAAATGAAAAATAGAAAAAAAAATTTTCATTAAACTATTTTTATTGTTGATAAATAGTGGATATCTTACGACAATCTCATATGAAAATTATATGAAAATGGAATCATAAACATGTAATCATTTAACTGAATCTAAATAAATTTTTACGATAGATAGTTACAGTACTGATATCAACTTAGGCGTTTAATGAAGAAGGATTTGAGGATACCACTCAAATCCTATATATATCAACGTAGTTCATTACCCTAATAAAACAAACTTAGATTGTAAAAATAGTTTGAAAATATTAAGGGATTCAAATTGAATTACGTACTCTAACACATTTAAAATATTTTTTCATCATTGTTTTTTTGATAATTCCTTTTTTTATTAATAACTAACATTTGAATAACCTGAAATTATATATTCTCGAAAAGTGTGAAGAATATGGTTTTGAATTGATTACTATAGGTTAGGTTATACTTGCGATCCCTATGCGATCCACTCAGGCGTATTGGCTGGTTGTGTTACCGTATATATAGGAAACTCAGAATTTAAAACCACCTACAACTTTTGAGGAAGCTTAGAATGCTGTTTAGTGGTAGGTCTTGCAATTGTTCAAGATCCTCAAGAAAGGGAGCTCTTAAAGTGTTGAGTCGCATGAGCTGGGTAAAAACACAGTAGTTGAGAGACACTTTCACTACAGCTGTGACAGGTATGATTGAAAGGATGTTTCAATCTTCTAGCATGGTTTCCTAGTCTGCAGTGACCTGTAAGTAAAACTACCATAAGACTGATGTCTCTACGCGGCATCTCAATAAGAATTGTAGATTTTTTTTAGAGGAAAGTGGCCAGATTGCATGCAGATGCGTGCATATCATTAAGTATATATCAGCATAGCAAGAACTCAGCTCCATTTTCTATATTTGTCATGAAAACAGAGAAATTTTCAACTAAAAATTCTATGAAGGATAAAACAAAACAGTAAAGGTATTGATATTAAACGATAAAATAATAGAATAATTATATATTAATGTTAAGTAGCAGTTTAATAAGAAATAAAAAATAATAAATTTGCCTACAAAAACAGCAAACCAAGATTTTTTAAATAAAACAGAATTGTGTAATTAAAATTTATTACAATATTTTTTTTTTTTGAAATTATAAATACCTGTATGCAATGTTTAAAAAGATTAATTGCCACCAGCGACAAAAAAATAACAACAAAATAATAAATTACAAATAAAATATATATGGGAACGCAACAAAGGATTTTTTTATTATTAAAGATTAATATAAAATAATTATTAAATATTATTATATTATTATAATTAAAAATGTTCGGTAAATTAATTATTTACCAATTGTTACATAGTTAGTACTGTATAATACATGTTGTATGAGTATGAATCATAACTTATTCTTAAACGCTTCATAAAAGCAATAAAAAAGGATACAACAACACTCATATATTGTGAAATTAAGTGTATAAAAGGTTTTTGCACAGAGAAATGCAATAAATTTATAAGCTTCTTAAAGGTCAGTTGTAAAAAAATACAAAGAAAGCTTATAAATTATATTTTCCGACATATTAAGATGTTATTATTTATTTCACTGAAAGGACAATAAGTAATTCAAAGCTAAAAAGCTGGAAGATACTATAGTATTAATCAAGTGTGAAAGTAGCTTTAAAATTTCACATTTAATTTATATGTATATTAAGTATGTTTTCTTGAACGTCTTGTAAAATGATGATCATTATTTAAAGTACATAGATACGTGTATCTACTTGATTGTTGTCGTCGTCGTAATTGGGTGGTTACGACAACAATAACATTATTAATAATACAATTAATTTTAAAGTGTATTTATCTGTCAGCTCCTTCAAAGAAAGCATATTCATCAAGTGCAAGGCGTTGATGAAATTTAACGTCAATCTGTGCACATCTGGTGTACGTGTTTGAGGTTTGAACTCTTATTTTATAAACTGACATAAACCCAGACAACATTGGATGCGACCAGTTCAGCTCCTTTGTTTGATAAAAATATTTTTAGTTTATTTTATACATTTTGAACATTTTTTTCTTCTTACTCTTTTGATGAATAAACTTATTCAAGCAGATAAAATGCTGATGATTTATTTAGAAGAACAAAGGATACAGTTGAAAACATTATAACAAGACAGAAAAAAACGATTCCTAAAAAACAAGGAGTAGTTAATAATACACTGGGGAAAATTTTAAAAGCAGCTTAATATGAAAACATGTCCAAGTCAATGCCTTTTCGATATCACCGACTGGATATGAAAGCGTCTAAACAAACTAATATTGAAGGAGGGAAATGTTCTTTGAATTGTAAATATTTGCACGACGATAATTAAAAATTTAGTTTTATTTTGTATTATGTCGATTTTTAAATGGAAAAACAGTTTTATCCTTTAGTACAGTGAAATTATATTTACTTCCATGTGTAAGTTTCCATTAGCATTTTCTTTATCCATTCTTGCCTATGTTGACCATAAAAAATTTAGTGAACAAAATTTCCACTAATAAAGATATACTAATGAATAAGTGTATCTATTTATTTTGTTTGGATATAGATTAAGCATGTTAACGACACAAATAGTTATTATTATTATGTATATAAATGGAATTGAGGAAATATCCAAAGGTGAGTAGCAAAAAAATAATTATTATGATTAACGTATGTGTATATTTAATATACAGATAAAGGTATACTATATTACCTTTATCTATTCGTTTTAATTTTACTAAAAAGTACAAAATACTTATTCATTAACTAAACATAACATATAAAATCGATTTTAATTAAATATTATTTATCTACATATCAAAAAATCCATTGACAATAAAAAACCACACTTTAATTGTAATAATGACGATAACTAAGTCTGAAAATTATTAAGGAATATATGTTATATCACAAAAATTGATAAATACAATTACTATAATAATCATTGAGATTTCAAGAAGTTTATACTGAATTCGGCTGATAAACCTTAGGATGCACTTATAAGCTTCATTGAAAGTGATTAACTATGCGTAATGCTCAAATATCTTCTGTTCAATTTATGAATTTATACGATTAACTGCTCTTCTTGCTAAATTATTTGGTAGATCATGTAAGGACATTAGCCGTTACAAACTTTTTACAATCGATATCCGCTCCCAACGGAGTGGATGACTATACTTTCACAAGTATGGTTTCAGAAATTCAAAGAGTGTAGTCAGTGCCGCTTTTAGCATTTTCAGCATTCTGGTGGAAATTACCAAGGCACCCCACATATACTATTGAAACCTAAATAAAAACACTTGGGCTGCTACTCTGCTAATTGAAAAAAAAGGCGGTGAGAAATGCGTGTAACTGCTCGCGGCGGCAGCGCGGATTTTTGTGCAGTGCTCAAGATGATCTAATGTGTCTCGCAACGTTTTATAGTTCTAGTGCGTTTGGAAAGAAAAATACTCAATGGAAAATCATTTATGATTTGAATCTGGTGTCTCTTCATTTCTGTCGTTCTGAGCTGTCCTCCAAACGCGCACATAACACCGCTACTGTGTATAGTATAACATTCATTATAAAAAAGTTTACATCAGATTTTCATGTACTAATTTTTAAGAAATAATGGGAAACCGTACTAAGATGATTTGGCCTACGTTTTAAGTTACTGAGAACATTCCAGTAGATGCTTTTTAATCGATGTTTCAAAAAGGGGTTCAAATTGTTACCAAACGCATTACTATTTTCGTCCACTAATAGTAAAAGCAATATCAATTTAACTAAATTTTAATGTCACTAACTACATTTTTTCAGTTAAGATGTGGATTGATAATTGTTGACATCGATTTATTAAATAAAATAATAATCTGCCAACACTTAGATATCGCTATTTCGATATTTCGATATATCGATATTTTATCGAGATTATTCATCTGTAATCGGTGAGTTCTCTAACATCTAGTTAGGAACTTATGTAGTCATCTCTTATTTGAAGAATTTGATTAATTTATAAATATTGCAGTTATTTTTAAAAACCTCAAAATCAATGTTAATAAAAGCTTGACATTCCATTCGAGTAATTTTAATTTTATTTTAAAATTTTAGTTTTAAAAACGCTTAGATATTGTATGAATCGCTTAGTTATCCTTCCCATACTTTTACGTCGTTTTCTAGTGGAAAGTTCTTTATTATAGCTTTTGTTTAATGACAAACTGTTTAAGATACACTAGTCACAGTCACAAAACGATGTGAAATATGATAGGAAATATATGTTAGGAAGCGGTTGATTTTCATCACTTCGGGTTTCAGTTTGTAAAACACATTTCGTGTGACTTAACCTTCAAAAGAAATATGAATAATTTATATATTGTACCAGAAATTCAATTTATTTCAAATTATATTTATTCTTTTTGGACGCGAATATAACCAACAATTTTCCATATTACACACAATGCGGCGCCTTGCCTTGTCTGGCTATCAAAAGTCATATTTAGGATTATGTCATTTCCAGATAACTACTACAACAGAAAAATAATAAAAAAACATTAAATTTAATTAAAATTGAAATGATTTCTCCTAGAAGAATTTATTGATTTTTATTTAGCTTGACTGTCACATAAAAACAAATCCACATTCTTTCTAAGCATTTTAAAGAGTTTCCGCTTGCCAATTTTCCGGCTATGACCTAACATATAATAGGTTGAGGAAGTTTTAATACAATATGTAGAGATGTATGTTTATATGTTAAATGTGGGAGCCTTCCTCACATTTCTGTCCTTTATAAATGAAAGAATTTCCCTTTTTTCCATTATTTTGTTTATGTGAATGAATCATCAGGAATAGCAATAACGTCATTGTTTTTGTCGCCTTTTGGCGTCCTTATGGTTGAGTGTGCCACATTATCACTAAAGTAAACACACTCAAGGGTATTTCGACAGTCAGTGTTTTTGTTCCTTCCAACATTTTTGTAAATAGAACGAGGAACTGTGCATTTAAGCACTGTTCTTTTCATACTTTATGTTACTCATATTTTGGATTTAATACCAAAATGAATTTGTGTAGGTGTATGGTGGTTTGGTTTTTATGTAAATTAAAGCACATATCTGGTTCATTATATGGTTTGTAATATTGCTTATACGCAGGATAACAAAATTGTGGATTTATATTTGTTTAAACGTTACCATCTACATTATGAGATGGCTTATTATGTATGCAGTACACCTACATATTTACAAAACTTTGCCTACATATTTATTTAAATTAATATGTAATAGACAAGTATATAGAGAAGTACTACTGGCATGTTTAAGTATGTATTTTACCAGATGTTTACAAATTAAGTACCCACAAGCCGAAACATGAGTTTATGCTCGGTTATTATTTGAATGAATGAGTACACTTTGAGTTTACGATTCAGTAATTAATTTTAATGTTGTTGTATAAACACAAATATAAAGTGTATGTAATTGACAATTTAATTAATATCAAGCTCTAAAAATTTTATTTCCATAGGTTATATGTCATAATAATATTAACAACAATAAACTATTTTTTTTATTTCATTTCACAGCAACATTTATAAAATAAAATTACTTCACGCTTAGAACGTATTTTAAATAAATACAATATATATGTATAATATTATATTTGTAATTAGAAACAGGAATAGGAATAAACGGGGTACCAACTCCCAACTAAGCGGATCACTGCGAACATGGTTGATCTTTTGTGCTGCCTCAGACCCTTACCGAACAGAAGCCATTTCGCCTTCCGAATGAAAGCCAAAATGTTGACCTACTAATGTCAAAAGGAGAGAGTAGTTCTCGACCCAGTGACCTACTCTTGGCCCAGATCAAGACTGGAATATTTGCAATTAAATCAAATTTAAAAAGTATTATTATTTTCCTAATTGCATTTGGTCAAAAAAAAAACTAAAAAAAAAAACAATGTGATTTGATCATTAGTACCCAACCTTGTTTTGACCAAGGACCACTATGATATATTTGTGTTTAATAGGGACCACAAAGTTTTAATATGCTTTATGCATCTATAATAAATTGTATAAGTACGTAGATACATTAGTAATTTTTTGTGCTTATTTTCTAATAAATGAGGTCACAGTGGACAAACTACTAGCTATCTATACCTGTTAAATTTGATTCACGGACCATTTTTAACCATCTCCCAAGGCCCTGGTTGTCATATATTTGATCTGTTTGATCATCATCTATTTGGCTGTTCTAAATCTAGTTAAATTATCAGTCGGTTTTTAAAATTCCTGCTTCCAAGACTGCTACTTTGTTTGTGTACATTATTTCTACTAGTTGTAATTCCATAACAACATAATATGGGTTTCAGAATATAGAAATTTAAAAAAAATTGCAAAAGTAAATGAATTTACATTAAATGAAACAACTACCTAAAATTCTTCCGGATAAAAAATCGTTAAATATACAGTTTGTATGTAAATTCATATTAAACATAACATGGTATATTGGAAAAGATTAAACATTTAAGGTATGTAAATCTGAATGAGAAAACTTGCATGATAGGGTAAAATATCAGTAAAGATTTATTTGTAGTTTCTTGAAGTAAAACAGTAAAAGACTTGCAAATGAGTGTATAATTCTATAAACAAAATTATGCCGGCAATCTTCAGAGATAAACAACACAATAGATGAGATAAGGTAGATGCGATATATAAAAGCCCAAATTTTTCCGTTTAAAAATCGATAAAAATGTATTCATGCATTCTAAAATTAGATACTATGCGAGAACAGAGTAAACATTTTAAAATATAAATCTACTATTTGGTTCTGAATACTCCGATTCTTCATTTTGTAAACATTTTAAGGTTTAAATAAAAGTGCAACTCAAAAAAAGTCGCTCGCAATTTATCGATTGATTAACAACTAACATCTTATTTGTAAATCTGTCAGATTTGAATATTTTGTGCTAAAAATTATTTTAATTGATTTTTAATTTTTTGTTTATTTTATTCTTTTTATATATATGTATATAATAACAAAATTCTTTTTAAACCAAAAAAAAATGTTTGGCAAAAATTCAAAAAAATAAATTACAGCAATTTTTAAAATTTATATAAATTAAAATATTTCGAGTTAAATTGTGCTCTTTGTGTTCGTTATTTACCTTTTCAAAAATAAAATTCTATAAACAAAATTATGACGGTAATATTGAGAGATGAATAACGCAATAGATGAGGCGAGGTTGATGCAAGATATAAATCAATCAAATCATGCTCCCATTGTTGTGAATACTCAATGACTAAATAGTTCCAAATATAAAATCAAGAGTTTTTCGAATGAATATTATAAAATATAGAATATATTTGGAGTCTTGAAATATATTATGTGAAAATAAATAAGTGTTCGAAAATAAC
The DNA here is from genome assembly GCF_002237135.1 of Teleopsis dalmanni. Lineage (NCBI taxonomy): Eukaryota > Metazoa > Arthropoda > Insecta > Diptera > Diopsidae > Teleopsis > Teleopsis dalmanni. The sequence goes on along the minus strand of NC_051847.1, from coordinate 189,680,845 downwards.
AAAAATCTATATGCTTTATAGATACAATATCTATATAATATAATAATGATATTATAATTTTAATAGATTATTAAGAAATATTTTATATTAATTATTTATATTTTTTTACATATTTTTCAACGAACATTATAACAAACTAATATTGTCACAGAAATGTGTAGTTCCCTAGAAAATACTTTTTGTATATTTAATTTTATATGTTTACCTGAAGGTGTTGGCGTTTAGCGTGAGTAATATTTATAAATGTCTGTTTGTCGCAATAAAAAATTTTGATTTAAAATTATAATTTTAATAAAACCATGCACAACGTACACAAAATCTCTAAAGCTCTTCGTAAATAATTCAAAACACGTAATAAGTCATTCATACGTCATTTTATATAGTCAGAGTAGTCATAGTCATATGCATCTTGACTGCATCATTATGATGTTTACTATGCACAGCACAATCAACTCTCAGAATTTATGTCAAATATGGTTTGTAAAATAGGTCCATAGGTTCAGTTAAATAAAAAAACAATTCATTAAACATTTTTTTAATTTTTAAATAATTCCATATAAATTTAAAAAGCTTTAAAAATGTGTTATTTAAATAAATTTTGTGTTTTATTGTCTATAATAAATGTTTCATTCTAAGAAAACTTTGTGTTAAAGTTATAGATAATAATAATATATAACGTTTTATATAATAATAATTTATGTAAAAAAATAATAAATGAATTTTAAATAATAAATGTCACTCTTAATCTAATAATTACTTTCTGTATTGTGATTGATAATATTTTATCTAACATTGATATAAAAAATAGCAGCAACTTCAGTTAAAATATGTCAAGAAAAAATGCATTTTGCATTAATTGTATATTTGTATATAAATACACAAAAACTATCTAATATTAGTAAAAGAAAAATTTAAATTTATTAAATGTATCGAATTTAGCTTGATACTTATAATGTTGGTTTAAAGCCAAATAGACACAAGTGATTCTAAATCCCTGATTAATTGATTATATTATATATATTAATTATAAACAAGAGTTTATTTATTTTGTACAATATATATATATATTGCACTAGATTGTTATATATGTATTAATTTAAACAAGAAATTTTAAAGAAAAAATTCAAGAAAATCAAGAATAAAAGTATAACTTTTAATTTGAGAGTCTTTAATAGTCGCTGAAATAACTTAAGTACTTTAATGTATTGAACATTTTAATTGAAAATTAAATATTCAAAACATTTAAATTGTAAATAAATATTTAACATAAATAACAAAAATTATTATTATTATTCTTCAAATAAAACCAAAGTAAAATGTTTTAAATTGTTATTAAGATGGCAATAATATGAAAATACCGTTTAAATAATGAAATAAAAAATATTTTCAGTAGAATGTCGTTTATAAAACATTTTTAATGTTAAAATCATGTGATATATTAATGGTATCTTCACAAAAATTCAGTATGCAAAACTCAGTATTTAAACTGAAATCACCTGTCATATCATAATAAATAATAACTGCAATTTATGATTCATCTATCAAGCAGGCAATAGATTTAATTACCCTCATTTAAATAATAATGTTTTATCTAATAACCTGATAAATATAGGACACTTTTAAGCAGGAATGACTGCAAATATCATAACAAAGTTATTAACATACAAAAGCAAAACGATTGTATAGGTGCTTGGACATACTATACTTATTATCACTTTTGAAATATGTTTTTATAACACATTTGACATAGTTCTGTCCATGTTTAGAATTTAAATTTTGGACCGTTTCTGATATGGTATTTGGGATATGAATAAACTAATTTAGTAAACTTTATACTGCAATATTTTTTTTAAACAGGTTTTTTAAAAAATAATTCAACCAAAAATAAAATCCTGTGGTTTTAGCGCCTAAAGGCGAGTGTCAAACCAATTAAAAAACTTACACGACATATTTTAAAATATTTTATTTAAATTAGAACTTCAATCTCACAATGCATATAATAGAGAAATATTAGAAATTTTTATTTTCTTGCAGTGTATCGTCACTTCACAAGAACATAATACAAAGAATTTGCGATGCCGATCACACCCACTTGTTTTTTTTTCAGTGATTTGTTATATCATTTTCATTGACTTATAGTAGTTGAGACATAATATACCGATATAAATCATCACAGGAATCTTAACAGCGTTCTGTAAACTAAAATACCACCTTACGAGACTGGATACACATACGGGTGCAAACTGTAGATTCTGTGAAGAGAATGAGGAGTCGGCCACACATGTGCTGTTAGAATGCCATGCACTAATGCACATACGGAATAAACTCCTGGGAATGTGTATTCTTACGAAAGAGGCAATAAAACTCTGTAAAGTAAGTTCTACATATACTACTTTTTATTGACGCAACAGGGTTAAGGGAGCTACTCTTAACACAGAAGGGCCACAATACATCCGACGGTCGAGGTGGCACATCCCCTAACAATAATAACAATTCTTTGTATTTGGTTTTTATACACATTACTAATATATCTTTAAGTTTAGAATAGTAAATTAAAATACAATTTTTTAACTAAAAAATATGAATTTTATTTGAATGAAACTCATTTTGTAAAACTTCAATAAAAGAGCAGAAGAAGAACACCAACATATATTAAAATTAGAAACGTATATGTATTTAGTTTTTAAACGAAAATAAATTTATTGAAGATTTGCACTAATTTTACGTTTAACTGAACTTCTTTCAGTACACAGAGAAGAACAGGTATGTTTTTAGCCATTTTAGTAAAATCTTTTAATAATTTAAAATAAATTATTTTGTCTCACAACAAATTACTAACAACAAAATAACATTGCACCGATACTCAAGTTTATTAATCAAAAAAGAAAAAAAATTTAATTTAAAGTTTGTATAATATTCAATTCCACACTGACGCAAATGTTGATAAATTATTTATTTAATTGTATGATTATTTGATAGCACTTTAATAAGAATTTAATTATTTAACTCACAATACGATATACATTTTATTATTCAGCGAATAAAATTTATTAATATTATTATAATTTGTAAAATTAAAGCTATCGCATACTAAATTGCAAAATGCACGCTTTTATTGTAATGCGAAAAATAATTGTGATTTTTGAACGACGGAGCTTTTTGTATTAATATTTTAATTATGCATTTGCATTTATATATAGGAAACATCAGAAAGAAAGTCAATACCTGATAAGATAAGGGCAACGCTATGCATGTGAGTGAATCAGACTTATACCATAATCATTTATTGTTTCAAACAAAACAAACTGGTGTAAATAGTCGAATATGAGTCAAAAATGGCAACACAAAAGACCTACAAAGCCTTTTAAGGCGATTAATAGTAAATATTTAATCAGTCCAGTATATTTATTTACAGCATGTCAAATGATTTGATGTTGATATGAAAAATGTGCTTCTACTTCTAATCTAAATAAATAAATTATTGCAATAAAACATATTGTATGTATATATTTTGTTACTACTAACATCTGTTTTGTCAAGATGTTGAAATTTTCATTTCATTTCATTTCATTAAATAATATGTATATAACGATTGTATATATAATTATTTATAATATATAAATGTATATATAATATATTGAAAATAAAAAAAAAAACACTTTGAAGTATAATATATTACAAATTGATTTAAATTTTAATTAATTAAATTTTCAATTATTATTTATTTATTCATTTAAAAATAAATCACGTTTTTCTTTTTCTTCTTCAGTTGGAAGTAATACTTTTATTGCGTATTTCATTTCTAACAATAATAATTTTATTTTTTAACAGGCTAATTGGTCAGTAGTTAAATAATACAGTTTTTAGGAAACAGTTTTTGTTTTTTTTTTTTAAATTTTTATTTAAATCGATATTTCGACTATATGCTATAGTCATTATCAGGGTAGTAGTATTGGCTTTATATTACTTCATTTTAAATATGTTGTGTTACATAGAAATTTTATGACAACTGTATTGTATGTATATATAAATCTTACAGACGGACGTTTCTCACTATATATTAGTAAAATGTAATAATATTTACGTATATATCACAAAGAAACAATTATACAATACATTAACATTAAAACATGAATTACATATATAGAGAAAATAATCTTACAATACTTTGATAATAAATATAAAACACATATATAGAGGAATGATATATTTATCCTCTTCCAGATTTATTGAAGATGTTTTTATACACCTGAACACAGTGTTTTATGTCAGTTTTATATATGAGTCTAGTGTCACTAGGAGTTCGTAAGATATAGAACATTTCGAGGAAAATACGTTTTTCTTGATTATTCTCTTGGTGTAAACAGCTTCACATTATCTGCTTTGATGTGATGCAGTGTGAAACCAGTGCTATTTTGGACTTAATATTATTTTTATGCATTACGCTGTGTTTATGTTTAGCCACATGCGTCTTTAATTTGTTTTTTGTTTTGTACCAAAATATACTTTTTTATTTCTGTAAAAATAAAATTCAAATGATCAAATATTATCTCAAAAACTTAAAAAGAATTGCGGTAAAATATTCAATGTGTTTTAAAGGGACCAATACCTATAAATTTCCAAAAAATAATATGCTTAAAGGCAAATATACGTTCAATTCAATTAGGGAACCGGTGGATTAGGAAATCCTGATCTAAACTATATTATATAAGTGTATATCTTCAATAAAGTTAATAAATATAAAGGAATAATTAAATTTGCATTCAAAAAACAAAAAATATATAAAGTTAACAACAAAAAAAAAATGATTAAGATTTTAATAATGATATAAGGAGGATACAAAGAGTGCTATTTATTGACCAAATATTTGAAATGTTTGATAGTTAATGCTATCAAACTATTTTTCTATCTTTACTAGTTAATGCTAAATGAGCTGAACACTGTTTTATTTTTCTTGAAATTGTGTTATAACATTTTGCTTTTATTATAGTGATTGTGTTTTGTATGTATTCATACAGTATAATATACAGTATATTTATTATACAGAATTTATAAATCCCTAATAATTAATTAACGATTCTTCACAATTACTAACTTGTCAATCATCTTCACAAATTTTATTAAAAAAATTACTTCTTTTCAAATATTTAAATTTACTCATTAACACTCTCAACAGTTATAAATAATAATCAAACTCCTCTTTTGTCATCTGACTGGAATTTTCCATTTTCATCTAAGAAAAATTCACAATAGATCAGTTTTTAGATTAGGCACCACTGTAATGCGAGTGGTTTATTCGTTAGGCAGTTTCAGGAAAGTGGGCTTATTTTTCGAAATTTTGTTTTTGCTTTAGAAGTTAATTTTTGTTCTACTGGAGAATTCATGTCCAAAGAATACAACTGCAGTAGTTAAATTGACCAGTTCTGTTAATGTTGCTAATCAAATCAGACGGATATAGAAATAATTATCATATTTTGTACAAATTTATTAATTTTATTATATTCCATTAAAACTTATAAAAACCCAAATATTGTACGTAAACATATCCTCAAATTTGAATAATATTAAAACAAAATACTATCACCCACAAAAATTTAGTGGAGAGCAATAGAATATGTTACAAATCACACTCAAAGATCTACATCATAAATCTGGCTAGTTTATGTTTTATTATATATGCACACATAAATACGTATATTTTATTTGTGACAAGTGAGTTTTCGATCTACGTTGCATACATAAAATGATAAATATGTAAATATTTTTGTAAAGTAGGAAAAATATAGTACAATATATTAAATTTATAAAACTATTTGTGTTCAAAACATTTATTGGTGCCATTTGACTTTGTTGTCATTTGATCACACTTAAGTGTCAAATACTTCTCTCACAGCACATAACACATGTCGCAATCATAATTTCCTGAGTGATATATATTATATTTGTACCATTAATTTGTATATGGAAAGCACAAACTGAATACAAAGCATAAATATAGAAAGAGAAAGTTGCAATCGGAATGCAGTAATAAATATGTTAATAATAAATAAATAAATAGGATGATATGATAAATATCGTCGTTCTCAGAATTATTTGATTCAATGTGTTTATGATAGGGTTTCTATAAAATTTGCTTATTATGAAATATATTATAATAGATAGATAATTCATTTAATAGATCGATTAAAAACCATTATGTTTTCAATTTTTAATTATTTATGTAGATAATATATAATATGGATCAAAAAACCATTGTGCCTTTCAATTGTTAGAGTTATTTTTTTCTTAAAACCAAAAGTATGATTTATAAATAAAAGTACCATATTCAATCAAATTCTCTTGATAGGATTCAGTAAGCTTTTATAGTTCATACAACTTTGTTTCTGCTGAGTAGGAGTATTTAATCCCAAATTTAATACTATTATTATACAGGTGCATATTGAAAAATATGTACCAGTTCATGTAAGGTACAGTCCAAAATACAGACTTATGAAACGAAAGTATTTATAGTGGGATAATCGAATGATATTTACATGTGTCGGTAACACACATTTTTCATTGATGTACGTTAAAAACGATGCTTTATTGGAAGTTATTTAAAACACTTATGCTAGTATTAAGACTTGAAATAGGAATTCAAGATTACTTTACCTTCTACTATAATATAAGAAAAATAAATTGCATGAGTTTTATGTCGTCAATAATATTTACCATTTTAAGAAACGATTTGTATAAAAGAAAAGGACATCGTAGATTTTCTGTAGTCAATTTCATAGCAATAAATTTTTGTTAACAATGAAATTCAATTTCATTGAATTCATCAATTCAGTTTTTGAATTTACTTTATCATTTGTAACTAAAAAAATTAAGGTACTTATAAAAACTTATATATAAACTAACAGTTTGTATAACTGCTTTATTTAAATCTAAAATAAACTTCATTTTATACCATAAATTTATAAAAATAAGTTTACATAAAATAATTAAGACTGCTTTTTATTATTTAAACTAAAGTTATTCATCCAAATTTCCATAAGATATAATTATTTTATTTATTGGTCATAAATTATTTAAAACGGAATAAAAACTAATTGAAAAAGCAAATTTCCCAATTGTACTTACTTAAACTAAAATTTAGATAATTATTTATAGATTCTTAAAATTAAGTATACTCCATTAAAATTATTAGTTTAAAAATATGTTAGTATAGTGAACGCAAATAGATAGCATTTTCCTAATATTATTATAAATTATCACCGTACAAACTTTAGCTAATTCAAAAAAAAAATATTCTAAATAATAAATATTTTTTAGTTTTATATGTCAGTCATAAAAATATTTCGAATAGGTCATATAAAGTGTAGTAAAATCTTTGTAACCCAATGAAAACCATGTCAATCACTCTATATTCTCTAAAACCACATATGGTAAGTAGGTTATGAGAATCATTATGGAATCATTTATCTATTAGTACGTCTAACTACCTATATACCCCATACGTCTGTTTGTTCGACTGTCTCTCGTTCGTCTGTTGATCGAAACTGAAATTTTTTTGGATTTAGCCATATAAACTCGAAAAGTTATCAAATTAGTTAACTATATCAAGTTTTGAACGTATATGCATGAAGATTATCAAAATTAATAGATGCAAACAAAAACCGATAAAGAGTAAATTTCTCTTTTGATGGATCTAGCAAAACTAGTAACAGTACAATTGATAAAATATATGAAGTTTGTCATTTAAATTAGTTAGTTTAGTAGGGGTAGTAAAAAACGTTGCCGTTAATCTCTTATTGGTAACACAGTGGGCCCCATTGAGACTATGCGAGTCTTAATATTTTCTATGTCGTAAAGTATCATTATAATAATAATAGTGAGTTGGTTGGTTGCAGTGACAGGCCATTAGATAACTTCCATATACCTCAATTAGCGATTTTTCGCCGTTTTACAACCACATTACTCGGAAGAACCCTAGTATAGAAGAGTAAAGACTAAATCCATCCCGCCGAATTTAGATAATTTAGTAGGTCTTTCGTCTTTACTGATGAATAGTATGATAAACTATCAAAGAAGTATCTTTCTAAGAACCTATATCTTCTGGACGCCAAAGCCGGTCATTCGAAGAGAAAATATATTATGGGGTCTTTAGAATAACAGTTATTAATTAATTAATATTATAATAATTAATAAACAATATGTATAAAGAATATTAAAACTTAGACATGTCTAAAGCGTACATTTTGCTTCTAATATTTATATTATTAAAATATTGTAAAATAAATGTTAAAAATTTTAAAATATTTAGAAAACAATAAAGTTAAAGAATTTTAATATAACAACAAATAAATTAATTACTATTAATTAATTTGCCATGTAAAATTAACAAACAAATTTTTATGTTTATAATAAATTAAATAAATTATTTTGTAAATTATTTTTATCGTTAGCAAAGAAATGTATATAAAATTACGAAAATTTATGTTAAAAATAAGCAGACATTAAGAACGGACACTAACCCAAACATTTACAATTAAATTAAGCAAAAGATCGCCGCCAACATTTGATTGATATAAAGATCTTGGTGAATGCGTTTAATTTTAGCACAATAAGTGTAGTATATATACATCAATGTGGTATATGTACGTATTGTTGTATCATTAAAGAATACACAAATTTAAAGAAATTTGCGAATTTATTTTAAAAAGAAATTTTCTTTTAATGAATTTAGTACCAATTAGATGTATATAAATATGGTTTCTTAATTTTTTTCGATACGATTTATTCTGCAATATATATGAACCTTTCTAAATCGACTATGCCTAAATGTGATATTTTATAAGTATATTTAAAATGATAAAAAATAACATAAATTTAAATTTAATAATATATTTATAATTTTTAATTATTAAAATTATTTTTAATGAACAAAACTACCCAGATTATAGAGAACTGGTATTAATTATGATTCGGAAAACTGAATAACATACAAAATGATTCTAATGCTGTAAGTGGGTTTTGACAGCTCAGTTAGAACTAACGTATCTATTTGATTTATGTATTTAGTGGTTCTTAATCCACTAGGAAACTATCCGAATCTATCTTATAAATTGCAACCTCTTAATAAGACCCTTAAATAACCAGCGTAAACCTGGGTATAAAAAACAATATATAAACGAATACACTATGAGTAGCAAAAGATACTACTTATCAAAATGAGCATTAAACTTATATTCTAAACTGGTCCAACATACATATTGCTATCCTACTAATAAAGAATGGAGAGGTAACACTGATAGGCTATGTTTAGAAACGATAGTTGACATAGAGATGTCAAAAAAAAAGAGTCTTTATAATGCCAAAATGTTATTCGATTGATAAAGGTAGGGCGTGGAAACACTGATAAACTATGTTTAGAACCGATAGTGGGCAAGGATATGTCGAAAAAAGAGTATTTATTATGAGAGTTAATTATTTTTCTAAAATATATATGATAATATTAATTATTTAATATTAAAAATATGTTGTTTAGGGCTTTTCACATGTTTTTTCATGTGCTTTTAAGAAAAAGGCACAAGAGTAGAAGAGAAAAAGACAAAGTATAGTAATAACAATAATTAGTGATAAGATATGTGTAGTATTGATTTATGACGGTGCTATTTTTATTAGCTAAAGGATTTTTATATATTTCTTTTGTATTCTGATTTTACCATATGTACTTCAAAATCTTCACGAGTTTTTTTATACCTGGCATATTTTATACCTGGCATATTCTTTGCAAGAACTCTATCTTTGAAATACTTAGATTGCCACACAATATTACACCATAACATAATAGTGTAAATTAGCCTAAAATGGATTGGTTGTTGAAAAACCAGCTTATAGCTTGAAGTTTGAACTATTGTAGACTTTTTTGTTTCTAAATACTTACATTATGTTAATCTTAATTTAAATGCCAAATAATATAATGATCTATGTGGGTCTATGGATTTTTTTGCTCCTGCGACAACGAATGGGTCTATTCTATTCTACTCTTTAAATCTTATCTCTTAGTTATGTTAATCTTCTGTCTTAGTAAAGCCCAATAGGTGACGTTATATCCTATAAAGCGAATTTAAATGACAAGTAATATATTGAATAAGTAAATTTGTGTATAGAATGTTGTGGACTGTGACAACGGATGCGTCTATTAAATACCCTCTAAATCTTATTGGCTTGTTTTTTTTATTGGCGGAAATCGGAATTTGTTAGTTTCTTTGTTAATTAATCAGCGCAATCGGCAACACTGCATTTCAATAAAAATTAATTTATAAAATCTCCTCTTTTCAAATCAATTGATTGAGTTCAAATTAAATTGATGAAGCAAGTATAAGTGAATTTTTTTTTCTAAGGCACAAAAAAACGTAAGACAACCAAGAAGAAAATAATAAAAATAATACTGAAATATTCAAATGAAGTCAAAATGATCATAAAAAAGCTTGAAGAATTTGCATAAACTAAAAAACAAAAAATGCAAGAAATCAAGTAAATAACAATTCAATTGAATTTAAATCAAAATGTGGCAACAATTCACTTTGCCAGTGCAAATTGCATTCAAATGCGCAACAAAATCGTGTATGCAGAAATTGCAACGTTTTTTGCATAAGAAAACAAACGAAGAAATGCATGCATTTTACATTTTATAAGTGAAAAAGGAAAAAAAACTGATTAAGGAAATGTTATGCCAATTCTATTATAAAATGTTTATTTTCTTGGATTTTCTACATTTAACAATAATAACCACAAGTGGGAACCTTAGATCACAGCATCTCAGTTTACTATGGAGCACATGTACCTTAAGAAGACTGTCTCATTTGTGCTTCAATGCTTTCGTACCATTGCGGCGACACAAGTTAGCAATTTTTATTTTATCTATTCTTAGCCTAGAAATTGGGTCAGAAAATAAAAATAAAATACGAAATTTTTTGTGGTGCCTTTAAGCATCAGAGAGCTTTAAATCTGTGTACGCACAGTAGAATCTCTTGGTAAATGAAAGATGAAGGACAACATTTGTTAAATTGTTAGGATGAGAAGGAATAATATGTTTGTTAAAAAATTGAAGAAAAAAAAATAATACTATTAAAGTTGAAAAATATTACAAATATGATAAGTTTCTTAAGCAGTTCTAAAGATTAAAGTTGAATTTGTTGTTAACAGATAGATGTTCAAAGTAACATACGTCGTTTCTTAAACAATTTGTTAAGATAATGAAGTTCATTTAAAATAATTTACGTTTAGTTAAAAAAAACAAGTGGATTTGCAAAAGCAGACATCTCAATATTTAGTGTATTATTATAAAAAATATTATTAACAAGCTATATAAAATAATATAAAAAAACGGAAAAACACTGTATAAAATGGTCTTATATACGATGAGTAGATGTTAAGAACTGCTTTATTTAATCTACTGCTGTGCTTTAAATAAATTTTCTCATGGTATTTTATTCGTGACTAAATAAATTGCCTAACATATTTAAGGATATTCCCAACAGATCATCCTAATTACTCTAAACAAGATACTACTGCATACTTGATCAAATACTATATATTATAATACAAATCAGAGTAGCAGCAGATTTATCAATCTAAAGGCGTTCACGTGCATTTAAAGCGAAAAAATCGGTTAGCACAATAGATCACTTACAGTTGCGATGCATAATTTTTTCCAAAATTATCAAGAGAGATTACAAGTGTGTAAACAGCTAAATCCTTTTTTAGCTTTAAAAGCTCAAAATGAGCTTGTGTTTAAATAATTCTTTTGGTTGTAGACATGAAAGGTTTATTGACATTAGTGTTTGAGGGTCTTTGTAACTTTCCACTAATATATAGCGCTATCAGACTATTATGCTTAAAGTGCGATTAAACAACAGACGCATGCGAATCTTGTTGTAGTTCAATTACATTGAACTACAGTGATTATTGTTGAATCACTACAGTGTTACTAAAAATCATTTGCTTAACTACTGCTACTACTGTGCCTAACGACTGTTATTTAATTGTACTTTGAATAAAATACGTTCGAAAAAAGAGATACAAATGTTTTCTTAAATAATAAAATTAATTTTCATTAGGCGAAAAATGGATCTATTGTTAAAACTAATTTAAAAGTTATAGCTATTTTAACTTAGTAGCAGTTCTATTGAGCGATATTGCACAAACCAGACATAAAAATATTATTTAATGTGTTATAAAATACACTGAAGATGGTATATGATATAGATGGTATGAAATTGTCAGAAATATTTAATTAAAAGTAAAAATTTTTGTAAAATACACTATAACATAATAAGAAAATATATTACATAATAATATGGGCGATCTTGTGCCCAAAGCCCATTTCAGCTCAAATAATATCACGAATATCACAGCGTACAAACAATGCTGAAAGGCACGACTCTCTCATTCAAGTTAAAGTGAACCAACCTGAAAAGTCTATAAACTTTGCCAAATCCCTAATTTTGCAGAATGACAACTCTGGCTCTGTTAGGTCGGTTAGAAAAGGTGCCCCAAAAATTTTATATCTTCTCCTAATCAATGATATACAATGACATATACGATAAAGTACAGTTTGCACGTCAAAAGTTTTTGTCAACGACCACAAAGCTCGATACCGTAGTGCTGAACAGGTTACGCATTAGTTGAAGCGGGTGGCTCGTACATTTTTCGTCCGGTTTAGACCAGGTCGTTCTTGAGATTTGATAGAAGAATACATCTGTTGAGTTTTGTTTAGCTATGCTAGGTCTTTGCAAGTGGGATACAAATATCTGAAAATTAAATGACAGGTAGCAGACTGTATGCCTTTGCAAGGTACCCATATGAGCTACACACTAATTGCCTAACTAGCTTATTTAAAGAAGACCTGTAAAGAATGTAGTTGTAGCATTTAATCTGAGCTACATTAATTTCATTTAATCTTTTTTTTTTAGCTAAAAATAGTATGTTGTATCTCAAAGTGAAAAATTCCGCAAATTTTATGCAAAATCTATAAAATATTATTCTCAACATTTATATTTCAATCAATCAACTCATTCAAATATTTGTGCTACTTTTTTAAATAAAATTTATATTTCTATACAACTTTAAGCAACGTTGATATTATGCAGAGATACGACATATATTTATGACTATATATCACATCATTATTTTATTTAGGTGACTTACTATACTATATTGTATCATTTTCATATTGCATATTAAAGTCTTAAGTATTATTATTCTACTTTTGCTTATTGTGAGCAATCATTATTATTGAGAAAAAAAAAATATTTTTAGAGGGTGCAGCTGTTGTGGCAGTCGGCAAAGTTATGCTGCATCAACAAATTAAAGAATTCGCAATTTATTATAAAATCTAGCACAGAGCACACATAAGTATCGCAAATGACTTACAGGCACGCTGCTGTACCCTTTTTTAGGTTATGTATTTATGGATTTATGCAAATTTCACAGTAATTTGCACAAAATTACAATGGAAAATAAGGCGAACATTTTTCTTGCTTTATGCAAATAATTTTATGAATAAAAAAATGCTTAGAGTATTGCAATGCAAACTTACGTTATTCAGTCGTTTTCCTTATACTGTTGATAAGTCATAAAACCTAAATCCTGTGTTGTTTGTATCTGAAAGAAAGAAAAATATGTATGGTGTTATTACAAAATGCAACATTAATAAAATAAAAACTATAAATTAATATTAAAATATAAAATATTAATATATATAATCATATATTTTATTATATGAATATTAAAATTTCAATAAAAATGTACTGCTATTACTGCTAATCTAATAAACATTTTTCATAACTAAAAAAATGTTATAATTAAAGTTTTTAAAAATATATAGACTTGACCTACTCCATAAACACTTAAACTATTTTCTTTTTTTTTATATAAAATATAAACTTGAATATGAGAAAATAGCAAATATTCAAAAAATATGAGATTAGGCAAAAAATAAAAAGAAATTACCTAAAGCAAGTGAAAGCGTGAAGTACTGCATTTAATACAACGCGTTGTTTAAAGTTGCGCTGTAATAAAATGCTGCAGCACGACGACCGACGTGAGTTACCCTTTTGCAGTTGTTGCTTGTGCTATTTGTGTGCCATTAAAACGATACACAACAAAACAAATCCAACAACAACAACAAAATAGCATAACAATTTGTCTTACAAACCAAAGCCCAGATCTGAACATAAAAAAAAACCCGTTATAAACCAAATCAAACAGCCAAACAAGCAAATAGCCAAACAGCGTTGCACTTGTCGTAAATGCAGTAACCACCACCAGCAAGCATCAGGAGCAGCAAAAACAACAACAACAGCAGTGGTATATGTTGCTGCTCTAAAGATAAAAATTGCAAACTTGCACACAAACACATTTGAATAAAAAAAAATAAACAAAAAGCTTTAATCGCACCTGAACCCAAACACAGTGTAACCATAACTGCATTCAAATTGTTGTCAGTGTTGTGCTCTGTAACTATGCTGTCGCTGCCGCTGCTACTGCCGCTTCTGCTGTTGCTGCCAACAAAGTTGTTATTCTATTTAGGCATTTCGAATGTCGGCATTCATTTATTCATTCATTGAACTGTGCACTTAACTCGTTACTGTTGTAGGTAAAGTAATATAGCGTAAAGGTAAGGTTTAATTAAGGTAAACTGAGTTACTTCGACTAAAGAAGGCAGTAGCAGTATGAGTACTGCAACCTGCAGCAAAACAAAAAACTTTTGCTTGGCGTCTACTTTACTACAACAAATATTCGCATTTAAAACACGTGATATTTGTAATTTTTTTCTTAAAATTTTTATACGAGTATAAAATCTTTTTGGAGTTTTCTTTTTAGCTTTTTAGCAGTAATTTTTTTTAGAAGTTTGCCTATAGCTGTAGGCTAGCAGCTAACTCCGTTTTGAGTTAAGCTCTTGCTGGTTATGACTTTTAAGTCTTTTATTGGCATTTTTTATGCGCTGCTTACCGCTTGCCTTGTGGTTTATGCGATTTTCCCAGTGTGTTTTCTGTGAAAATTTTAATTTTTCATAATTTTCTGCTTTGCTTAATCACTAATTTTCTCTTTAACTTCGTAGTTAATTGTATTTCTTATTTTTATCT
The DNA here is from genome assembly GCF_002237135.1 of Teleopsis dalmanni. Lineage (NCBI taxonomy): Eukaryota > Metazoa > Arthropoda > Insecta > Diptera > Diopsidae > Teleopsis > Teleopsis dalmanni. Next base: position 189,665,708 of record NC_051847.1, on the reverse strand, counting down.
TTAAATTTTTGTATTTTATTTATTTAAAGATCAAGCTAAAATATTTTAAGATAATTATATATTTATAATTTATTTTATTTTTGTATTAATATTTTATTTGTTAAAAACGAACGATCATGTGGTTTTCAAAAAAAGTTTAATTTTTTGTTTATTAAATTTTTTTCTTATAATTAAAAAAAAAAATTAAATTTATTGATGTAACCTTCTTAGCAATTGCATAAAGTTATATTGAGTCTGTCGAAAGGCTTGTTATGCAATAAAATAGAGATATATATATAAGATATATATTTTCTTTTATATTTGAAATATAAAAAATATACTCATAAACTACATTATATAAGAACTACAGAAACCTTTGAGAAATTTGAAAATAACAACTGATAGAATAATAACTAGCTCAGTAACATATATACATAAGAAAAAAAACTCTCTACGTTCTCCTCACACCGTTCCAATAATTTCTATATATGCAGGATCGGCATCTACAATGGATTTACCTATAAACAAATATAATTTTTCAGTTGGTGGCAACACTGAATTCATCTACTGATTTGATTTAAGAGAGCGGAAACAAGAGCTTTTGAGAACAGTATCCAGAAACGAAGAAATAAAAATCTTGCGTTAGGAGAATCCATTTTCATTAACTATAGAGAAAGATAAGTATCCCTGATAAGGTTCATTGAGCAGTAGGCAGTGTAAAGGCTTTTCCAAAAACATAATTTTTTTAAATAAATGAGATTTTTCAACAAAATCAAACAATAACAAATATTGTATTTATATAATTATAATAATAAAGGGTTAATAAACGTCTGAGATATTTAAGTTTTAACAAAACTGAAAAAAATTGCTTACAATAAGAAAAATAAATTTAGGAGTTATTGACCCTTAAATAATAAGCTAAAGGTTTTTAAAATAAGTTAGGTTATTTTAAGTGTGAAGAAAACTTTTACTATTTTTTATAATCTTTCATTATTAAAAATAAATACCTAATATTATAATTATAACTAATAACTATTTATTAGTTATAATAATAATTATAAAAAATAAAATAAAAATTTTATAACGAAATAAAAATCAAGTTATTAAGTGAAGATGGTTTTTCATTTCAAATGGAACTCTAATCATTGAAGACTAACAATTTTGAAAACTGAAAATTGTAATTGAATTTTATTTGTGTTGTTATTATTATGTAGTTTTTTCAATTAACAATACCCTCATATGACCTTTCTAATTACGTAGATACTAAATGTTATCAAATTAGTGAAAAATATTGTTCAGCAGAAACCACATAATTTAACATAATAAATGTTACACAGATAAGAATTTATACAACTTGATTAAAGTTGTAAAATATCTTTATGCTTTGAGCTTTTAAATTTAATTTTGGAACAGATATGAATTTCACAGCCTACATTAGAATTTGAAAGTTTTCTTTAAATGAAATGGTTATTCTTATTCTTTATTAAAAGACCTTTTCAAAATTTTATCAAGATTGTATTTAATGCAATAAAGTCGTAAATAGTTTATTTATAACAATCAATTTTTTGATCCATCAGGTGTCTTATTTAGGTCTTATATAGATATATTAAATATATATTTTTTAAAAATGTTTCTCTCCTGTTCTATATCCATTGTATTTTGAATACTACAATAAGAAAAATTTTATTAAATATTTAAAAAAAAAAAAATATATTTTATAAACACTGCTATTGATGTCAGTACTTTACTAACAAGGCCAAAAAGTTTGTGATTTCTCTAGCCTCAAATAAAAATCAATTCAAATGACCATGGTATGTATTTATTTAATTTGAGCTTTCAATTATTTTTATTATAAATAATTAATATTTTTTTAAAATGAAAATAATAATTAAAATTTATATAATATTTTTTATAAAAAATATAATTTACTTTAAAATAGTTTTTTGAAGTAGTCATGAAGAATTAAAACATTTTAATTTATTTTTTAAAAATATAGATATATGTATATAGTTTATTTCTTTTCGATAAAATAGTTAAGTCAAGTCAAGAGGTACAAAAATATATAGCTTTAATTATCATAAAATTATGTTTACAAATTCTTTAATAATATCATTGATTATAAATCTTAATTTATTTTAAAGGAAGTTTCCAATATTACGAGGAAGAGATTTGATATCGTCTTCTAAGAAAGACGTACTTGAACAATGGTTGAAAACTGTTTTACTGTATATTCTGAGCCAATGTCTTTGTTTAGTGCGATATATTATATCAGTAACTGAAGAATTAGAAATTTGCTATTCAGAAATGAAGAGCTCGCAAATATATGATCACCTGATTAGAACTGCCCGTTCAATTTAAACCAACTTCTTTTACTGATTGATTTGGTATTAAACTGTGAACCATCTTCGACAATATTTTTATTATATAAATAATATGGTTGGTGTTAAAGTTGTATAACTTTATTCAATAAAGTAAGATACTTATAATAAGATACTTATAATTCAAGTTTAGTAAGTTTATATAGGTTTGAGTATTAATATATAGTCAGATATTGAGAAGTCCATTCAGTTTGTCATACTGATCAAGTTTTGTCATACTGAAATAAGTAATTCTAAGTCGATTCATACATATATTTACAATATAAAAATAAATATTAAAAGTATCATTCTTCACAATAGTGATATTTACGATTTCGAATACCTAGCAAGGTAACGAAATGAATTAGTAACAGTGCAACGCGTTAACAACAAAACATGTTTGTCAAGATATATTTTGTTTCCGGTTTGCACTGCTATTAGGTTACTCTATTACCGAGTTTATAACTCTAGATCGTGGATATCTTATATTCTCGTATATATCGTATTAATTATTTTACTTTGAATATATTTTATATTCTTAGCAGTTAACAAGAATAATGAAATAATAAAATAAAAACTAAATAAAAATATTAACAAATTTACTAAGAGATTAATAGACATACTTTCGAAAAAAATTTGTTAACACAAAAAAGGTATATAATCACAATTAATTATTTAAATAAATTTATCAATTTTTACAAAATCTTTTTCATAATTTTGGTTCTTTGTGAAAACTTGTAAAAAAAAATTCTAAAGAATAATTCACAATCTCTCAATATTTTTTTTGATTATTATACAGCAAAATTTTTGTATCTTTTTTATGTCATTATCACATCAATGAAAGTGATGAATAAATCAATATCATAGTCGTATTTTTTTTGATTATTTATAGAAGAAGAGAAAAAAAAATGATATGCAAATTAAATGCTAATCGTTCGATAAATCGATATACTGCAAATAAACAAATAAATATATATAAATAAATAAACCAACAGCAAATAAACCCGGCTGATAACAACAACAAATAAAATTATCTATAAACAAACTGAAACCAAAAATAATATGGCATGAATTTTACATAAAAAAATTTAAAAAAAAAATTAAAAAAAAAAGTAGAAATGATTCAAAAAGATGCTGATTAATGTTAATGAGAAATGATTGTACAATTTATTCATATGTAAAAAAATTTGAAAGAAAAAGTTATAAGAAACCTAAATGTGACTTGATTGAGATAAGCAAATTAATGTTTTACATAATATATATATACATATATGTATATATATTGTTGTTAAGAAGAAAGAAAATTATGTAATTATTAACACATAAATATTGCATAATTATTGATAATTATTAAAGCTGTAAACAAATAAATTCAAACTTTAGATACTAGCTAAAGATAAAAATTTGTATCTGAAATATAACTTTAAAATTGTTTAAGCACTTAAGAAAGTATGAGTTCAAATCACGCGTTCAACGAACTGCAGAGTCAGCTTTAAAGATATTAAATGCTTTAATTAATTTAACGAATTCATCAAAAATACGACTTAAATCAAATTGGAGATCTCAAAAACTACTGTTCAAGTACTTCCTGAACTCGTAAATACCAAATAAGGGCATCATTAAGCACTTACGGCAAGTTTAGTGAGATGTTATAAATGTTAATTGTTAATTGGATATGCTTGATTACTAATTGATGTCTATTTAAGATTGTTCACACTTAATATAGTAAATAACATTGAATATGTTTTGTATATAAGTGGAAACCAACTTTGACTTTTAACCTTCCTTATTTTATACATAGTATGTATTAACAAGTGCTACAAGAGAGTAGATATATTTGATGTGTTTATGAATTTTTAATATGACTTTGTTAAGTGTTAAATGGAAAATTAAAGATAATATAAAATAAAACTAAAACAAGTATAGTTAGTTTAAAATATTGCAATACTTTTTAATGCCTGGCTTTGACGTCCAGAAGATATAGATTCTTAAGAAGATACTTCTTTGATAGTTTTACAGACTATCATAGGTGAAGACGAAAGACCTATTAAATTATCTAAATTCGACGGGACGGATTTAGTCTCTAATCTTTTGTACTAGAGTACTTGCAAGGAATGTGACAGCAAAACGGCGCAAAATTGATAATTGAGGTACATCAAAGTTATCCAATGGGCTGCTACTGTAACCAACCAACCAACCAATAGTATTGCCAAACTTTACTACCATAATTTTTTTTGAGTATCGTATTCTCAAAAAGTGAAACTCACTCAAATTTGGATGAACTATATGGTATGTACGCCATTAAGTGTACTACTTCTTCTTATTCAGGATATTCAGATATTATTGTCTCTATTTTACTGTTTCACGTATAATATTTGGTAACATTTTCACTGATAATCATCTTGTGAAGTTAAAATAATACTGTCTGTCAGCATTTCTCTTTGTTTGTCTTTCCACTACTATATGGTTAGGTCTTGTATTTAAATCCAAAATTCGTTGTATTTGATACTGAGTTACTGTATATTTTTGATTATCAATTTCTGCTATCCTAGTCAGTCAAGGCATATCACACTACCTACCACATTACCAATCTATGAGCCGTCACTCTCATTAAACTGACAGGAGAGCATATCTGGATGGAAATTAAAGAATAAACTTTCTGTCCAATTTGATAAGAGGGAAGATGTCATCAATACCTCCCTTCATTTTGAAGATGAACTGAAGAGTTCTGTAGAATTGAACTATTATCATGTTTTTTGATAACGTTTATAATTATTGCATTATTCATAATTCGTCCATATATTTGAATGTAAGTCAAACCTAATATTTATATAAATTTTTAATGAAATAGTGATTTTATTAAGAAGACATATTTGGGGCACCAGAAATCTAACTGTCATCAGTACTTCTAAATTATAAATAAGGTATGTGTATATATTTTAACCACAGTAAAGCTGACACCTTTGAGCATCGCAAAACTAAAAGATTAAATTACAGATATTGCATACATGCAAATTCAGCTCAACGTATGGGTCTGATGCTCCAGCTATAAACTTGGAGTAAAACCACAGACATTCGATTTGTATTAAATGCGTCACAATTATTGACCCTGATCTTCAGGCATGTTGAACTTCAAGAGCTTTTTATAGACAATGCTAAGTGTAACTTTGCACATTAAAATGTTGAATACAAAAAAAAAAAAAGAAAAATATTGTTGCACATTTATGGTGTGAACGAACAAGTGCTCCATTGTGTTATTTGAAGCTATTGTCGAGTCAACTAAAGTAAATGAAATACATTATAAATTATAAGTTTAAGTTTTTTATTTCATAATTTTGTTATTTACAAGCTTATCACAGACTTTTAAATTGCAGACAATCTTGAAGCAAGCCTAACCCTGAGCAACTGTTGCTGAACAATTTTAATCAAATTTATTAGGCATTGACTGCCTTAAAGTTTATTGTATTTATAAATTACGAGTATGTACAATTGCATTGACCCCGAGTTGTAATTTATCTCTTGTAGCCAGTAACTACTGCAGTTGATGCTACATTTTCCGCTGTAATTATTTGTTCTTTCAAATTTAATTAGCACAGTTGCAGCGATCGGAGCAGTGGCAGCAATTGCAGTAGCTCTGAAATGTAGCGAGCAGAGCAAACAAACGTGTTTAATTGTCAAGTTTCATGTCACTTTTAATTGCTTAATGGTATTTTCATTAAAGTTTTCTTTAATTTCCACACTTTTACTGCTACAACATAATTCATCTAACATTGACGAACTGATGAATGAATCATCAACTTCGTTAGGTAAAAACAAGATTTTACATTAGTAAACAAAGCACTTTTAACATGAAACATCTATCTTAGCAAGTATTGTATCTGATGGAGACGGCAAAAGCATTTTCAACACACGTTGACTCGTGTCAAAATTGTCGACATTGTTTATAATTTTCTCAGAAAATTTTCCGGTTTATTTATTTTTGTAGTTTTTCACAAATACAAAAACATAGAAAATTACAAACAAAGCTTGCAATTAGTAGTCAAGTTACGTTGATGAGTTATTTGGTTTCTTTTTATGGCTCCTGCAGTCTGTTTTGCTTATATGAATAAATGTATTATTACAAACGAGTATATAAAATGAAAAATATTTGCTCCTTTATTGCTTCTCTTTGTGAAAGTCACATGACTAATTACTGCACAAAAGCATTGTTACGCCTACTTCAAAATGTATAATATGCAAAATAAATTAGTAAAAGATCATTAAACTCAATAAAACAAATCAACATAAACAAGCAGAGAAGTTCAGGTGTTCAAGAGAATAAAAAATCTTAGATAAAGAAGCTACGACGATTGTATAGAATAATTTATTTATAACAAGAATCAAGGAACATTGTTTTTTGTTATGATTTTTAAAAATTAATACAAAGTATCTAAAATAAATTATTTATGACAACATTGTTGTTGAGCATTGTTTTTTGTTATAATTTTTAATTATTAATACAAAGTATTTGGATTTTGCGATCTTAGCAAAATAAATCTTTGTTACACTGTTTTAATAAACATAAAGGATTCCTGACAGGTGACAGACTTGCATTCTTAAAAATTTTCAATCTCATACCATACAACAAGCAAATTTTTTAAAACCCCTATTGAATTAGAATTAAACTAATTTTTTGATTTTTATATAAAATTAAAAAATCACTTATTAGGATATATTACCGGTTCATGTAAAACTACAAGTTCTACATCAAGGAAACTATATTCTATTTTAAGGAAACCTTCGAGATTTGTTAGACTGGTTAAATTAATTGATTTAACAAGATTTTAACTAAATGTTAAGTTAAAATATTCTTACTTGACGCATCATGTTGGTTTAACCATACCACATGTTAATTTTCATATCATCTTCAAGCTAAAATTTTTCTAATAAAATGATCAGGTCAGTTTAACAAGTATGTGGTTAGAGCATATTTTTTTGAATGTAAGTAAGCTAAGTAACCATTTGTTTCCATTGTGACACCCAATTTTGTTCAAATCAGACCTCAACTTTTCAGCAATAAAAGCTGGTGCAGTTTTTGCTATCTTCCAGCATAACGTTGTTTAACGCTAAGATAGAAGCAATACTTTCTCATGTTGGTATACTTTAATATCATCTGTCATTAAAGGAAATATGAGCAGAGCATTGTCACAAATTTGAAAGTTATAGCAATTTAAAATTTATTGCAAATCAATTGGGCCACCCTATAACTTCCGTTCATGCTATTCACAGGTAAATTTTTATAACGAAAAACGCATATAATACTTATTAATATAATTACAGCTAAGCATCACTTATAAATATTTAATTGGTTATTTTTGATTTGAAAGTTATAGTAGCTTTACGGTATACAAGAAATATATCGCTCTTCAAATTCAAATTTCCCGAAAATATTTTGGTCTCGGCGGAGGCCGCAAACATCGTCTGTTAGGCAATGATCTATTAAAAGGAATGTTTCAGTGCTGATTTCGGTACTAATCAAGTTATATTGTTTCTTAATTTTACATATTTTATTTATTTATTTGTTTTAATTTTAATTTACTATTTTCAGAACTATTTCATTTCAGCGTATTCGATCTCAATTTTCCACCTAATTTTTGAGTAAAGACATATTATGTGTTATGGAATTACACGTATTGATTGGTGTGTATATAACTGATATGTGTTTCAATTGATATGTAAATATCTAGAAAATAACTTATATAGTTTCCCTATATTATATTTATATAATATATAGTTGATATAGATATATAGTAGTCTGTTCCTTTGAGAGTAAGCTTAACTGCTGTATAGTAAGAGTGCTAGTCACTATATTCTATTACTCAGCTAACCATGTTTAGAGATGTAACGCTAAATACAATGATTCTAGAATTTTGTCGCTATTTAATTGGGCCATTCTATAGCTTTTCTATATACTATTAACAATTAAATTATTGCAATACAATACTTTTTAAGATCATAATATATTACCACCAATTTTTGTTTGTAAGCAAAATTAAAGCTAAGCATCACTAATAAACGTACTAGAATCGTATATTTATTTAAAGATCATCTGGAACCCATTCTTTGTTAGTGTTCATTATACCTCTGTATGCAACAACATAAGCTTTCTTTGTATAGTATTATATTGAAGTTTAATATTTAAAAAATATGGTTTATTTTTATTTATAAAAATAAATTACTTTCAAAGCAAAAGAGAAATAAATTTGCCATTCCATGCATTTACATATACAGCAATATTTACACGATATGATAAAACAAACAGACTTCTTTTTATTGTAAAAAATTCTTCAATACTTAGAAGAGTTTTACTGCATTTCTAAAACAAACAAATATTTAAATTTTGAATGTAAACAACAACGAAACTTTTAAGATCATAAGCATTTTGTACATCCCCTGCTGTGAAGATGATGAGGGCAGACATTACTGAGGATAAATATAATATGTATGTTTAACTAAGTACGACAGCTAATGGCGATGAATGGGAGGAGTGAGTTTCAACGAAAAATCAAGGGTGCAACAAGACATATACTTAAAAAAGAAATTAATCAAATTGGAACATGGTTTTGTCTGAAGTTTGATTTTACATAAACAAGTTACAATAAATTAAAAACTAAAAGTGAATAAATAGGCAATTTATATTTCCATATATATTTTGTAAAATTTAAAGAAAAAAATATATATTTTTCATATAATTTTTTTTTGGTTTTAATTTTTACAACACTGTTTAATATAGAATGCAATTATTGTGTCCGTCGGCAGGGTATAGGATATACGTCACCCTTCCTTGAAAAATAGATGAAAGAGATTTGAATCTCTTTGAGCATATGCAACTGAACTTGAACACGCTGTTCGGTGTGGTGTGGATATGAATGGAAGTGCTGCGTTCAACAATATATCCAGCCTCCACAATGTGACAGCTCGTGCATGCAGCATATTGCTTTACAAAACAAACACAGCTGACAGTTGCTGTTGTTTGTTAAAATGCCATTTTACATTTAAATTCACGTCCCCCCCACAAAAACATTTTGTTAACAACAAAAAATACAGAATTTTCCAAAAAAAAAATATAATAAAAATTTTTTCTGTTTTTATTATATATGCAGATATTTTTTTAAACTTATGTTGCTCCCATTTTGGTTGCCTAATTTACCAAGACAACTCATAGCCACACAACAAAACGCAATATGCAATACACTGCAAAAATGAAAACACCAAGAAAATCAAGGTAATAAAAATGTTGCAAAATAACTTAAAAAAAAAAAAAATTATATTAAAACAAAAAATAAAAACAAAAGCAATTTACAAGCAGACAACAACAACAACAACGATAGCATTGCATGGCAGCGCACTTGCTTGCCATAGCGACGACCCCACACTTCCGAACCATTCGTTTGGCGCTCTTCAGAAAAATGGCAATTTTCACGCATTTGGCAGACAGTCGTTGTCGTTGTCGTTGTCGTTTATTGCGCACACAATTTTATTAGCTGGCTTTTCCTTTTAACGCATATTGCGTGCTGCCCGTCTATTTGTCCGTATGTGTGAAAAATTGTACGGAAAATTTTGTTTTCATACGCTGCCGCTGCCGTTGCCGCTGCAATCTTATATATTTAAAATATTTATTTTTACAGTAATTTTTTTTCAGTATATCTTGTTTCGGGGCAGTTGTGCAACTATTTTTATTCCATTTAGGTTGGAAAAATTTTTTTATTGATAATAAAAACTTTAAGTTGGCCATGAATTTTCATTTTAACGCAATCGATGCTGCAAGTGTTGATGCTCTTGCGACGTTGATGTTGATGTTGATGATAATGATGATGATGTGGTTAGGTGAAAGTATGTATAAAAATTGCTAGTTTTTCAATAAAAATTAACTAAAATCGATTTAAATTTTGCAATAAAATGAATATTCAATATCACTTTAATTTTTTTTAAAGTACCGAACTGCAGTTATTTACCTTAATTTTATATTTGCACAGTTTTATGCTAATTTCAACATAAAATTTCATTTACAGATTTCATATCATTGTAAAGTTATTCAAACCCTTAACTACTAATTTGATTTCGAAATTTTTATTGACTATAATTTATAATTACAGCCAAACTTCCATTACTCGAAGTACCACTATATTGAAAAGAAAAGGGTAGACTTATGGAGACTTCGCAGGGTTTCTCACTGGGCATTGGGCGGAGTTAAAAACCATCTATCGAACCTAAGTATCACTACAGACGATAGCTGTAGACTTTGTTGCGAAGAAGAGGAGACAGCAGTACACATTTTGTGTCACTGTGATAGTCTCGCCAGACTCAGACTTTGGTATTTATCCACTACCTATCCATTTATTACGGAATTAGGCAACATCTCTCCAAAGAACATAATGGCGTTCTTAACTGCTACTCGTCTATGAAACTAAAATGGGTGTGTCACAATAATTCGCAAAGGATGCAGTGACGTGGTGACAAGTTCCCAATCCGTTTTTTTTTTTTTAAAGTAATAGGCTATTAAAGCACCCCGACCTAAAAGATCTATTGTGCGCCTAAAGGCCCAACTAAGACAATTATAGACTATTTATAAATCTTGTAATTGCTGTGGGCTTAATTTTACATATTTGACTTGGGACTAATAGCCCACTTCCAAGGTAATCGAATCTACGTCTTGCCACCGCTATGCAGTTGCATAGAACATGTTATGATGTTTCCTTCTCCTCATGACAGAGTCGACAGGAGTCACTTTCTACCACACCTATAATCTACATGTGGTAATTAAGTCTACAGTGTCCTGTAAGGAGTTCAGTGTAGATTTTAATATCGTTTCTGCTAAGGCCAAGGATAGCATCAACTTTGATGTGATCAGGATCAATGAATCTTTTTGACTGTCGAATGCCTGTTTGGGCTCTCCAGTGTTCAAGTAAACCCGTTTTAGAATCTAATCTAATCTAATCTATGGAGACTTTAAATAAAAGAATTTTTTGTAATTGTATGTAATTTGCTCTCTAAACCCTGTTGCACTCTATTTAGTGCGAATTATAGAAAATTAAAGTTATAGAAGTTCTATATGGCACAGCAATATAACTTTTTACTGCACTGGATAAGATTGAGTTTTCATTCGATAACACATTTCAACAAATTTATAGTATGAAAAATTATCTTCTCTCGTAATTATCTATAATTTCTTTATCGAAGTATAAATAATTTATGTAAACGATATAAGATAAACACATAAAAAATAAGGAAATAGCTACAAAAATAAATAAAAATAAAAATATATTATGGCTTACACTCTCAGAATTGATCAGTAATGAAACTCATAACATATGGAAATTAACCATAAAAGGTTTCACCGGAAAATCATTGCAATAAAATTAAAAAATGAATAATTTGTGTTTAACGCATCCGCATATAAATTACATTCTAGGTAATCAATGATTTTTTTCTAAACGTAAATTAATATAAAAAATCAATATAAAACAATGTGCATTAATACACACCATTAATAGTAACACAAACACATATCTGCAACAGAAATATGAAAATATCTCAAAGATAAGAAGCATTATAAATAAAGCATTTCTTTTTTTTATATCTATAATTTTAGTTAAAATTGAAACCTAAAGATATCACAAAAAAACTATTACCATGAAATGTACATGATTAGAAATGATATAGTTAGTAGTTATCATCCGCTGTTAGTAGTTTGTTTAAGCTATATGTTTAAGTTGTAAACAAATTGATTTGTTGTTTATTCTATATAAAAACGAATAACGATAAAATTTTAGATACGGCAGTTCAAAATAAATAAAATATAATTTAAAAGATACGCGAAAACAACAGAAAAGACGCAGTTTGTAATGCGAAAGTATGTTCTAGATAAGAAAATTTTTTTCTTTTGTTTTCGTATTTTGCTTATCAAAGAAAGTTATTTTGCTTTCTTACTCTGACTAACATACTCTCACTTTCATTTTATTGAAAGCATTTTTTTTTAGAACAAAACTTAAGAATATTAAATATTTTATATAATAAGTAATAAGGCCGTGTATGAGTTCGAGTAAATAGAGGGAAATAGTAAATTATGTCGGTATGGCAGCGAATGTTGGTATTTACCAGAATTTCGAGTAGGGTAAATTAGTTAAAAATAGGTAAATTAGGTGTTAGCATTGTGTAAATTTTATAAGATGTTTAATAAATAAATAAATAAATTTAAAAACTTTTAACCAAAAATATTAAATAAGTGCAATAAATAAATATTTATATAAGTGCAGTGCAAAAAATGCCTAGGAAACTTCACATTACTTTACCTTAATTTTATTTAAAATTCTTATAATCAAATTAAATTTTTTATTTTTATTTATTCTTGATAGAAAACAAGTTTATGGAAATAGATACATTAACGAAAAAAATTTCAAATTATCTGCGAATTCAGAAGATTAATATTTTATATGATAATAAATAGCCTTAATATAAACTCTTTTTGTGATCTTACTGCACTATACCACGTTTTGTTTTTCTTATATATTAATCTTATTACAATGTTTATGCAATACATTTAGAAACTGCGAAAATTTTTATAACCAAGTAATTGATTTAAATTTAATTCTAATATTATTTAATTCTATTTTACATTTAAATGAAATTCACATATCGCAGGTTTGTCGTATCTTTGACAACGGTTTAACACTAATTGCATGTGCACATGCTATGCATTTAACAAGAGCTTAGCTTAAACAGAGAGCTGAGCTTCAAATTCTACCAATAAAACTGATTTTTTTTTAACTAAAATATTAATACCAGAAACTTCATTTGCAGATATATATTATATTATGCACTATGCATATGTATATATCAGTTAAACCCTCGAATAGAAAATAATAAAGCATAAGCCACCACATGAGATTGTTCAAGAATTAAGACAACTTCGTATAGATAGACGAGGGTAGGCGTAACGTGCGCAAAAACTGATATCAAATCGCGCTATGTGGCATGCAAGGCACAAACTTAACATGTATCTTAACAACGAGGAAGTAAAATATTCACTAGACACAAACGAATGAGCAATGCTTATACAAGGCAAATTAAAATTTTTTTCTACTTTAAATATGAAGTGAGTGCAATAATGCAGTGAAAAAATGTCTAACTTTATATATTTATTAATGTATATAAGTTGCAACAAAAGATAATAACTTACACTGAACCACACACTCAACCATATCAGTTTATTTACACTTAAGAACCACAAATAGAATTGCAAGGAATTTTGATTAGTATTTAATAGTGGGCATATGAGTGCATGCAGCATGGAATATAGATGATAGCTTGCCTTTACTCCAAGTCAATTAAAATTAAAATAACGTTTTAAAAAAATAGTAGAGATTTTAAAAAACAAAGACAAGGAATTAATATAAGTCAAAAGTTTGTATAAGAATTATTAATTCATATAAATAATATATTTATTTCTATATATTTACATACATACATACTATTGAATTATACAGATACTTATATAAAAATTAAAAATATGCTATTATAAATATGAAAAAGGCTTATTACTAAAGTCGAAAAATTCAACATAAAAAGTATGACAAATTGACTAAGTTTTAAGATATATGTAGGTATCATTGTATATAAATCACATAAAATATTTTAAAGCAAAAAAAAAAACAAGTTACATATCGTTTTACAGTAGCGTAAATTCTATACATAATACATGTGAATGAATCTAAAAACTTGTTTTTTTATTTCTTTAAAAACTTCAAAACAATTAAACAAGTTATAGATACATACTAAAGTTTTACTTTATATTATTTAGAACTGGTAGGTTTCGGTTAGATTAGGTTGGAATAGAGGATTGATACCTAATGCCGATTTAAACTGAAATAATAGTACATTGTGATACCACGAATTTGCGTTATATATACGCAGACCAAAAGGATTCCCGAAAAGACCGCAGTGGTCAGCATACAAACGATGTATAAGACATGACTCCACTATTCAAGTGAAATTAAACCAAACTGAAAAGTCTATAAATTAACCAAAATTGGTATAAAATTAAGACATATATACATACATACTAAAGTTTTACTTTAGCTTTATATAAATCTTCACGATATAAATAAAAACTCAAATTTCACTGAAACTGTTAACATTTTTTATTTAATCTATATCGATATATAATAAAATGTGTAAAAATAATATGTTACATAGGGAGGCTCAATTGAGCTGCAACCAATTGCGAAGAGTTATATCTTTGAATCTGATGAAGAATAAGGCAGCCATATTTAATCTAATAATAACTAATGTTATTGCTCAAAAGGGTTGGATCTATTTTTTTTTTCCAAAAACTTTAAAATTGAGTTTAAAAGCAATAGTGCTATATTCAAAAAAATATATATTTATATAATATTTGTATTTATTTATATAATACTATTTATATAATATTTAAAAATCAGATTAAACACGAATTTTAATTTTTAATTTCCTAGGTTTCTGGGCATAAAGGACCGATCCACGTGTTGTTGAATAAGTCTATAATTTTCTTTAAATATTTTAAATTTAAACTTTAATTTTTGTTTTAATTTGAATAAAATAGTTTATATTTTTGAATAGTTTAATTAATATAAATGTAATAACATATATAATATAATCATTCATATAAATAAATTTACTACTTTAATTTATTGTTCAAATTGTATCAATTCAAGTCCTCTCTTTTTGATTCACACATTCTGCTTATAATAAATTCTTCTACATCAATATATCCGATAACCTATTTTTGCTATGGTCTATGCTGTAATTGAAGATGATTTTCAACACAATAAAATAAAACGAGAAAATACTTTTGTGGCATTGATGGTGATGACAACATATGTATTTTGTATGTGTATATTTTATAATAATCCCATTTATTTATGAATTTTTTTACTATAACATAAACTGCTTAACCGCTAATGTAATTCATATTCTTTGAAAGTAATTAGGTCAAAATTGAAATTTTAATTTAAAAAGTTGTGGATAATTAATCATAAAGTATAATTGAAAATATATGTTAAATTTCATATACTATAGAATAAAGAAATAAACTCATTCAAGTTTATTTAAATAAAATACTTGCAATACAAAAAAAAAACCACAAGGTCTAAACTTGAATATTGAAATAAATTACTACAGACCAATTACAAATGTAATAATAGTCCATTTCATTAAGTAAAAC
>NC_051847.1:189564882-189650032 GCF_002237135.1 Teleopsis dalmanni | reverse complement strand
ATTATTATAATATTATATATTATAATAATATTATAATATTTTATATTATTATAATATATGTTATAATATTATTATAATAATATAATGTTATCTATTATTAAAATATTATATATTATATTATATATTATTATAATATTATATATTATATTATATATTATTATAATATTATATATTATATTATATATTATTATAATATTATATATTATATTATATATTATTATAATATTATATATTATATTATATATTATTATAATATTATATATTATATTATATATTATTATAATATTATATATTATATTATATATTATTATAATATTATATATTATATTATATATTATTATAATATTATATATTATATTATATATTATTATAATATTATATATTATATTATATATTATTATAATATTATATATTATATTATATATTATTATAATATTATATATTATATTAATATTATATTATATTATATTATATATTATATTATATTCTTTAGTATAAATAACATATCTGCATTTTATTTATGTGAATACGAAGAATATCATTTCCTATAAATCATTCTTGATCATCGTTATTTATTTTTATTTTCAATTGAGACATTCAATTTTTGTTTACCTAATAACATAATGTGATATTCAATAACAATTGAAAATGGTTTCCAACATATAAAATTAAATTATTTATATTTTAATGATCATTTCATAGAAATTTGAAAAATGTGGTTCTATATCATCATTTCTATGAATAATAGTTTTATTAGTAAAAGAAAACAGCAACTAGATTAGCTAACAACTAGATTAACTAGCAAAAGATTTGTTGACTTTAAAACGAAAGACTCTATATTTTGATCCAATGATTCTTGGAATTATATTTGCAATTTATAATACTCACTGCAATTTGATAAACGCGAATTAAGTTCCTCTTTCAATTGTGCATGTCTATGTTCCAGTTGTAGTTCTTGTTGTCTTATTCCAAGTTCTTCATCACGACGTCTATATATAAACATAAAAAAGTATTAATATATAATATATATAAATCTATATTATTATTAATATATTTACTTTAATTGAGTAACATTTCGCCATATTTCTAGTAATTCTTTTAATAATTTTTCATCACTATTGCCAATGTTATTTGAAGCTTCCAAACTATATAAAAAAAATATGTATATAAATATGTTTGTATGTTAATGTTTTAAATTAGTAATGCATATATAAAAATGAATAAATATTTGTGGTAAGACTCATTATAAAATGCAGTGCATTAGTACAAATAAGAACACTACATCTAATAGAACTTCTTTGTTTAAAAAACTATAATAAAATCGTTATTATAATTTTTGCTAATGAAAACATAATTATCTAATTGTATCTTTAAGAAGAGATAGAGAGACAATATTATACAATATCACAATATCTGCATATTTATTTTTATTTACCACTTTTATTTTCTTTGCTTTCAAAATTGAAAACGTTGGTTTAAAGGTTTTCTACAGAATTTGTTCTTGAAAAATTTTTTTATTTTTGCTTTTCAAGTGCTGTTAACTGGCACTTTTCATTTCATTTTTGTTTGTTGTCTTAGCACGGTTTAGTGGCATTTTGTTTGTTCTTCATTTTATTTGTAAGTAAATATTCCAAATAATTTTATTATTTTTTTGCTTTTTAAGTGCTGTTAACTGGCACTTTTCTTTTGATTTTTGTTTGTTGTCTTAATGCGGTTAAGTGGCATTTAGTACATATAAATAAGTACTTATTACGAAAGTATCTAACGTTCTATTATTTATTGAATCGAGAGACAAATCAAATTTGCTTTATTATTCATCAAACGTCTGTTTGTAAATGATCGTAAAGTTTGATAAGATACTTAATGCCACTTGTCTTTCATCTTTTTCAACATATGTTCGTCTATATAGCACAGTAAAGTAACTCGCTTTTTGATACTCTGCAAGAATTATTTAACTGAATTGAAGATTTCGAAAATTACTTCTATTACTGTTTTTATTGTATATGTTTATGCAACAGTAAGAATGTAAATAAGTAGAAAAAAAGCTGAGTAGATTTATTATGTTTGGTTTTTTTTCTAATAAGAATTTCAAATAATGGAAACGAAAAAGAAGCACACTTTGTAGTACCATAATTTATACTTAAACAATTGTGAATTTAGTTTAAAGTACAAACTAGGTCTGTTCCACCAGCTACTCGTAGTAAAACAAAAGTAAAGTACAAACTGAGAGCTTAACACAAATAAAGTGCTAAATTACGCTTTTTACATAGATTTTCATGGAACAGCTTTGTGTAAAGTCTGGTGGGAACACCAGTACCGTGCAAATAAACAATACAAAAATTTAAATTCAAACAAAAACAGCTGATTCACACATCAACTCAAATTGTACTTGAAATAAAAAGTACGAGTAACGTCTGTGTAGTATTTTCAAATTGCGACAGGGATGTTACGCTCTCTCAGATGGTCTCATTTACTCGAAAACTTGTTGGTGAAACGTACTTGTTTATACACAGTGTTACTCATAGTTATTACGAGTAGCTCGTGGAACAGACCTATTATAAATTTATCGTTACTTATTTTTATTTTAGTATAAAAATAATTATAAATTTTATTTTTTAATTTTTTGTAATTGTTTTGCTTTCATGATGTTTTGAAGTTTACGTTTGTGAAGTCTTACTTTTGAATTGTACAATGGATTTTATTATAGGTTTTTTAAATATTTAGTCAAAATATTATAATGTACTTCTTACAGTTAATACTATGTAGATTGAATGACTGTTATAAGGTCTTACTTAAAATTTACTCAATTGATTAAAGAATAAATAATTTTTAATTAATTTATTAATATATAATTAAACATACGATGCTACTTACTTTTCTAAATTTTGTTGTTCTTCGCCACGTAGAGCCTTCTCAATGAGTACTCCACGTGCTTCCAGTTCTTTTAGCTGTACTTCAATTTCTTCCTGTTCTCGCTGAATTTCTTGAGCGATTCTTAATCGCTTAAGTTCAGCTTGTCGTACAGCCTTAGATATGGCACGTTGCTTTTTATGCTCTCGCGTCTCGGTAGCGTAGCTCTCATCTAAATTATATATTAAGTACAGTACAATTAGTTTATTCATCTTTATCGCATTTTATTTTATTTAATTTATTTAAATATTAATAAAAAATATAAAATATTTTTATGATTAACATTAAACAGAAATTAATTATGATTAACAAAAAATATGCAACAAACCATCTGATCTCTGGTAGTGAAGTGGTAGCGGCGGAATCGGAGGCGGTATTTGATCTTCGGCGTTTTGATGAATTGATGATGCACAATTTAATTTATTATTTGCAAAGTATAACTGCGGACTGGATGATGAAAACGTTGCACTTGGTGACAGTTTCTTGTTGTGTTTGTTGTTAATGTTATTGTTACTGTTACTGTTTTGGTGGCTATGATTGTTTCGGGTGTATGTTGTTGCCTTATGATGGATGCATTCTTGTGAGTTACTGCGTTCATGTGGCAACTTCGTTGCAATGGTTTTTGTTGGTGTAGTTCTGGTTGATAATGAAGTTGTTGTTGGCACAGTATTCCTTATAAATCCGTCCTTATCCTGATTTATTTTATGTTTTAATATTTGTAAATTTTTTTATTGAGTTTTTTTTTTTGTAATGCAAAAAATGATTAGTTTTTTGGCGAAATAAATTTTGAAAATATTTTTATTAAATAAAATTTAAAGAGTGTATTATAAAAAAAGTGTGTTTTGAAGAGAAAGTTATAAATGAATATGTTTTAAAGTGTAAAAAAATATGTGTGTAGTTGGGAGGAAGAGCATTGTGCAGCGTGGCAGCATTAGAAAAAAAATTAACATATATGTAAGAAATTTTCATTTTAAGGATTTTTAGTTTCAAATTATAATATAAAAAAAATATATTTATTTACGAAATCATCCATAATTTGTGATTATTTTACACAATAAAGTCATTAAATGAACGCTCGATATTCTAGCACTATCTTGCATATACTCTAAATGGAGTAAATGAATACAAATAGTATAGGAAAGGATATTTTTAAAAATAACTTAAATATTGTAAAAGTATGGAGAGATACAAATGTGAGACACCTTACCAGAAATAATTGCACTAATTTTATTTTACTTGTTCTAGTATAAAAATAGACTAAAAAATAAAGTGAAGATTTGGAAGGAAACGCAGAATTTACAGTTCATCTAATATAAATTATTTATAAAATACCAGTATGAATAGAATTCTTTCCCTGACAGTAAAAGTCACATAGAAGCCCCTGAGCTGTTATTGATATCAGTTGAAGATATTATTAAAAGGTGTACGACTTAAGTAAGTTTACATAATTTTAGGTATTTATTTATTTATTTGAATCTAAATCTAAATTTAATAGTTCCTTTGTTATAGGAGAGCTCAAAATACATCAATATCTTATTGGACAAGTCAGATATATATATAGATTGTATTATTTTTTTCCAAATCGTTAAAGGTAATCCAAATTGTTTTATATATTTTTTATGGCATAATAATACTCAAAAGATTTTATAAATTCTCTTTAAGGAGTTTTTTTTAATAAAACTGAAATAAGTTTTTTTTAAAAATTGATGTCTATATATAATAACACCTTTCTTAAACAGCATTCGAATATAAGTTCATAACACTAAACAGTATTTGGGTCTTCTGAATAAGTTTTTAAATCACAGTATGAAATTATAATTTTATATATTTAATTGGATATATTGAATTTATATTGTATGATATTTCATTTCTTTAGCATACGATTATTAAAATACCACAAAATGGTAAAGAAAGTAAAAAATTCAAGACATTGGTAAGTAATATAAATCCAATAAAAAATATTAAAAAATTATTATATTATACTTTTAAAAAAAGGTTTTTTGAAAAATAGTGAACTACAACAACAAAAATTATTTTTATATTATATTAATTTATTGAGTTTATGGCTGACCATACAGTTGTTTCGAGTATTGCCAAATACCTATCAACAGTGGTCTTGGAAATAATTCTTGTATTTAATTTGTAAATAATTTTTCAAGACTGCAAGTACCAGGGATTAAACTCGTGCCCTGCCATATTAAAGCTCAGAGTCAGCGTTCATTAGCCAATTGACCCAAAGCCGTACTTTACTTTTTTGTTCGCACATTTTTCTGGATTTTTATTAATTTGCTGTGAAAATTTATTAAAAAATTCACTTGTTGTGTTATATTAGAACGAAATCATAAACCAGGTGTAAAATAATTAAGTTTTAATATATTTTTAATTATTCATAAAAGCCAGACACATTATAAATAAAAAATATATTTTTTAATTGTTTCTAGAATACCGAGCGTATACTAAACTGTAATAAATTGCGTATAAAAAATGTTTGATAAATATTAATATAAATATAAATTGTTTTATTTATATTAATTGTATTTTATAGGTATACGTATAGTCATATTAATCATATTTTCAATATTAACTCTTGTTTGTAGAAAATAGTAGAATCACATTTTTATTAAACACTTTTAAAATGAATAATTCTTAAATCGGAAATCTATATTCATGCTTCTCTAGTTTTAACAGATGGAATAAAAAAAATATTTATATAACATTTTCTATATATATGTATATATATATGTATATTTACACATATACATATGTATATTTGCAAATATTTTTTAATAACAGATAGAATTCTTAGAAGGCCACACCAAAAAAACTACATTTATTATTTTTTTTTTTGTATAACACATATGTATATATTTTATTATGAAAGAAATTAATAAAAATTTAAAGAAATATTTTGCTATAAACAATTAAATAATTAAAAATAAAACAATACAAAACAAAAAGTTGCCGACTAATGGTTCACATATTGGTACAAACATTCGTTGTTCTTTGTAAATCACAATAACAATTATTAAATTATAATTAAATAATAATTAAGAATTATTTATTTATTTAACATAACAAATATATTTAATTATTTTCGCTAAATACTCGAATGCATATGAACGTTTAAAAATTCATACATATCGCAGATAAATCGTTACTCAAATCATAAACTAAATTATTTTTTCTGTAAAAAGGTAAAAAAAAAAATAAAAAACTATATAATATTGTGGTGTATAAAAAAAACGTGGTGAGTATTATATTTGGGATTAAAATACTTTTAATTAACATATATGGACAACACAAACATTTAGGCAAAAACGGTGCTGTTATAAAATATTAAGAAAATAATATATAATTAATTTAAAAAAAAATTAAGTGTGTTGAAAAAAATATTATAAGCAGCTTGTGCAAAATTTCACTAAAAACGATGAAATACTTATGGAGAGCAAGGCTATTGTGCACCAAAAATTGAATATGTGTACAATATACTTAAAAAAATTTTTTTTAATGAGAAAAATAAAAAGTTAAAGCTGCATAAGAGTTCTAACTATAATTTTAAAAATATACAAATTAGCAAAATAATTATTATTAATTATTATAATTTTAAAGTATTGATGTTTTCTATATGGAAGAGAAATAATATCCTAATGTCGTTTTTGGACGTTCTTGTTGTTTTTAAGTAGTTTAAAATATTTTAAGATCTCAATTTA
This sequence comes from Teleopsis dalmanni, assembly GCF_002237135.1. Taxonomy (NCBI): domain Eukaryota; kingdom Metazoa; phylum Arthropoda; class Insecta; order Diptera; family Diopsidae; genus Teleopsis; species Teleopsis dalmanni. The sequence continues at coordinate 189,643,412 of NC_051847.1, read as the reverse complement.
TTAAAATGGACTACAAATTTATATGATTAACTACTTTATGAAATATTTTACTGATTTTACTGAACTGTTTAAATGTTATTAATTACTAATGAAAAAGACAACAAAAATCAAACTAGGGAAAAGTTGTGCTAAAAAAATTTTTCTTGTAAGCTTCTCAACAATATAGTTTCAATATCGAAAAACAAATTTATTTCTTGAATGTCTGTGAATGATTTAAAATTTTTTTTATCTACCAATTGTCGACAACTTTAATAAACAACAAAAAAAAAAAAACCAAAACCAACTTTTTTTTTGCTTCAAAATAAATATTAAAATAAGCAAATGGGAATTAAGTGCGTCGAAATATTAAATATATTAAATATTAAAGATATAAATATATTAAAAAAAAAAAAAATTATGCACAAAAACGTTGGAAAATGGAAGCAGTGAATATACAAATAATTTGTTTCACAGTACAAAATTACATTAAAAAAATTAATCTTACACCAAAACCCAAAATCCTGACATCGGAAAATGACTGCAAAAGTTAGAAATATGTACAGATTTTTATATATTTAGTTACTTCACAATAATGAGATTATTTAAAAAGCATGCATTATGTAATTAAAAAACATGAAAATAAATGATTTTTTTTTTAAATATGAAACTATTATAATTTTTTTTTTTTGACTCGGAAAAAATACAAAATATTTTTTTTTCAGATTTTTTTTTTTTTTACAATTTACTGCAGAATTTAATATTTTTTGCAGCAGAAATGATTTAACAAAAACTACACTTAAACAAACACCAAAACAAGTAATTCAAAATAAATATATATAATTACATATATATATATACAGAATAACATAAAAATAAATCTACCCATAAGAATTAAGTAAACTACTCACCCTAGATTTTTCCTTTGATTTGGGTGAAATGCGGAAACGACTGAACATACCATCGGTACTACCAGACGCAGTAGTGCTGCTGCCGCTAGTATTTGGACGCTCTGCCGGTGCAGAGTTGGTCGCACTAGCAGTAGTATTATTTTGTTCTTTCTTATCTTTATTATTGTGACTGGAGGAGGACGAAGAACTCTTATGGAAGAAACTAGACAACGATTGTATAAGACTTTTTCTTCGTTCTGGATCTTTTGGACGCCTACTTGATTTTGTTTTTGTGTTAGCTTGTGCACTCGTAGAGGAGAGCAATATATTTGGATCCGAAGTGAAATCTGCTGAATTCGCTACTGTTGCAGTTAAATGATCTTCTGTTCTGGCATTCTGTTGATGATTAGCTATAAAGACTAAATCATTCACACTTTTCGATGTACTCATCTTACGATCACGTGCACTTAGATCGTGTTCTACGTTTGCCTTTGGTTTTGTATGCATTTGATTGCCAGTTTTAGAGTCCGTTGAATTGCTTACACTGTCAGTTACAGCTGTTACCGAATTTTGCTTAACATTTAAGTGTTCCACTTGTAAACGTTTACGTAATAATTGCATTTTCTCTTCAGGACTCAAACCTAGCTCAGTGTTTGATTTTAGTCGAGCTCGAGCACGTGCTTCACTACGCAGATTTTCTGTTGATGTTGTTAATGGATTTTCAACAGTTGGTGTTGTGACTGCTGCATTGCGTCCACGATTTTGTCTAACCGGTGCAATTGGTATAGGATATTTAATATCTTCAGCTGTTGGGAGTTCTGTGGTGTTATGCTTATTGTTGCTGCTACTATATGTAAATGAAGGTGTTTTATTCAGCTTATACCGTTCTAAGGCATCTAATTTTTCTCCATGTATGTGCTCACTAATAGGTCTTTGTTTATAGGCATTTGATCGATTAGTAGTCATAATACCACCAGTGTTGTATGCCGAAACATATGTTGCTGAGGTTTGTATAGGAGTATTTTCTTTGAAGGCAGTGCTAGTCGCGGTAAGTATGCGCTGAGAGTTTGTGCGATTATCTGCATTACTTGCTGCCGTTGATACATGGTAATGCGCTTTGTTTGTGCAATTGTTGTCATCTGTCGATTTTGCTGCTTCTATTTTCGGTGTAGGACTTAAACTTGATCCGCTGCCATAGCCGCTTGTGAGCATATTGCGCTGACGACTGCGATGTAAACGTTTCTCAGCATTTAATTGTTTTTTCGACTGTAGTTTATCCATGACTAAGTCATGTATCAGGTCCTTTTGTTTAGTGCGTTCTTTGGTTATTTCCTCCAGCTTTCGTGTTAATGTTGGTATTTCAGGTACCCTGTTTACATGTGTTGTGCCGATTGCAGGTGTTGTCATTGTTGTAGTCTGAGAATCGTCTAAATTTTGCTGTAGTCTGTTTGGCGGTGTCGGTTCTATCACAGTTTGTTGCGAATTTTTAGAAATTGCTAGGACAGGTGCTTCACCTTTGGAACTTTTTCTTCGTTGTTTTCGAGACTCTAACGAATCTCTTGCTGTACTAATTTGTGTAATTTTTTGTTGTAGTGCACGCACATATTCATAGGAAAGCTCATCCGAAAGTTTACTTTGTGCATTTTTCACACCCGCAGCTGAACCATTACTGTGAACTAGTGCGGAGTTTTCTTGTGATGATTGGCGTGATGGCGTAGGTTTACTTGACATTGTGTTCGATGTGCTAGAGGGTGTGCAAGTTGATTGTGATGTCTTAGGTTGTTTTTCAGAACTGCTTGGTGTTGAACCTCCACCAGTTTCCGGACTCTTGCCTGCTATACGTTGCGCAGCTGTTGGTTCATGCATTTTTGGAGAAGAAGAATCAATAGGACTAGTAACGACAGTGAGTGCATCACTTTCCTCTGTTGTTGTTTTCGCTGTCACAGATGAAAGTTGTGCTTGAGAGTTAGGAGTAACTATACAAAGACTGTCATCGTCAAGATCATTCAATGTACTTGAGTCAGTTAAAGATTGTGTCATAATAGAAACAGATTGAGTTAATGCCTTATCATTTAATATTGTAGCTATTTGTTGCGATGGATGTTCATTAACTGGAGTCTTAAGCATATCTTGAGAGTTATCCTCAGTTTGCATTATATAAGCGCCTTGCTCAATGTAATCAATACCAAGCTTTTCATCACGTTTCGTTGTGATTGCGCCATATTTATCACTACTTAACTGTTGTGAATAACTGTTGAGTTTGTGACTTGGTGTTTGTTGCGGAGTAGTTTCAATAAATTCAATATACCCACGATTGCGTAAAAGTGCTGTGTTTGTAGCTGAATAAGCTTCCGCGCATGAACTCTCCGAACCTGTGTCCATGAATTCAATATCATCAATATCGATAGACTTGAGTATGCCCTCAAATTCAGCAACAGGTGCTGTTTTAGCTACTTCAAACATAACTTCACTTGTTGTTGGCAATTTAGTCGTATTTGATTTTCTTTTGCCTTTTTTGTTACGTTTAATTGTACCTTTATTTGAATTCAGCACGAATTCCATATCAATAAAGTTCTCAGATATGCAATCATCTGCTGTCCAATCAGACAACTCCGTTTCAGTTAGCGCATGGCCCGTACCAGTCGGTTCTGTTTCCGAATCGGAACCTTTTGATAACAAATCTGCCGTAGGAGTTTTATCATTATCTATTAAAGGAGAAGTAGGCGTACAGAGATTAGCAGTTGGTGTGGTGGGCGTTTTTTGACTTTTACTTAGGTTCAATGTAAGTGGTTTGATGACTTTCGTATGCTCTGCAAATTGCTCAACAACCAGAGGTAAATTTTTCAAACTTTCAACTTTATTTTCATTTTTGGTATCAAATTTTAGGTTTGCTGGTTTTATTTTGGGTGGTCCCTTTTCAGGTAATGGGGGACCTTGTTCTGGTAAAGGCGGTGCTTGTTCTTTTGCTTCTATAATAGTACACTCAGCTGGTTCAGGTGTAGCAGTAACAGGTTCTACATCTAGTTCTGCATCATCTTCCACAACGGTAGTTTTTACTGCAGGTATCTCTGGCACTATAATACTTTCACTGTTATTTGTGTATTTACAATTTAAACTGTCATCTTCATATTTATTATCAGCTAACATTAAATTATCAGTTTGCATAAGTGTTCCGGTTACATCATGAATTTCAACTCGTGGCACTTGATGACTACCAGTTTGCGTATCTGGACTAGTTGTAGATTCCAATATATAATGTTGAATATCTTCTAAGCTAGATGAGTTTGAAGTGCAACTAGAAGCAGTAGTGGAGGAGAGCAGATTTTTACGAGTATGCCAGGGTATAGTAGGTACTTCAATTTGTAAGGTATCGTTTTCATAGTGTTCCTCTTGTTTCTCTGGTGAATCTCGCTTTTCTTCATCGTCTGAATTATTCAGCAAATTTTGTTGATCTTCTGCAATTGCGTTGGAAATTCGCTTAAACTGTTTATCAGCGTTAACTTCGTGTTCTATGTGACCTAATAAATCGGGTATGTGTTCTTTTACATCTTTTGATATATCGGGTTTTGCATCTGCTATAATTATATTATCACATTTCTCTGGCGAACTAACGGTTAAATCAATAATTTTATTGGTGTCAGTGGCAGTGAGCACAGGGATAATATTTCCATTTTGTGAAACCGATTTAATATCAGCAAGTTCTTTATTAATCTTTTTGGGCGATTCAATTGCGGTTAAATCGATAATTGCTTTTATTTCTTTTTCTGGGGTAACCAAATCAATTGTTTCAATTATTGTTTGAGTATTAACTGTTGGTGTTGTTGGGGTTTTTTTGCTTATTGATTCAAGCAGTGTTGAGTTTATACTTTCTGAATACTCCATACCTTTGTTGAGCTCATTTTTGCTATTAACGTAAACATTTTCCTTTTCGTTGTCTGTAGAAGTGGTGGAAGAGGCTTTTTGTATAGTAATCGCTACACGAAGCTCATTCAAAATGTTACTAGTAGCTGAACGTAATATTTCATTTTTATTATTTTCTCCCAATTTTGTCCGGTCTAAAAATGTCTTCATACTTGGACTTACATCACTGCTAGGATTTAGTAGTTTTTGGCATTCCGATATATTTGATTGAAAACTACGTATTTTTGAATCTAGTACTGAGGTCGAACCTGACTTTTGTATTTTATTACCACTTACTGCCTCGCCAAGTAAATAACGCTTCTTTAGTTCTAAGCTCTTTTTGGATGCAATACCTTCAGTACTGGCAGTTTTATTAAGTAAATAATCACCTGGACGGGGGTTTTGTAATGGTGCACGATTACTATTTAGAAGTGTTGGATCTACTTGAACTAGGGGCTTAAATTGTGGCTGTGGCGGTTGATGTTGTGTTTGATATTTTGCTAAATAGCTACCTTCTCTTATATTGTGTTTATTGCTTGTTGAAGTAGTTATTACAGCTGATTTTATCTTAAATTAATGAATTTATATTTATAAATTTATTTATGAGATTAATGTATATGCACTTACCTTCACTTTTGTTGGTTTTTTTATGTGTGTATCATCTATAAGAATTTTTGGTGCTTCTCGAATAACTTCATCGTTTTCAAACTCTGAGTCTGTGGATATTTCAGTAGCAGAATTGAGTTCAGCTTCATTGGGTGATGTTGTGTCTGACTCCGTTTGAACCTATAAAGTAATATTTAAACATTTATTAATTTTTTTTCTTATTTAATTATTTCAAAATAAAATGCAATTGCATTAAATGTTGATGAAAGCAAACGAAAACAAAACAAAACATTTTATTTCTTCGAACATAATTCTTTTAAAAGGCAAAAAATACATGCAGAATGTAAAGTAAAAAATTTTTAGTTTGAACGATATCCTTTGAGGTACGATCCAAAAAGGCTTCATAATTTTTATGTTAATAGAACGAATGAACGAATAAAATATTTAACAGGACGTGTCACGTAGCAGTTTAAATATTAGAAAGGCTCAACATAAAAAACGTTATTTTGTTTGGCTCATATCAATAATTTGTGTTAATACCTTCATATATATTAGCGCATTATTATTATTATTTTATTTTAGCTATAAAACAGTTTACTTTTCAATACTGTAGAACTGATACAATTTTTGGAGCAAAAAAGAGAAAAATTAATTCATATTTATGGAATTCATAGAGATCTTCATATATCTTTTCGATAGTAATCCACTAGTTCTTCAACATGTGAACGTATTATGAGCACTTCGAGCTAGATCAAATGAATCGAAAGCTATATATTCGAAAACGGTCAAGCAATTTAAAGTTATGTTGATTTTTCAAAGATTTTCGAACTTTTCGAAAATGTTCGAAGTATTGAAAAATGTTCGAACCGTTGATATTGTTCGAAATGTGCAAAGATGGTCGAATTGCATGAACAAATAATTTGCTGTATGTTTAATATAATTTTCGTTTTGCTTTATACATACATATATGTGTAACAGCAAATGGTCGAACACAATATAGTATTCGAATATTTTCGAATTTCTCGTTGTGCTCGAATACTCGAAACATCAAAATGCTAGAAGCTTTAATGTTAGAATAATGCTTGAATCTTAATAATATACTTTATTCAGTATATAGAAAACATACTATATATAAAAAACATATATATAGAAAACATATATAGGCTAAATATTATAGAGGATTTCAAGAAACAATTCCTATATTCAAATTATTTTATGCAATTAATCCATCGAGATTATATTCTTTAATTTATTAATAAAAAAAAATATTTTTAGGTATTGTACAGAAAAATATGCTATTAGAAATCTATCAAGATAATCAAGTGAAAACTTTAAGAGAACTTAATGTAACATAAGACAGACAGATATCTATCTAGTAACAATTGTTTGTACTCTGGATCTAGTGAAATGTTATGGTATAAAATAATATTTACATAATTCTAAAAAGTCTTCACATTAAAGCTTATAGAAAGATATCTGAAAAACAGTTCTACCGTATTGAAGATATTTTAGTAGCACGATTTCCGGAACAAATTTAATTTATCTTTTACCTTAAGAGATCGTACCCAGTTGAAAATCTAACTCTTCTCTTTTGGACTGAATATAATTGTTGGTATATCACTCTCTCACACTTTTAAGCATTCAGAGATCATCTATGATACTCATAATGTCGTTTGAAGTTAAAATAAGACAATATGCATTTAATACAAAATTTTAATATATAATGTCGAGTAGTTTGCATTAATTTACGATTCATCGGTTATTACATTTTACGTAGTTTATTTTTTAAAAATGTCATTGGTTGGCAAAGGCGAACGTTTGGAGGTTGTTGAGTAGATTGAGGTTTATATAATTAATTTTATTATTTTAACCGTTGTATTTGGCAAATATATATAGTTATATTTAATATTTATAGTATGTTGGATTAGATTTTATTTAAGAATGTTATAATAGATATATAAGCTTAATATAGATGATAGTTGAAGCGATGTCGTCTGTGGATCCAGTAAATTATAGTTTGTTGTTGGATAGCATTGTGGAAGCGTTGATTTAGGTTGGATAGTTCATATATATAAGTTCAAATGTATTTGTATATAAAAAAGAAGTATAAAGAAAATTAAAAAATGTTAGATAAATTTGTATAATAAAATTGTCATTTATGATATAACGCACGACTCTTTGGAGTGTTCTCGTTCCTTGTGCTGCGATGGACTTCGTTTAAAATAATCAAATAAATGGGATCCGCGTCCTGTTGTACTATTGTAGGCTGTTGATGAAGTTGTAGGTGGCGCTGTTATACCATATGGATAATAACTTGTTCTGGCTGAAGATGGTAAAACGTTTAAACGTCGATTACTACCAGTACTGTTGTAATCGGTATGAGTTGGTGCTGTGCTTATGTAATCAAAATGTTGGCCTGTACTATGGCGGCCGATGGAACGTGAGGTTGGAAATTTAGGTTTTGTTGTTCTTGTATAATTTCTAGGACGATAAGATTGTAGTTCATCATCATCTGTCACATAAGATGGACGTCGCTGTTCAGCAATTCTTTCCTCTTTAAGCACGTCTCTCATATAAGGATTACGTTCTACAACACGATCATTTACGAAATCGCGTTTCATATTGTGTAAACGTTTACTGCGATCTAAAAGCATGCGAGTATTAACATCAATTTCGGTTTCAATTGGTTTTATATTGCGTGCAGGTTTCTCTGGTGTGGGTGTTTTTGAATATAATAATTCTGTCGATCTATTATATGGATATAAATTGAAATCATTATTTATACCGGAATCTGTTATAGATACACCTTTATTTAACGATTGTGTGGAATGGCAAATTGAATTTTTATCTAAAAATTCATCGCTTTTTTCATAACTATCAGCTTTGATGAAATGTGTCTGCTGATGGTTATTTGTTTCCTTACTACTTGACTCTGGTTCAGTGCTTAAAGTGCGCTCATTACATATGCTTTCGCTATTTAAGGAATGATTTACATGGGTTACCGGATCTATTTTTTCTTGCACCTTATTATCAGCGGCGGACGAATTAAGTTCAAATTCCGTTTTATTCATATTTAAACACTTTGTCATAGGAATATCGTTACTTCCTGTTAATTCTATAAATGCAGAAGAATTACGCCTTGAAATCTCAGGACTATTGCTTTTCTCCTTAGAAGCCTTGATACTTTGAGTATATTGTTGATTTTTTACTAAGTCTAGATTTGTAATTACTTCATTCTTTTTATCCGCAACAGTTGAATTCTGTTGAGTAACATTATTAATTTTTTTATTTTGTAGTTCTTGATATTCTTTATCACGTTTTATAAGTGCCTGACGGCGTTCCAATTCTAATTGTTCAACAATATCAGGTTCTGAATTTTTTTTAATTTTATTATTATCATTATTAATTTTATTAGTATCATTACTAAAAGCATTATTTAAATTTTCATTATTAAGTAATAATATTGGACCTCTTCTATCTGGTAGTATAAACTTTCTACGAGGCATTGGACTTATCGGCATTTTTTCCATATCCCACTCTAATGACTTTTCTTTACTATATGATTTGGGTATTAATTTATTATTACTGAAAGTTTCTATATTAGTACCCGAATTTAGTTCGTCTTTTAAAGGTTCCATGATTTGAATAGTCGAAGCATTAGTAACTCTTTCAATAAGTCTTTGGTTGTCCTTAATTTCATAATTATTAATAACTGTAGACGGATCTTGCTTCTCTGATACAATACAAGTGTTTAAATTAATTGGGACTTCTTTTTTATCAATAGATTCTTCATCAATATGTTCAATGTCGCTCATATTCAAAATTTTTTCAGTATTGTTTCTATCAGCTGCTTTAATTCTGTTGACAAATGAAGTTGCATTTATACTGTTCCCCTCTAACTCTTCAGGTTTATTATGTGTACCAGACAAAGTACCAATTAATGGGGTGCTAACAATATTATTATTATTCGGTTGTTCAGTTTTATCAGATTTGTTAACTGATATATTATTAATATTATCAGTAACTAATCGAGCGGCTTCTATACTATTTACTTTTATTTCTTCAGATTTATCAAGAGTATCAGATAATTTGCACTTGTTAATTAATGGTGTACTATTAACAGTATGCTCTTCTAATTGTTTGTAGGTTGATTTAGCTCGTTTAGTTAATGGGGTTGAAGAGGTTTCAGAAGCATTATCTTTTATTTGCTGATATTCATTGGGAATACTAGTCGACTTATCTCTATTAATTAAAGAAGTGCCTTCTTCCAAACTAATTTTCATATGATCGGATTTCTGCGAATCAATATTGTCATCAGTTTTATGTTGAGAATCACTTCGATTTTGAGAATTGCGCAAACTTTTATCTGTATCATCAGTTGAATTTTCTTCTTCATCAAGTAGACGTGGAAATTTAACTTGTTTAGCTCTTCTAGGTGGTTGGGGTGACATTTCTTCTACCTTTTGATCTTTGGCATGTAATTCTTGCAACAGATCTTGTACTGAAGATGGCATATCATTAGGACAGAGTTTTGCTAATTTTTTTTTCATACGCTGTGGTACAAGCGGAATAGAAGTTTCACTAGAAGATGAAGTACTCTTTTGTCGACGCTGAGGTCGCATTGGAAACAGTGGCTCTAAAGTAGCCAAATATTGTTTTGTACTGTTATTAATTGGTTCAGTTTTAGTTTCAATGGCAATGACAGGTTCATGCAATTTTTCAATTTGCCCACTATCAGATGTTATTGTATTTTGATTAGTTTCATCTATATCTAATTTTACACTTGGAGTGATTTCAATCAATTCATCATTTGAATCGAACTCTACGTTAACTAACATATCATCAGTAAACTCGCAAAATAGTTGTTCAATGCTGTCATCTTCTGAAGATCCCCGTAATTGAACTGTTATGGGTGCTGCACTTGGGCTTTTACTAATTGTTGTGCTTAAAGAGTCGCATTCGTCTAAGAAAATATCAGGTATACTTTCAAATTTAGAATTACCGTCTTCAATTTTCATATCGTCTATCATATTTTGAAATAATTCATCAACATCATTATCAGTGTGTGACAAATTTGATAACTCTACTACAGCCATACACAGTTTTTCATCAAGTGATTTATCTGATAATCGATTAGATTTTAAACTAGCCTGCGACCCACGGCGGGAGTTACTTAATGATTTATCACAACCAGTTTTAGGCAAATATTTAATATCCATTACAGGTGCATGCTTCGTTTCTAGAGGTTTGAAAGTATCTGATGCACATGAACTACGTCGAGATGAGTTAAAAGATGTAATAGTTATATTGGACAAATCTTCAACAGAATTCTTTTGGGATTCAATAATATTATTACACGAAATATTTGCTAAATTTGTTTCAGTTAAAATGTTTAGGTTACTTTCATGAGGCTCCGCTTTCGGTGATTTATTAATGTCATCACAAATTTTAGCCAGTTCATCCGTAGAGTTATAAATTACTGCAGGGGCCTTTGGAGCCAGCATAGCAGAACTTTCCATTTTTTCATTATTTATAACAGAAGTTTTTGTTAAAACCTTTTTGGTGTTTTTTGGTTTGTTATTTGATATATAATCGCCATTCGAAATTATAGTTTTATTTTCAAGTTCTTTTTTATTTGGGATAACATTTATATTCTTTTGTACTTTCTCCTGTGAGTCTTTATTTGATTTATTATCTGCAGTAATATTGATTAATTTGTCATTTTTGAGTTTAGGTGATCTTGACTTCTTAATGGTTGTGTTTTTTTCTGGAGATTTGTTTTTCACTGGAGATTTTCGTTTCAAGTTAGGTTTTTCAATAATTCCAAAAAATTTTGCTAATTTAGACTCACGATATTGTACTGGTATATGTTCATATCTCTTTTTTTCTTCTAATTCAGCTTTAGCTTGTAACTCTTCTTCTTGCTTTTCAGCATAAAATTTATCACGTTTTTTTTGCAAAAAACGCGTAGCTTCATTACGCCATTCTGATTTTAAGTATTCCATTGTTCGATCTAAGTCACTAAATGAATCAGAATCACGAGATATTATAGAATCACGAGATATAATAGAATCACGAGATACTAAGGAGTCTCGTGATTTATTTAGGTTACTCGTACTGGAATCCATGCGTCGAAGTTTATAACCTTGCTCATCATTAGATTTTACCGAACTCATCGATTCGAAGCGTTTTAATAAATTCTGTACACCACTTGGTCTGTCACCATCTTCTTTTGTTTTGGAATTTGTATTGGTAGAAAAATTAGAGGTTTTTTCAAATTCACTTTCACCAAGAGATTTTGTTTTTAAAAGCTTTTTTCGATTATTGTTAGTTTGTTTTTTAATACCGAGATCAATTCCAGTTTCCTCTAATATACGCTCAATTTTATCTGATATATCTTCACTGGGTGATTTTTCTTCTTTAAATAAATGCTGATACTCCCAACTTGGTGAACGCATATGTTCACTCTCTGCTGTAAGAATTTCATCTAAAATTAGATCAGACTCATCTCGTGGAATGATAGATTTATTGTTTAGAGCTTTTTCTTGTTGCTTTATGCTATTGTTCTCTATAGATTTTTTACTTTTGGTACCCTTAGGTACAATTTTCTTTATAATTTTTACGTTACCCTTCTTAGTTGTGGTTGCTGTAGTATTGGTTGAAGATACCTTGACTGGATTTTTTTTCATCGTAATATCAACAGCACCATCTAGCTGATGATCGTGTAAGCTAAATTCTGCTTTCCCTGCCGATGCTTGACGTTTTAATGTCATTTTATTTGTATTTAAACTATTGTTACTTGTTGTAGTGTTTGAAGCTAAGGATTTTTCAGTTTGGGATCTCTTTAGTTTATCTGCTACAGTTTCGACGGCACTTCGTCTTTGTGCTACAGGACTTACAGGAAAATATTTGGTCAAATCAACATCTTTAAGAGTTTTTTGATTTTTATTAACGCCCGATGAAGTTGATTTTTCTTGTTTTTGGTTCGGAAAATATTTCGATAGGTCTATATTACTAGTTGCCTGTGCACTAACTGTTGGCATTTCTAATTGTGCCTTTATATTATCCATAGTACCGGCAAAATTTTGTGCTTCAATTTCTTTAAGTTTATGTGACATACGTTTACTTGGAATTGGAGAAAATTTATTTTCTGCATCATACAACATTTTCCCAACATCTTTGTCAGCTCCAGTGTATACTTTCTTATCATCCTTTGTAATTTCTTTATTACTACTACTGGAGATGTCTATTTTTTTTACAGTGTCTAAAATTTTTTCAATTTTCATTTCATCAGAGTTTAAAAGCGGTTTACTGTCTGACTTAGCTTTCTTTAGACTATTATTTCTGCTTAGATTTTCACTTTTTCTTGCCATTTGTGGACTTGTAGAAGCATTGCTTTTAAAACTATTTGAACGACTTACATTAGCGCTTTGTTTTTTTATAGTATTAGGACTAGAATGTGGACTTAATTTTAATTTTGTACCACTATTTTTACGACTAGGAGTTTGTGATTTCGGTTGATATTCGGTTTTTATATCATTAACTGAAACGTTTTGTTCTTGCTTTGAATCAGGTACTACGCTCAGTATATCATTTTTTGATTCCTGCTTTATATTTTCAGTTGTAATTTGAGGAGGTTGTTCTGTAACTTTAACATTTGATTTCTCCATTACTTTCTGATATTTTTCATCGAATTTCGATTTGGGCGCCAAAGCATTTGAGTTGCTTGCATTTTCGGCTAACCATTTCTCTTTGAGTGTAAGTTTCTTAAGTATATCGCTTTTAACTAAATTCTCTTTCGCTAAACTTTCAAGATCCTTATTCATTTTCATCACGTTATTAAGTCGATATAATTTTTCACTTATCGCCTCAATTTCAGCACTAAATTTACGTTCCGAATTTTGCTCCAATTTTTCAATATCTGTTTTAGTAGTAATTGTAGTCGCAGATTTTGGTGCGTTTTCGGGTACAATTATAATTTGATCGGCATTAACAACACTAGTAGATGATGCAGCCGATTTAAAAGATTTATCAGAGTCAGATTTTTGAAGTAGTGAATGTATTGAGGGTTTTCGCACGTTACTTTCTTGTATTTGATTATCAATAGATTTTCTTTTTTCATTTTCTTTAGTTGTTACATCAATATTTTCTTTGTTCTCATTTTTAGACTAAATATTTTTATGATTTTTAATTAATGAATATTAAAAATTTAATAACCAACACCATTAAAATGCAAAGTAAATGGGAATATTTGTATTTGTTGGCAAAAAAAATTATAAAATAAAGAAGGAAAAATATTTTAAAATTAATTTCTGTTTTAAATATGTTAAATTTCATTTAAACTCACCTCAGTTTCAGTATCTGTTGGCAAATTTGCAGGCAGTGGTAATAAGCGTACTTCTTCTCGACGGAGTTCACGAGCCTTTTTGAATTCTTCTCCTTCCGTATCATCATTATCTGAAAACATTAATATTCAAATTTGATTTTAATAAAAGCTATATGCTATTACTAGTATTATTGTACAATATATATTGTATCATTTATAACATTAATATACAAAATTAGTAAAAAAAATTGTTTTAAATCTACAGTTGAGCAAAATAAATTTGATCATTACCAACCAGAGTTCCTATTTGCGTACCCATGAGCGGCTCCTTTCGGCTCATTCTACTCAGAGCTCATGAGCAGGCAAGAAACTCTTTTCATGCGATGGCTCACGCTCAAGAGCGAGCCCACTTGCAGAGGTCATGCTCGTGAGAATGAGCCGATTTTGGACTCACGCTCATAAGCCAATTTTAGGCTCACGTAATAATTATCTCTTATTCATGAGCCTGAGCTGCTCATGAGTGAGCAAATATGAACTTTGTTACCAACAATTGATTTTTGTTTTTATTCATTCGGTAACCATAATTTATTTTACTTCCGTCTTTAAAAAGATGATTAAATTTAATGGCTATGACAGTACTGATCTTTAAGACAGATTAACGTATATCAAAAGACATCACTATTTCCGAAGTGGGGTATGGTATGGTTGCTGAAGTCTGTTTTAAATGTTTGATTAAGATTTTATTTTGTTATAAAAAATGAGCCCAGCCCATAGAGAATAAAATAATAATTTATTCACACATTTAAAACTGGCTTTTACTTCAATGTCTACGTCTATAAATCATTGATATAGAGTATGATATATGTTACATTTTATGTCACATAATAGAAATTCTAATTACTTTAAGTAGAGGTACTTTAAAGTCTATATGCCATATATAAACAGGTATTGTCAGGTGTCATTCTAAATGAATTCATCTATAACATATTTCACAAGTCATTTATATCCTGTCGGAGAATTTAATTTTAACTGAGAAATTCAATTGAGAAATAATTTCAACTGAAATATTAAAAATTGTTACATTTTTTTCTTCATACTCACCAGGTAAACCATCACTTGAATAATCAAATTCAACATCATCACTGTCTGTATAGTTTTGTTTGCCAATCCAGTCTGTTGCTAACTGTAAAGTTTGTGCACCTAAAGGTGAATCATTTGCCTCTTCAAACATATCTGAATCACTTTCGGTATCAGATTCATCTGAACTTGATAGATCTGATTCAGAGTCATTATTTGATTCTGGCAAAAAGTTGCGACCAGACCACTCATGCTCATCTATAATATGTTCTTCAGATGGTTCACCATCAGACATGGCATCTGTATTTTCAAACTCTATACGTTCAGGTGTTTGTCCACGATCTAGTAAATCTATTTGAGCTACATTATCAGTATGACTACGTAACTTATCAACTGGCTTACGATCAAGATTAGCATTACTCGCGACTTCTATAACCGTTGTAGCTGCAGCTGCTGCAGCTTGTTGTTGTTGCGTTGGTTTCTAAGTAAAAAAAATTAAAATATGTTTTCATAACCAAATAGAAATATCAGCACATAACATATGTGAATATCTTACTCTTTGCCCAGGTTTTCTAACCATTGGACGTATTGCTTTTGCTGGCAGTCTGAAATGTTGTGTACAATAAAATCTTCCATTAGGATCATCACGATCGAATGCATATGCATTTAAACGTAAATTAGTGTGACAGTGATGGCATTTGAGGCACGATCGATGTAATATTAAACCTTCGGCAGTTACTTTTTCCATAAGGTAAACAATTTGTTTGCAGAAATGACATTTTTCGGCTGCTGCTTGCTTTTTGAAAGCTAAAGCAACTTTGGAACTCTAAATAAAAAAATTATTCCATTAATCCAATATACACCATACTACATATGAAAATATATTTACAAACTCTGAAAAAATTAGTATGTGGATTTGATTTTATACAGCGTATTTTGCAGTGATTACAAAGTAAATTTTTATGTATAGATAGATGTTAAGAATAGTGTAAGTTTTTAATGACGAAATATAAATGCAATTCTTATCTTTATACAAACGCTTCAGTTTGCTAACAGAACCAGACAATATATGACAATATATAAAACAGTTAAAAAGCAATTGTATTGTATCTTAGCTAATATATTGGTTTTGACAAAACTCAGCACTTCAAAAATTTTATAAAGCTTAAATCCAAACCAAAAAATAAAAAATAAATATTGGGAAATAAATTTACAAAATTATAAAATTCACTTAAATGAAAAAAACAAAAACACTAGAAATAAAATTAAACAAAAGCACTAAACAAATTACTCACAGATTTCTGTACTACAGTGGGGGGATTTTTTTCATCAGATATATCATCCTTTTTAACAAATTGGCCAGCTATAGATGCAACTTTATTTCGACCACGTTCACCAACTTCAAGAATCGAACCTTCTTTTAATTGTTTATCTAGATTTTTTAAGGTTTGATCAATTTCTTTAAACTTCTCCTCATTAGAATCCATACGCATAGGTTTAGACATTTTGTTTTGGCGTGCTTTAAACTGTTCTTTACTCCATTTGGGAACCTTTTCGCGCCCTTTCGGACCGTGTATTTCAGTTTTTTTAGATTGTTCTATTTTTTTCTCAATCTCACGTACATTCCAATCGTTACTATCAATTTTACCAATGGCACGCATTAAGTCTTTGGGTTTTTTATCTGTACCATAAGTGTTACGAGAGGTGATGCGTTGCTCCATGGACTTGATGCGATCACTAAATTGCTCATCGGCATTACTACGTGGTAGAGCAGAGGGTATGTCACCGCGATCACGATCCTATGGGTTTTTTTAAGACAAAAATGTGTGTTTTTGTGTGGGAAGGTATTTTAATATCACAAAGAGGTAATGAAATATAAGGGAAGAGTAGAAAAGAAAGAAAAAATATAAAAATGTAATATTTGAAATTTATCTTGGAATAACTCAGATAATTCTAAATTAATGGGTTACTTAAAAACAACTTAACAGCAAAAATTTAAGCACAAAAGGTTATAATATTTAATACAAAATTAAAACAAAAAAATAAATATTAAACTTTTTTGATTATTATATGAGTAAATAACAGAATTAAAAGAATATTTTTAATATTTAAATAATATTGTAAACTTTTACTGGATTATCTAAAATTTATTTATTTAAAGCATGTGGTCAAAACATGGAGTAGAACTGTTTTTACGGTTCAAAAATTTATAGCTAACGAAAATGAAACTAATATTAAGTCATATATAATGACTTAATAATATTAAGTCATATATATTTGAAAACAAAAATAAGACAAAGTATTTTTATATTAATAAAAAAAACGAATATATATGACTTTTATTATTACCAGATTTGATTTAATATATAAATATATTAAAATCGCATTCAAATATAGCAATTTTAGTAGATTATCTTTTACTTTTAGCTTTTATTTAAGCAGCCACAAACAACATCTAAAGTATGTTGCATCTTGTTAAAAGAACAGTTTTGAAATATGTCTTACAGATACATATTTAAAAAATTTGCAATAATTTGTTAGTTGATTATTAAAATTTGCGCAGTCCATTGTCTTGTTAGCAGGCAATTTGTTATTTTTGAACACATTTAATCGAACGAGCAAACAACGAATAACAAGCATAACGCTTACAGGATATAACAGCTTGCGTTCCAATTCTTTAACACGATCATTAAACTCAGGAGCTTGTTGCCTATAGAGAAAAATCGAATAATCCTCGAAAGGTGAATTTTCATCACTTTCACGTAATAGAGTATTCGCTTGCAACATATGCAAGCTTTTATAAAAGTTTTGGGTTTGTTGGTAACGTTGCTGTCGACGCTTGCTCAAACGATCTTGACGGTTTTGTTCGATTTCTTGTAGACGCTTTTGACGATCTTCCTATTATTTTTGAATGTTATGTTTATGTGGTGATAGTTATGTATTTGTATAAAAATTGTTTTGGGTTAATATTCAAATCATTCATTAGAAATAATACTTTAATTAATTATGCTTTACTATAAAATTATTTCTATATAATATATATTTATGATATTAGTAAAAAATCTTGATTCTTTCGTTAGATACGCAAGACATAAAAAATACCTCATATAATGTATAAGTGCAGTCATTTTTCAAAATGCATGAATGTGGATTCAGTAGGTGAATATTTATCATGAAATGAGCCTTATATTTTAAAAATATATTCCATTATTTAATGTAAAAATATATATATAACTTGCAAAAAAAATTTAATTAATTTGAAAAGTGATCAATTCACAATTTAAATCAAATAATCAACAATAAAATTTATATTAGGAAACAATAATACAATAATCGATACATAAAAATATTTATATTCATATATATATAATAATTATTATATTTATTATGATAATTGTTAAAATAAAATATATCAGAAGTCTATGAACTCGAAACTATAAAATTAAAAACAATATTAGGCCTTTTCTTTTGTAAGCATATTACAAAAAAACAAATGCTTATTTTAAAAATAACATATGAAACAACAACACTGCTGGCTTATTTAGTCCAACCTTTTTGAAATCGCTTAACTAATAAGCAACTTAAATCACATGGTTAATGTGACTAAAAAATTCGTCTATTGTGAAATTTCCAATTATCTATCAACGAATGATTCCGTTAAATATTCGTATTTCGTGTCGTCATTGTTCGTAACAAATATGTTATTATTGCTAAGTATAATTATACTGTTAAAAGCCACGAAAAATTATATTTTATTCATAATCATGTAAAAAAAATTATTGTCATCAATAATTGCAAAGAATTATTATTCATTTTCAAAATTTAAACTTTTAATTTTATTACGTGTTTCGCACATATAAGCCTAATAAAATCTCCAGACTTACAATCGAATCTTCAGAGTTGTCCAGAGTTGCAATCGAAAGTAGTGCTTATTTTATTTGTTATTTTGCAACATGATTACAAAAGAAAAGGCCTATTATAAAAATAAACTTTAAATGTCATTTTTTAAACATAAACATTTAAGAAATGACTTAATAAATTTATTATATGCTTTATTCCCAATAGTATGAATGGTAGAGCTGCAAAAATATTAAAAAAAAAATCGGACTATATATACTATATAGTTGAAATATTGGAAACAAAATGTAGTATTTAAAAATAGTTTAAAAAAAAATGTATATTATTTGAACAATTGACAATTGATAGAAATATAAATATATATTAAAAATTCCGGTAACCTAAAACTAAATAAAAAAATAAAAAGATTTTCACTTGATTCAAATTTAATTTTAATAAAAAAAATTTAAAACTAAAAAATATATATATACAATTTAAAAATGCAAAACTTCAAGATAAAATTATTCATTATAAAAATAAAAAAAAATTTTAAATAAAATAATAAAAAAATTAAAATCAATACACTACGATATCGCAACAAAAAAAAATTTTTTAATTAAACTAAAATAAATATATTCTAAATAATACAAAAACGAAAAATTTTAATTAAATAATAAAAATATGAGAGCATACTTAATAACTAATATTTTGAATATAGTTTCAAATCAATTTACTTTCCAAAATAAAAAAATAAATTAAACAATGGTATTAATATTCCAAAAAAAAAAAACAAAATAAAAGCAATATAAATATTCTTAAGACAAAAATATTTTCAAATAAATTATTTATAATACAAATCAAAATACGTAATAATTATGAATAGTTTTTTATCTTAATTCTTATTTATATAATTCTTTATTTATATAATATACTATAAAAATAAACATGTGTTCATAATTCATCTTTAATAAAATAATATAACTTTTAATTGATTAAGTAGATAATTTTATATAATTAAATTTTAATTCATAAAATAAAATAAATATATAATATTTTTATACTATCATTAAGAAATATAAAAATTAAATTTTTTAATCGTTGCTACTTAGACGTAAGAGGCGAGTTATAAATGGAAAAAAAAAATTTTATTGTATGAATGACTTAAAAAATATATATTCATAAAAATATGTAAGCATTTAATAAAAATAATTAATGTTATTGTTCAGTTTGAATTGGATCACTTTTCATTTTTTAAAAAAAAAATTATTTATTGCATCCTTGATACATCCAAAAATGCTACTCACAATATTAGTTGCTTTCTCAGCGCTTCTTCTCTTTTTCGCGCGACGTGGTGTATCAGTATGTGCTAGATAAAGATAAAAAATTAATTATTTTATATGGAACTAATAAATGGAAATTTAAAAGGTATTATAAAGAGTCAATAAAACCAATCATTTTCGGTCAAATAATCATGCAAATAACTTGATCTATAATAATCCTTAAAAGAATAAGTGTGGTTAATAAATTTAATTACATACAAGTTTTCAGAAAATAAAAATTAATACTTAATTTAAAATTTTTTATATATATTATCGAAATTTATATTATATATTTTTCAAGATATTTTTAATATATATCCATACTACTAGCCATTAATAATATAATATAAATTTATATTATAATATAATATTCAAAGCATTAGCTATTAAAACAATCAGCTTAAAAGCAAATATAATTGTCTTAAATATATAAAAAATACAAAATTTTTTTACTTAAAAAAAGTTTTTGTTTAATATAATATATATTTTTATTTTATATATTTACTATTTTATATATTTACATATACTACTTTTGTGCATGTATACAAGCTATTAAAACTAGCACCATAAAACAAAAATTCACAGTTATTCTGTAACTTGTATCAAAAAAACAGCTATCTAATAAGGTGATCTAAACAAATGTGTCAAGAAAATATATAACTTATTAAATATAATATATTAGTTATATAAAATATTATATATAATATAATATATTATATATAATAATATAATGTATTAATTAATATAATATATTATATATAATATGTATATCTTATATATATATTAATATTATATACTATAAGAACGCAGTTATTACTTCTATATGAACCAAAGTATTGGGTTTTATTTGAGTTCGTGTTCAAAAATTTAAAGTGTTAATTTTATAATAGCATGCATTAATATCTAAATTAGCTTCAATAGCATAAACAAAAATTAATATTTACTTCGCTAAGAAATTCGTAAAAATAATATAACTATTTAAGATGTGGTATTTATATATGCTTGTGAGAATAACTAACTATTTCACTATACTTTATATTGAAAATATATAAAGCTATTTTAAGTCATTATTCTTATTATACTATTATATGTCGTATAAGAAGAGTAAAAGCAATATAAGTTTTTTTCCTTCTAAGCTTGTATATATATTGCATTAATAGTTAATTTATTGTTTCGTTTACAAAAATAAAAATAGCATATGTCCTATATATGCTGTTAGGGGAATGTTTATTCAAATAATAGTGGTTTTTTTTATTTTAATTCTTAAAAAATTTACAATTACAAATATATTATTAACTTTACTATATAATGTGCGAAAATTTTATTTCAAATATAAATTATAAATAAATAAACTGAAAAACAGTAATAAGATTGATTTTATTAACATCCTTATAAATATGGCTAAGTCTTCGTATAATTCAGTAGTACCTTGTTGTACACTACCAGCAGCGGCTAATTCGACGTTTTCACCATCAGCATTCAATTCGTGCTTACGCAAACGCTTCAGTCTTTCTTCATCCAAAATAGATCGTTTTTGACCTACATTTTGAGCATCAATAAGCTTTGTTTTTTGTTTTGAGGAAATTTGTAATAGATTTGAGAAATCTGGTTCAGCGCGGCCATGATGTACACGATATTTTTCACGTAGTTCTGGGAAGTCCATTTTAGGATGTTTAACATGTGGTATTTCACCACGAAAAACATCATAAATTTGTTCTAAATAATTTAGCCACACTTTCGACTGAGTTGCATTTAATTGCACTGACTCCTCACCGGACATTATACGAGGTATATGAAGTTCTCTGTCCAATATTTGAAATGCAATCTCATTGCATTCAACTGGACTTAAGTCTTTAACAGCGTTAAAATCTATTAAGTCTGGTCGATAACTACAATTATTATGTATAGAAATTATTTATATGATATTAAATAATGCTATTCTTTATTAATTTTAATATATACCGATTAATTAGAGCACAAAGAACTTTCCCATTGGTGAATACATCAGATACTTGTTTTAGACTATTCACAAAATCATGCTTATGTAATTGTGCGCTTATCCAACAAAGTAGTACTGTACCAAATGGAAGCGTGTCTATTAATATATAAAAAATGAAAGATAGAACATTTAAAACCAAGTTATTAATTAAATTTAGTTATTACCACCACTACGTCGCTTTCTGCGTACTGGTGAATCTACTTGTGTTGGTTGCAAAGCATTGGTATCCATAAATGTTTGTTCCAATATCGATGGGTCATCAGTGTCTATAAGATGCTTTACTTGCCATACATTAACTGAGGTACGATTTAAGTTTGGGTATCGTGTTGCTGGATCCACAGTATATGAGCCCGTATCTCGCTGTAGGTTCTCAGGTGTTGTTTGATTCAATAATCTAAATAAGACAAAATATATTATTTGTGTGTTTCGTTAAAAAGTCCGTTTTATCAAACCTATATATACTTTCTCGTTGTGCTAATACGCCTAAGGTACTATTATGTGAATTGCTCCATAATTTAATTGCATATGCTGCATCCATACTTGACAAAAAACCACGTGCACAGCCTGAACCAGTGGGCCAAAATGGTTCTAGTAAACTATCTCCCACAAGACACTGCAACAGTCGAAAACCTTTACGTACAATAACTTTACAAGAGGTTTCAGCTGCAAACATTGATGTAAAATCAAACATGGCAACATCTGGTTTTCCGTAGTGATTTACGGCAAATTCTAAATTTGTCATCTGATATTTTGTGGAAAATTCAGCAGCTTCTCGAGCATAATCTAGCAATTTTTCACTATTTACATTATTAATTGCTAGTAGTTCTGCTGGATCTGCAAAATCCTGAAATACACCAAAATAAATGTTATCACAATATATTTTTAGTTTATTTCGATTTTATTTTTACCTGTATTATAACTCCCTTATCGATTAGACTATGCTTTTTCGCTGTCATTACAAAGTAATGAGTTTCATCTTTATAGTAAACTATATTCTCTAAATCTATATAAGTCTTTTCGTAGAGCTCTTTGAAAAATGACTGATTAAAAATAAACGCTACACCACTTATTTCTTCAGCTTTTGCTTCGGCTTCTGTTTTCTTATTTATAAAATTTGCAGTTATTGCAATTGCCAATTTTCCTCTAAATTCTTTTCTTTTAAACCCCTCCAATGTATTTCGCTTACCATCGGCTCCGATTAAAACATCGAATTCATAATGCGAGACTGCGTGATCTGCTGGTGTGACAACAGCTCTCCAACCACAGCCATCACCGCTTGGTTCAATGGTACGCTCGAATGATACACCCTCATGTATTTCGACACCCAGTAATAAAGCTACTTTGAGTAGTATACATTGCAGTTGTCGTATGGAGATATGATCTATTGAACCTGCGCAAAATTTACCATAAAATTTTTTTGCACCTAAATTACGCAAATCCGTTATAACAAAAGGCCATAAATGTAGTACATTATTGCGTGAGATACGATCACGTTTCTCAACGACGACAACTTTAGCACCTAACAATTGTGCTTCTATAGCTGTGCGCAATCCACAAGGACCCGCTCCTATGACTAGTACACGCGTACCGCTACACGCATTACCTTTTGCATAGACACGATGGGCAGCACGCGCATCAAATTTCTTCCATAATGCTTGAGCTTTCCATGAACGAATTTTCTGTTTCAATTTTGGATAGAATTCATTTATAACAGATGGGCGTATATTTATGACGTCGCACATATTTCTATGAAGTCCAAGTATCTGTCTCATGGTGGTCGCCATACAAAATAAATCGAACATTTCAGCCGCAGCTGCAGCAGCTTCATTGTCGGCCATTTGTTGTTGTTGGACCAACAATTGTTGTTGTTGCAACTTCTGTTGTTGACGTTGCCGACTCATTCTGTTTTAAAAGAAATTAAAGAAAGAATATTAATATATTAAATTTGCAAAAATCATTTGTTTTTCTAGTTTATCAAAATTTAATATTAATAAAGTGAAAAATTTTGAACCAAAATAAAATTTATACAGTAAAAATTTTAATTAAAAATGACATTTTAAAATTTATGAAAACATTTGAAGTATGTATTCAAAAATATCTAATTATATCTATAAAATATAAATATATCTATAAAATATAAATATATCATATAAAATATGAATTGAAAATATTTCAATGAGCTGACAATTTTTCATTAAAGACTGGGTTTGTTTCTCTTTTTGATTTAGGTAGATTATATATAGAGAATATGCTTCTTGAGAAAAAATAAAAAATTTTTGCAATTTTTACGGGATAAACTAGAATATTCTACAAATCTTTACAATGTACAATGTATTAGTACGTGGAAAAACACGACTTTTATTCAGTCGCGCATTCAAGTATTCATAAACAAAAGCTTAAGAGGAATACTGAAAATATGGTGGCCGGAGCGCATATCCAATACCGATCTCTAAGAATGCTGTCAGTGAAATCAAAAGAAGAAAATGAAATTGGATTGGCATGCTTAGCATACTGTATAACAAAACAAGCCGTACACTCAACGTCTACTAGGCAGCCACCAGGCTGAAGCCCCAGCTAAGACATGGCAAAGAATCGTGGGCCAGAAGCTTAAAGGTGCACAGTGCTTCTGAAATCAAATTACAAGAGAAGTAGACTACATAGTAAAATTTCCAGGAATCATTAAAGCCCTATGCTACACATCGAATGTTTTACTCTATTTATGAGTTTTTATTTCAAATGAAAAATAGAAAAAAAAATTTTCATTAAACTATTTTTATTGTTGATAAATAGTGGATATCTTACGACAATCTCATATGAAAATTATATGAAAATGGAATCATAAACATGTAATCATTTAACTGAATCTAAATAAATTTTTACGATAGATAGTTACAGTACTGATATCAACTTAGGCGTTTAATGAAGAAGGATTTGAGGATACCACTCAAATCCTATATATATCAACGTAGTTCATTACCCTAATAAAACAAACTTAGATTGTAAAAATAGTTTGAAAATATTAAGGGATTCAAATTGAATTACGTACTCTAACACATTTAAAATATTTTTTCATCATTGTTTTTTTGATAATTCCTTTTTTTATTAATAACTAACATTTGAATAACCTGAAATTATATATTCTCGAAAAGTGTGAAGAATATGGTTTTGAATTGATTACTATAGGTTAGGTTATACTTGCGATCCCTATGCGATCCACTCAGGCGTATTGGCTGGTTGTGTTACCGTATATATAGGAAACTCAGAATTTAAAACCACCTACAACTTTTGAGGAAGCTTAGAATGCTGTTTAGTGGTAGGTCTTGCAATTGTTCAAGATCCTCAAGAAAGGGAGCTCTTAAAGTGTTGAGTCGCATGAGCTGGGTAAAAACACAGTAGTTGAGAGACACTTTCACTACAGCTGTGACAGGTATGATTGAAAGGATGTTTCAATCTTCTAGCATGGTTTCCTAGTCTGCAGTGACCTGTAAGTAAAACTACCATAAGACTGATGTCTCTACGCGGCATCTCAATAAGAATTGTAGATTTTTTTTAGAGGAAAGTGGCCAGATTGCATGCAGATGCGTGCATATCATTAAGTATATATCAGCATAGCAAGAACTCAGCTCCATTTTCTATATTTGTCATGAAAACAGAGAAATTTTCAACTAAAAATTCTATGAAGGATAAAACAAAACAGTAAAGGTATTGATATTAAACGATAAAATAATAGAATAATTATATATTAATGTTAAGTAGCAGTTTAATAAGAAATAAAAAATAATAAATTTGCCTACAAAAACAGCAAACCAAGATTTTTTAAATAAAACAGAATTGTGTAATTAAAATTTATTACAATATTTTTTTTTTCAAATTATAAATACTTGTATGCAATGTTTCAAAAGATTAATTGCCACCAGCGACATAAAAAATAACAACAAAATAATAAATTACTAATAAAATATATATATGGGAATACAACAAAGGATTTTTTTATTATTGAAGATAAATATAAAATAATTATTAAATATTATTATATTATTATAATTAAAAATGTTTGGTAAATGAATTATTTACCAATTGTTACATAGTTAGTACTGTATAATACATGTTGTATGAGTATGAATCATAATTTATTCTTAAACGCTTCATAAAAGCAATAAAAAAGGATACAACAACACTCATATATTGTGAAATTAAGTGTATAAAAGGTTTTTGCACAGAGAAATGCGATAAATTTATAAGCTTCTTAAAGGTCAGTTGTAAAAAAATACAAAGAAAGCTTATAAATTATATTTTCCGACATATTAAGATGTTATTATTTATTTCACTGAAAGGACAATAAGTAATTCAAAGCTAAAAAGCTGGAAGATACTATAGTATTAATCAAGTGTGAAAGTAGCTTTAAAATTTCACATTTAATTTATATGTATATTAAGTATGTTTTCTTGAACGTCTTGTAAAATGATGAACATTATTTAAAGTACATAGATACGTGTATCTACTTGATTGTTGTCGTCGTCGTAATTGGGTGGTTACGACAACAATAACATTATTAATAATACAATTAATTTTAAAGTGCATTTATCTGTCAGCTCCTTCAAAGAAAGCATATTTATCAAGTGCAAGGCGTTGATGAAATTTAACGTCAATCTGTGCACATCTGGTGTACGTGTTTGAGGTTTGAACTCTTATTTTATAAACTGACATAAACCCAGACAACATTGGATGCGACCAGTTCAGCTCCTTTGTTTGATACAAATATTTTTAGTTTATTTTATACATTTTTGAACATTTTTTTCTTCTTAGTGTTTTGATGAATAAACTTATTCAAGCAGATAAAATGCTGATGATTTATTTAGAAGAACAAAGGATACAGTTGAAAACATTATAACAAGAAAAAAAAAAAATGATTCCTAAAAAACAAGGAGTAGTTAATAATACACTGGGGAAAATTTTAAAAGCAGCTTAATATGAAAACATGTCCAAGTCAATGCCTTTTCGATATCACCGACTGGATATGAAAGCGTCTAAACAAACTAATATTGAAGGAGGGAAATGTTCTTTGAATTGTAAATATTTGCACGACGATAATTAAAAATTTAGTTTTATTTTGTATTATGTCGATTTTTAAATGGAAAAACAGTTTTATCCTTTAGTACAGTGAAATTATATTTACTTCCATGTGTAAGTTTCCATTAGCATTTTCTTTATCCATTGTTGCCTATGTTGACCAGAATTTAGTGAACAAAATTTCCATTAATAAAGATATACTAATGAATAAGTGTATCTATTTATTTTGTTTGGATATTGATTAAGCATGTTAACGACACAAATAGTTATTATTATAATCTATACACCTAAATTAAATTGAGGAAATAGCGAAAGGTGAGTAGCAAAAAAATAATTATTATGATTAACGTATGTGTATATTACCTTTATCTATTCGTTTTAATTTTACTGAGAAGTACAAAATTCTTAATCATTAACTAAACATAACAGATAAAATCGATTTTAATTAAATATTATTTATCTACATATCAAAAATCCATTGACAATAAAAAACCACACTTTAATTGTAATAATGACGATAAATAAGTCTGAAAATTATTAAAGAATATATGTTATATCACAAAAATTGATAAATACAATTACTGTAATAATCATTGAGATTTCAAGAAGTTTATATTGAATTCGGCTGATAACCCTTAGGATGCACTTATAAGCTTCATAGAAAGTGATTAACTATGCGTAATGCTCAAATACCTTCTGTTCAATTTATGAATTTATAAATTATTTGGTAGATCATGTAAGGACATTAGCCGTTACAAACTTTTTACAATCGATATCCGCTCCCAACGGAGTGGATGATCATATTTTCATAAGTATGGTTTCAGGAATTCAAGAAGTGTAGTCAGTGCCGCTTTTAGCACTTCCAGTATCCTGGTCAAAATTACCAAGGCACCCCATATATACTATTGAAACCTAAATAAAAAAACTTGGTCTGCTACTCTGCTAATTGAAAAAAAATGGCGGTGAGAAATGCGTGTAACTGCTCGCGGCGACAGCGCGGATTATTGTGCAGTGCTCAAGATGATCTAACGTGTCTCGCAACGGTTTATAGTTCTAGTGCGTTTGGAAATAAAAATACTCAATGGAAAATCATTTATGATTTGAATCTGGTGTCTCTTCATTTCTGTCGTTCTGAGCTGTCCTCCAAACGCGCACATAACACCGCTACTGTGTATAGTATAACATTCATTACAGAAAAGCTTACATCAGATTTCCATGTACTAATTTTTAAGGAATATTGGGAAATCGTACTAAGATGATCTGACCCACGTTTTTAGTTACTGAGAACATTCCAGTAGTTGCTTTTTAAGCGATGTTTTAAGGGTTCAAATTGTTACCAAACGCATTACTATTTTCGTCAACTAATAATAAAAGCAATATCAATTTGACTAGATTTTAATGTCACTAACTATATTTTTTCAGTTAAGACTATTCAAGATGTGGATTGATAATTGTTGACATCGATTTATTAAATAAAATAATAATCTGCCAACACTTTGATTGTATTTTATCGAGATTATCCATCTGTAATCGGTGAGTTCTCTAAAATCTAGTTAGGAACTTATGTAGTCATCTCTTATTTTGATTAATTTATAAAAATTGCAGTTATTTTTAATAACCTCAAAATCAATGTTTTTTAAAACTATGTAATCGAGTGATTACATAGTTTTAAAAACGAATAGATATTGTATGAATCGCTTAGTTATCCTTCCCATACTTTTACGTCGTTTTCTAGTGGAAAGTTCTTTATTATATTTGGGATGTTCCATTCTATGTCAGCTACCATAATGAAATTCGTATTAATATATAGTTGTATAATTGATTTAAATATAGTGACAGAAATTAATATCTACATTTGTAACTTTATATATAAAGAAAACAGCTTTTGTTTAATGACAAACTGTTTAAGATACACTAGCCACAAAACGATGTGAAATATGATAGGAAATATAGGAAGCGGTTGATTTTCATCACTTCGGGTTTCGGCTTGTAAAACACATTTCGTGTGACTTGACCTTCAAAAGAAATATGAATAATTTATATATTGTACCAGAAATTCAATTTATTTCAAATTATATTTATTCTTTTTGGACGCGAATATAACCAACAATTTTCCATATTACACACAATGCGGCGCCTTGCCTTGTCTGGCTATCAAAAGTCATATTTAGGATTATGTCATTTCCAGATAACTACTACAACAGAAAAATAATAAAAAAACATTAAATTTAATTAAAATTGAAATGATTTCTCCTAGAAGAATTTATTGATTTTTATTTAGCTTGACTGTCACATAAAAACAAATCCACATTCTTTCTAAGCATTTTAAAGAGTTTCCGCTTGCCAATTTTCCGGCTATGACCTAACATATAATAGGTTGAGGAAGTTTTAATACAATATGTAGAGATGTATGTTTATATGTTAAATGTGGGAGCCTTCCTCACATTTCTGTCCTTTATAAATGAAAGAATTTCCCTTTTTTCCATTATTTTGTTTATGTGAATGAATCATCAGGAATAGCAATAACGTCATTGTTTTTGTCGCCTTTTGGCGTCCTTATGGTTGAGTGTGCCACATTATCACTAAAGTAAACACACTCAAGGGTATTTCGACAGTCAGTGTTTTTGTTCCTTCCAACATTTTTGTAAATAGAACGAGGAACTGTGCATTTAAGCACTGTACTTTTCATACTTTATGTTACTCATATTTTGGATTTAATACCAAAATGAATTTGTGTAGGTGTATGGTGGTTTGGTTTTTATGTAAATTAAAGCACATATCTGGTTCATTATATGGTTTGTAATATTGCTTATACGCAGGATAATAAAATTGTGGATTTATATTTGTTTAAACGTTCTACATTATGAGATGGCTTATTATGTATGCAGTACACCTACATATTTACAAAACTTTGCCTACATATTTATTTAAATTAATATGTAATAAACAAGTATATAGAGAAGTACTGCTGGCATGTTTAAGTATGTATTTTACCAGATGTTTACAAATTAAGTACCCACAAGCCGAAACATGAGTTTATGCTCGGTTATTATTTGAATGAATGAGTACACTTTGAGTTTACAATTCAGTAATTAATTTTAATGTTGTTGTATAAACACAAATATAAAGTGTATGTAATTGACAATTTAATTAATATCAAGCTCTAAAAATTTTATTTCCACAGGTTATATGTCATAATAATATTAACAACAATAAACTATTTTTTTTATTTCATTTCACAGCAACATTTATAAAATAAAATTACTTCACGTTTAGAATGTATTTTAAATAAATGCAATATATGTATATTATATTTGCAATTAGAAACAGGAATAGGAATAAACGTGGTACCAACTCCCAACTAAGCGAAGCACTGCGAACATGGTTGATCTTTTGGGCTGCAATAGACCCTTACCGAACAGAAGACATTTCGTCTTCCGAATGAAAGCCAGAATGTTGGCCTCCTAATGTCAGAAGAAGAGAGTAGTTCTCGACCCAGTGACCTACTCTTGGCCCAGATCAAGACTGGGATATTTGCAATTAAATCAAATTTAAAAAGTATTATTATTTTCTTAATTGCATTTGGTCAAAAAAAAAAAAACTAAAAAAAAAAACAATGTGATTTGATCAGTGGTACCCAACCTTGTTTTGACCAAGGACCACTATGATATATTTGTGTTTAATAGGGACCACAAAGTTTTAATATGCTTTATGCATCTATAATAAATTGTATAAGTACGTAGATACATTAGTAATTTTTTGTGCTTATTTTCTAATAAATGAGGTCTCAGTGGACAAACTACTAGCTATGTATCTATACCTGTTAAATTTGATTCACGGACCATTTTTAACCATCTCCCAAGGCCCTGGTTGTCATATATTTGATCTGTTTGATCATCATCTATTTGGGTGTTCTGAATCTATTTAAATTCTCAGTCGGTTTTTAAAATTCCTGCTTCCAAGACTGCTACTTTGTTTGTGTACATTATTTCTACTAGTTGTAATTCCATAACAACATAATATGGGTTTTAGAATATAGAAATTTAAAAATAATTGCAAAAGTAAATGAATTTACATTAAATGAAACAACTACCTAAAATTCTTTCGGATAAAAAATCGTTATATATACAGTTTGTATGTAAATTCATATTAAACAAAACATGGTATATTGGAAAAGATTAAACATACCGTAATAAATCTGAATGAGAAAACTTGCATGATAGGGTAAAATATCAGTAAAGATTTATTTGTAGTTTCTTGAAGTAAAACAGTAAAAGACTTGCAAACGAGTGTATAATTCTATAAACAAAATTATGGCGGCAATCTTGAGAGATGAACAACACAATAGATGAGACAAGGTAGATGCGATATATAAAAGCCCAAATTTTTCCGTTTAAAAATCGATAAAAATGTATTCATGCATTCTAAAATTAGATACTATGCGAGAACAGAGTAAACATTTTAAAATATAAATCTACTATTTTGTTCTGAATACTCCGATTCTTCATTTTGTAAACATTTTAAGGTTTAAATAAAAGTGCAACTCAAAAAAAGTCGCTCGCAATTTATCGATTGATTAACATCTAACATCTTATTTGTAAATCTGTCAGATTTGAATATTTTGTGCTAAAAATTATTTTAATTGATTTTTAATTTTTTGTTTATTTTTTTCTTTTTGTATATATGTATATAATAACAAAATTCTTTTTAGACCAAAAAAAAAAAATGTTTGGCAAAAATTCAAAAAAATAAATTACAGCAATTTTTAAAATTTATATAAATTAAAATATTTCGAGTTAAATTGTGCTCTTTGTGTTCGTTATTTACCTTTTCAAAAAATAAAATTCTATAAACAAAATTATGACGGTAATATTGAGAGATGAATAACGCAATAGATGAGGCGAGGTTGATGCAAGATATAAATCAATCAAATCATGCTCCCATTGTTGTGAATACTCAATGACTAAATAGTTCCAAATATAAAATCAAGAGTTTTTCGAATGAATATTATAAAATATAGAATATATTTGGAGTCTTGAAATATATTATGTGAAAATAAATAAGTGTTCGAAAATAACAAAAATCTATATGCTTTATAGATATAATTTCTATATAATATAATAATGATATTATAATTTTAATAGATTATTAAGAAATATTTTATATTAATTATTTATATTTTTTTACATATTTTTCAACGAACATTATAACAAACTAATATTGTCACAGAAATGTGTAGTTCCCTAGAAAATACTTTTTGTATATTTAATTTTATATGTTTACCTGAAGGTGTTGGCGTTTAGCGTGAGTAATATTTATAAATGTCTGTTTGTCGCAATAAAAAATTTTGATTTAAAATTAAAATTTTAATAAAACCATGCACAACGTACACAAAATCTCTAAAGCTCTTCGTAAATAATTCAAAACACGTAATAAGTCATTCATACGTCATTTTATATAGTCAGAGTAGTCATAGTCACATGCATCTTGACTGCATCATTATGATGTTTACTATGCACAGCACAATCAACTCTCAGAATTTATGTCAAATATGGTTTGTAAAATAGGTCCATTTCAGTTAAATAAAAAAACAATTCATTAGACATTTTTTTAATTTTTAAATAATTCCATATAAATTTAAAAAGCTTTAAAAAATGAGCTATTTAAATAAATATTGTGTTTTATTGTCTATAATAAATGTTTCATTCTAAGAAAACTTTGTGTTAAAGTTATAGATAATAATAATTTATGTAAATAAATAATAAATGAATTTTAAATAATAAATGTCACTCTTAATCTAATAATTACTTTCTGCATTGTGAATAATAATATTTTCCCTAACATTGATATAAAAAATAGCAGCAACTTCAGTTAAAATATCTCAAGAAAAAATGCATTTTGCATTTATTGTATATTTGTATGTAAATATACAAAAACTATCTAATATTAGTAAAAGAGAAATTTAAATTTTCTTTATTAAATGTAGCGAATTTAGCTTGATACTTATAATGTTGGTTTAAAGCCAAATAGACCAAGTGATTCTAAATCGCTGATTAATTGATTATATTATATATATTATTTGTAAACAAAAGTTTATTTATTTTGTACAATATATATATTACACTAGATTGTTATATATGTATTAGTTTAAACAAGAAATTTTAAAGAGAAAATTGGTTTTATATATTCAAGAATAAAAGTGCAACTTTTAATTTGAGAGTTTTTAATAGTCGCTGAAATAACTAAAGTACTTTAATGTAATGAATATTTTAATTGGAAGTTAAATATTTAAAACATTTAAATTGTAAATGAATATTTAACATAAATAACAAAAATCAATAAAACATTAATAATTAATGAAATAATTAAAGTTGTAAAAATTTTTTAAATTAATTCTTCAAATAAAACCAAAGTAAAATGTTTTAAATTGTTATTAAGATGACAATAATATGAAAATACCGTTTAAATAATGAAATAAAAAATATTTTCTGTAGAATGTCGTTTATAAAACATTTTTAATGTTAAAATCATGTGATATATTAATGGTATCTTCACAAAAATTCAGTATGCAAAACTCAGTATTTAAACTGAAATCACCTGTCATATCATAATAAATAATAACTGCAATTTATGATTCATCTATCAAGCAGGCAATAGATTTAATTACCCTCATTTAAATAATAATGTTTTATCTAATAACCTGATAAATATAGGACACTTTTAAGCAGGAATGACTGCAAATATCATAACAAAGTTATTAACATACAAAAGCAAAACGATTGTATAGGTGCTTGGACATACTATACTTATTATCACTTTTGAAATATGTTTTTATAACACATTTGGCATAGTTCTGTCCATGTTTAGAATTTAAATTTTGGACCGTTTCTGATATGGTATTTGGGATATGAATAAACTAATTTAGTAAACTTTATACTGCAATATTTTTTTTAAACAGGTTTTTTAAAAAATAATTCAACCAAAAATAAAAGCAATCCTGTGGTTTTAGCGCCTAAAGGCGAGTGTCAAACCAATTAAAAAACTTACACGACATATTTTAAAATATTTTATTTAAATTAGAACTTCAATCTCACAATGCATATAATAGAGAAATATTAGAAATTTTTATTTTCTTGCAGTGTATCGTCACTTCACAAGAACATAATACAAAGAATTTGCGATGCCGATCACACCCACTTGTTTTTTTTTCAGTGATTTGTTATATCATTTTCATTGACTTATAGTAGTTGAGACATAATATACCGATATAAATCATCACAGGAATCTTAACAGCGTTCTGTAAACTAAAATACCACCTTACGAGACTGGATACACATACGGGTGCAAACTGTAGATTCTGTGAAGAGAATGAGGAGTCGGCCACACATGTGCTGTTAGAATGCCATGCACTAATGCACATACGGAATAAACTCCTGGGAATGTGTATTCTTACGAAAGAGGCAATAAAACTCTGTAAAGTAAGTTCTATACTACTTTTTATTGACGCAACAGGGTTAAGGGAGCTACTCTTAACACAGAAGGGGCACAATACATCCGACGGTCGAGGTGGCACATCCCCTAACAATAATAACAATTCTTTGGATTTGGTTTTTATACACATTACTAATATATCTTTAAATTTAGAATAGTAAATATAAATACAATTTTTTAACTAAAAAAATATGGATTTTATTTGAATGAAACTTCAATAAAAGAACACCAACATATATTAAAATTAGAAACTTTCAAATAAGAAAGTTTTAAATTTTTTAATATCTAACATATATGTATTTAGTTTTTAAACGAAAATAAATTTATTGAAGATTTGCACTAATTTTACGTTTAACTGAACTTCTTGCAGTACACAGAGTACACAGAGAACAGGTATGTTTTCAGCAATTTTAGTACAATCTTTTAAAAATTTAAAATAAATTATTTTGTCTCACAACAAATTACTAACAACAAAATAACATTGCACCGATACTCAAGTTTATTAATCAATTAAGAAAAAACATTTAATTTAAAGTTTGTATAATATTTAATTCACCATTGACGCAAATGTTGATAAATTATTTATTTAATTGTATGATTATTTGATAGCACTTTAATAAGAATTTAATTATTTAACTCACAATACGATATACATTTTATTATTCAGCGAATAAAATTTATTAATATTATTATAATTTGTAAAATTAAAGCTATCGCATACTAAATTGCAAAATGCACGCTTTTATTGTAATGCGAAAAATAATTGTGATTTTTGAACGACGGAGCTTTTTGTATTAATATTTTAATTATGCATTTGCATTTATATATAGGAAACATCAGAAAGAAAGTCAATACCTGATAAGATAAGGGCAACGCTATGCATGTGAGTGAATCAGACTTATCATAATCATTTATTGTTTCAAACAAAACAAACTGGTGTAAATAGTCGAATATGAGTCAAAAATGGCAACACAAAAGACCTACAAAGCCTTTTAAGGCGATTAATAGTAAATATTTAATCAGTCCAGTATATTTATTTACAGCATGTCAAATGATTTGATATTGATATGAAAAATGTGCTTCTACTGCTAATCTAAATAAATAAATTATTGCAATAAAACATATTGTATGTGTATATTTTGTTACTACTAACATCTGTTTTGTCAAGATGTTAAAATTTCTGTTTCATTTCATTAAATAATATGTATATAACGATTGTATATATAATTATTTATAATATATAAATGTATATATAATATATTGAAACTAAAAAAAACACTTTGAAGTATAATATATTACAAATTGATTTAAATTTTAATTAATTAAATTTTCAATTATTATTTATTTATTCATTTAAAAATAAATCACGTTTTTCTTTTTCTTCTTCAGTTGGAAGTAATACTTTTATTGCGTATTTCATTTCTAACAATAATAATTTTATTTTTTAACAGGCTAATTGGTCAGTAGTTAAATAATACAGTTTTTAGGAAATAGTTTTTGTTTTTTTTTTTTAAAATTTTATTTAAACCGATATTTCGACTATATGCTGTAGTCACCATTAGAGCACTATAGTAGTAGTAGTAGTAGTATTGGCTTTATATTACTTCATTTTAAATATGTTGTGTTACATAGAAATTTTATAACAACTGTATTGTATGTATATATAAAGCTTACAGACGGACGTTTCTCACTATATAATATTAATAAAATGTAATAATATTTTAGTATATATCACAAAGAAACAATTATACAATACATTAACATTAAAACATAAATTACATATATAGAGGAAATAACCTTACAATACTTTGATAATAAATATAAAACACATATATAGAGGAATGATATATTTAACCTCTTCCAGATTTATTGAAGATGTTTTTATACACCTGAACACAGTGTTTTATATCAGTTTTATATATGAGCCTAGTGTCACTAGGAGTTCGTAAGATATAGAGCATTTTCAAGAAAATACGTTTTTCTTGATTATTCTCTTGGTGTAAACATTATTCACATTATCTGTTTTGATGTGATGCAGTGTGAACCCAGTGCTATTTTAGACTTAATATTATTTTTATGCATTACGCTGTGTTTATGTTTAGCCACATGCGTCTTTAATTTGTTTTTTGTTTTGTACCAAAATATACTTTTTTATTTCTGTAAAATGATCAAATTTCAAATGATCAAATATTATCTCAAGAACTTAAAAAGAATTGCGGTTAAATATTTAATGTGTTTTGCAGGGACCAATACCTATAAATTTCCAAAAAATAATATGCTTAAAGGCAAATATACTTTCAATTTAATTAGCGAACCGGTGGATTAGGAAATCCTGATCTAAACTATATTATATATGTGTATATCTTCAATAAAGATAATAAATATAAAGGAATAATTACATTTTGCATTCCAAAAACAAAAAATATATAAAGTTAACAACAAACAAAAAAAAATGATTAAGATTTTAATAATGATATAAGGAGGATACAAAGAGAGCTATTCATTGACCAAATATTTGAAATGTTTGATAGTTCCAGCTCGCATTACAAAATCGTCCATATATTCGTTTATAGAGTTTTTAAACTTCTAACATTACTAGTTAATGCTAAATGAGCTGAACACTTATTTTTCTTAAAATTGTGTTATAACATTTTGCTTTTATTATAGTGATTGTGTTTTGTATGTATTCATACAGTATAACATACAGTATATTTAAAATACAGAATTTATAAATCCCTAATAATTAATTAACGATTCTTCACAATTATTAACTTGTCAATCATTTTCACAAATTTTATTAAAAAAATTACTTTTTTTTAAATATTTAAATTTACTCAACACTCTTAACAGTTATAAATAATAATCAAACTCCTCTTTTGTCATCTGACTGGAATTTTCCATTTTCATCCAAGAAAAATTCACAATAGATCAGTTTTTAGATTAGGCACCATTGTAATGTGAGTGGTTTATTCGTTAGGCAGTTTCAGGAAAGTGGGCTTATTTTTTGAAATTTTGTTTTTGCTTTAGATGTTAATTTTTGTTCTATTGGAGAATTCATGTCCAAAGAATACAACTGCAGTAGTTAAATTGACGTTGCTAATCAAATCAGACGGATATAGAAATAATTATCATATTTTGTACAAATTTATTAATTTTATTATATTTCATTAAAACCCAAATATTGTACGTAAACATATCCTCAAATTTGAATAATATTAAAACAAAATACTATCACCCACAAAAATTTAGTGGAGAGCAATAGAATATGTTACAAATCACACTCAAAGATCTACATCATAAATCTCGCTAGTTTATGTTTTATTATATATGCACACATAAATACGTATATTTTATTTGTGACAAGTGAGTTTTCGATCTACGTTGCATACATAAAATGATAAATATGTAAATATTTTTGTAAAGTAGGAAAAATATAGTACAATATATTAAATTTATAAAACTATTTGTGTTCAAAACATTTATTGGTGCCATTTGACTTTGTTGTCATTTGATCACACTAAAGTGTCAAATACTTCTTCTCTCACAGCACATAACACATGTCGCAATCATAATTTCCTGAGTGATATATATTATATTCGTACCATTAATTTGTATATGGAAAGCAAACTGAATACAAAGCATAAATATAGAAAGAGAAAGTTGCAATCGGAATGCAGTAATAAATATGTTAATAATAAATAAATAAATAGGATGATATGATAAATATCGTCGTTCTCAGAATTATTTGATTCAATGTGTTTATGATAGGGTTTCTATAAAATTTGCTTATTATGAAAATATTATAAAATTTGCTGGGCAGATAGGTAGATAGATAATTCATTTAATAAATCGATTAAAAACCATTATGTTTTCAATTTTTAATTATTTATGTAGATAATATATAATATGGATCAGAAAACCATTGTGCCCTTTAATTGTTAGAGTTATTTTTTTCTTAAAACCAAAAGTATGATTTATAATTAAAAGTACCATATTTAATAAAATTCTCTTGATAAGATTCAGTAAGCTTTTATAGTTCACACAACTTTGTTTTTGCGGAGTAGGAGTAATTAAACCCAAATTCAAATACCACATAAAATACTATTATTATACAGGTGCATATTGAAAAATATGTACCAGTTCATGTAAGGTGGAGTACAAAATACAGATTTATGAAACGAAAGTATTTATAGTGGGATAATCAAATGATATTTAAATGTGTCGGTAATACACATTTGTCATTGATGTACTGTAAAAGGAATTTACCCTTCTAGACCTACGTTTAAAACTATGCTTTCTTGAAAGTTAAAGCACCTTTGTTAGGATTAAGACTTTAAATAGGAGTTCAAGATTACTTTACCTTGCTTGGATTATTATTCTACTATAATATTTGAAATATATATTGCATGAGTTTTACGTCGTCAATAATATTTACCATTTTAAGAAACGATTTGTATAAAAGAAAAGGACATCGTAGATTTTCTGTAGTCAATTTCATAGCAATAAATTTCAGTTTACAATGAAATTAAATTTCATTGAATTCATCAATTCAATTTTTGAATTTACTTTATTATTTGTAACTAAAAAAATTATGGTACTTATAAAAACTTATATATAAACTAACAGTTTGAATAACTGCTTTATTTAAATCTAAAATAAACTTCATTTTATACAATAGATTTATAAAAATAAGATTACATAAAATAATTCAAGACTACTTTTTATTATTTAAACTAAAGTTATTCATCCAAATCTCAATGAGCTATAATTATTTTACTTATTGTTCATAAAACGGAATAAAAACTAATTGAAAAAGCAAATTTCCCAATTGTACTTACTTAAACTAAACTTTAGATAATTATTTATAGATTCTTAAAATTAAGTATACTTCATTAAAATTATTAGTTTAAAAATATGTTAGTATAGTGAAGGCAAATAGATAGTATTTTCCTAATATAGTTATCAATTATCACCGTACAAACTTTAGATAATTCAAAACAAAAATATTCTAAATAATAAATATTTTTTAGTTTTGTAAGTCAGTCATAAAAATATTTCGAATAGGTCATATAAGGTGTAGTAAAATCTTTGTAACTCAGTGAAAACGATGGCAATCACTATATATTCCCTTAAACCACATAAGTAGGTTATGAGAATCTGTATGGAATCATTTATCTATCAGTATGTTTAACTACCTATATACCCCATACGTCTGTTTGTTCGACTGTCTCTCGTTCGTCTGTAGATTGAAACTGAAAGGCAACTTTTTGTGGATTTAGCCATATAAACTCGAAAAGTTATGAAATTAGTTAACTATATCAAGTTTTGAACGTATATGCATACATTATCAAAATTAATAGATGCAAACAAAAACCGATAAAGAGTAAATTTCTCTTTTGATGGATCTAGCAAAACTAGTAACAGTAGAATTGATAAAATATATGAACTTTGTCATTTGTTAATCTCTTAATGGTAACATGATGGGTCCCATTGAGATTATGACAGTAATCTATATGTCGTAAAGTATAATTATAATAAAAATAGTTAGTTGGTTGGTTGCAGTGGCAGGCCATTAGATAACTTTCTTATACCTCAATTAGCGATTTTTCGCCGTTTTGTTACCACATTTCTCGCAAGCACCCTAGTATAGAAGAGTAGAGACTAAATTCATCCCGCCGAATTTAGATAATTTAGTAGGTCTTTCGGTCATTCTAAGAGAAAATGTATTCTTTTCTTTATAACAGTTAATAAATAATTAATATTATAATAATTAATAAACAATATGTCTAAATATGTCTACATTTTTCTTCTAATATTTATATTATTAAAATATTGTAAAATAAATGTTGAAACTTCTAAAATATTTAGAAAACAATAAAGTTAAAGAATTTTAATATAACAACAAATTAATTAATTACTATTAATTAATTTGCCATGTAAAATTAACAAACAAATTTTTATGTTTATAATAAATTAAATAAATTATTTTGTAAATTATTTTTATCGTTAGCAAAGAAATGTATATAAAATTACGAAAATTTATGTTAAAAATAAGCAGACATTAAGAAC
Organism: Teleopsis dalmanni; assembly: GCF_002237135.1. Classification (NCBI taxonomy): domain Eukaryota; kingdom Metazoa; phylum Arthropoda; class Insecta; order Diptera; family Diopsidae; genus Teleopsis; species Teleopsis dalmanni. The sequence goes on along the minus strand of NC_051847.1, from coordinate 189,602,852 downwards.
GGACACTAACCCAAACATTTACAATTAAATTAAGCAAAAGATCGCCGCCAACATTTGATTGATATAAAGATCTTGGTGAATGCGTTTAATTTTAGCACAATAAGTGTAGTATATATACATCAATGTGGTATATGTGTGTATTGTTGTATCATTAAAGAATACACAAATTTAAAGAAATTTGCGAATTTATTTTAAAAAGAAATTTTCTTTTAATGAATTTAGTACCAATTAGATGTATATAAATATGGTTTCTTAATTTTTTTCGATACGATTTATTCTGCAATATATATAAACCTTTCTAAATCGACTATGCCTAAATGTGATATTTTATAAGCATATTTAAAATAATAAAAAAAATAACATAAATTTAAATTTAATAATATATTTATAATTTTTAATTATTAAAATTATTTTTAATGAACAAAACTACCCAGATTATAGAGAACTGGTATTAATTATGATTCGGAAAACTGAATAACATACAAAATGATTCTAATGCTGTAAGTGGGTTTTGACAGCTCAGTTAGAACTAACGTATCTATTTGATTTATGTATTTAGTGGTTCTTAATCCACTAGGAAACTATCCGAATCTATCTTATAAATTGCAACCTCTTAATAAGACCCTTAAATAACCAGCGTAAACCTGGGTATAAAAAACAATATATAAACGAATACACTATGAGTAGCAAAAGATACTACTTATCAAAATGAGCATTAAACTTATATTCTAAACTGGTCCAACATACATATTGCTATCCTACTAATAAAGAATGGAGAGGTAACACTGATAGACTATGTTTAGAAACGATAGTTGACAAAGAGATGTCAAAAAAAGAGTCTTTATAATGCCAAAATGTTATCCGATTGATAAAGGTAGGGCGTGGAAACTATGATAAACCATCTTTAGAACCGATAGTTGGTAAGGATATGTCGAAAATATATATATATATGATTAATTATTTAATATTAAAAATATGTTTAGGGCTTTTCACATGTTTTTTCATGTGCTTTTAAGAAGAAGGCACAAGAGTAGAAGAGAAAAAGACAAAGTATAGTAATAACAATAATTAGTGATAAGATATGTTTAGTGTTGATTTATGACGGTGCTGTTTTTATTAGCTAAATGGATTTTTATATATTTCTTTTGTATTCTGATTTTACCATATGTACTTCAAAATCTTCATGAGTTTTTTCATACCTGGCATACATCGGTGCTCCTATAATTATCTTTAATCTATTTGAGGAATATATTCTTTGCAATATGAAAATACTTAGATTGCCACACAATATTACACCATAACATAATAGTGTAAATTAGCCTAAAATGGATTGGTTGTTGAAAAACCAGCTTATAGCTTGAAGTTTGATCTATTGTAGACTTTTTTGTTTCTAAATACTAACATTATGTTAAACTTTATTTAAACGGCAAATAATATAATGAATAAGTAAATTTGTGGGTCTATGGATTTTTTTGCTCCTGCGACAACGGATGGGTCTATTCTATTCTACTCTCTAAATCTTATCTCTTAGTAATGTTAATCTTCTGTCTTAGTAAAGCACAATAGGTGATGTTATCTCTTATAAAGCGAATTTAAATGACAAGTAATATATTGAAGAAGTAAATTTGTGTATAGAATGTTGTGGACTGTGACAACGGGTGCGTCTATTAAATACCCTCTAAATCTTATTGGCTTGTTTTTTTTTATTGGCGAAAAGCGGAATTTGTTAGTTTCTTTGTTAATTAATCAGCGCAATCGGCAACACTGCATTTCAATAAAAATTAATTTATAAAATCTCCTCTTTTCAAATCAATTGATTGAGTTCAAATTAAATTGATGAAGCAAGTATAAGTGAATTTTTTTTTCTAAGGCACAAAAAAACGTAAGACAACCAAGAAGAAAATAATAAAAATAATACTGAAATATTCAAATGAAGTCAAAATGATCATAAAAAAGCTTGAAGAATTTGCATAAACTAAAAAACAAAAAATGCAAGAAATCAAGTAAATAACAATTCAATTGAATTTAAATCAAAATGTGGCAACAATTCACTTTGCCAGTGCAAATTGCATTCAAATGCGCAACAAAATCGTGTATGCAGAAATTGCAACGTTTTTTGCATAAGAAAACAAACGAAGAAATGCATGCATTTTACATTTTATAAGTGAAAAAGGAAAAAAAAACTGAGTAAGGAAATGTTATGCCAATTCTATTATAAAATGTTTATTTTCTTGGATTTTCTACATTTAACAATAATAACCACAAGTGGGAACCTTAGATCACAGCATCTCAGTTTACTATGGAGCACATGTACCTTAAGAAGACTGTCTCATTTGTGCTTCAATGCTTTCGTACCATTGCGGCGACACAAGTTAGCAATTTTTATTTTATCTATTCTTAGCCTAGAAATTGGGTCAGAAAATAAAAATAAAATACGAAATTTTTTGTGGTGCCTTTAAGCATCAGAGAGCTTTAAATCTGTGTACGCACAGTAGAATCTCTTGGTAAATGAAAGATGAAGGACAACATTTGTTAAATTGTTAGGATGAGAAGAAATAATATGTTTGTTTAAAAATTGAAGAAAAAAAATAATACTATTAAAGTTGAAAAATATTACAAATATGATAAGTTTCTTAAGCAGTTCTAAAGATTAAAGTTGAATTTGTTGTTAACAGATAGATGTTCAAAGTAACATACGTCGTTTCTTAAACAATTTGTTAAGATAATGAAGTTCATTTAAAATAATTTATGTTTAGTTAAAAAAAACAAGTGGATTTGCAGAAGCAGACATCTCAATATTTAGTGTATTATTATAAAAAATATAATTAACAACCTATATAAAATAATATAAAAAAACGGAAAAACACTGTATAAAATGGTCTTATATACGATGAGTAGATGTTAAGAACTGCTTTATTTAATCTACTTTGTGCTTTAAATAAATTTTCTCATGGTATTTTATTCGTGACTAAATAAATTGTCTAACATATTTAAGGATATTCCCAACAGATCATCCTAATTACTCTAAACAAGATACTACTGCATACTTGATCAAATACTATATATTATAATACAAATCAGAGTAGCAGCAGATTTATCAATTTAAAGGTGTCCACGTTCATTTAAAGTGAAAAAATCGGTTAGCACAATAGATGACCTACAGTTGCGGTGCATAATTTTTTCCAAAATAATCAAGAGAGATTACAAGTGTGTAAACAGCTAAATCCTTTTTTAGCTTTAAAAGCTCAAAATGAGCTTGTTTTGAAATAATTCTTTTGGTTGTAGACATGAAAGGTTTATTTACATGAGTGTTTGAGGGTCAATTGTAGCTTTCCACTAATATATAGCGCTATCAGACTATTATGCTTAAAGTGCGATTAAACAACAGACGCATGCGAATCTCGTTGTAGTTCAATTACATTGAACTACAGTGATTATTGTTCAATCACTACAGTGTTACTAAAATTCATTTGCTTAACTACTGCTACTACTGTGCCTAACGACTGTTATTTAATTGCACTTTGGATAAGATACGTTCAAAAAAAGAGATACAAATGTTTTCTTAAATAATAAAATCAATTTTCATTAGGCGAAAAATGGATCAATTGTTAAAACTAATTTAAAAGTTAAAGCTCAATAACTTAGTAGCAGTTATTGAGCGATATTGCACAAACCAGACATAAAAATATTATTTAATGTGTTATAAAATACACTGAAGATGGTATATGAAGTTGTCAGAAATATTTAATTAAAAGTAAAAATTTTTGTAAAATACACTATAACATAATAAGAAAATACATAATAATATGGGCGGTTTGTGCCCAAAGCCCATTTCAGCTCAAATAATGGCCCGTTGTGATACTACGAATATCACAGCGTACAAACAATGCTGAAAGGCACGACTCTCTCATTCAAGTTAAAGTGAACCAATCTGAAAAGTCTATAAACTTTGCCAAATCCCTAATTTTGCAGAATGACAGCTCTGGCTCTGTTAGGTCGGTTAGAAAAGGTGCCCCAAAAATTTTATATCTTCTCCTAATCAATGATATACAATGGCATAGACGATAAAGTACAGTTTGCACGTCAAAAGTTTTTGTCAACGACCACAAAGCTCATTATAGGGTAGACCCCGTCGCAACGCATGTCTTCCCAATACGCAGAGACACGTCGGCACCGATACCGTAGTGCTAAACAGGTTACGCATTAGTTGAAGCAGGTGACTCGTACGTTTTTCGTCCGGTTTAGACCAGATCGTTCTTGAGATTTGATAGAAGAATACATCTGCCGAATTTAAGATAACAATATCTAAAAATTAAATCCCAGGTAGCAGACTGTATGCCTTTGCAAGTTCATCTGCTCGGCAGTTGCCCGAGATATTCCTGTGTCTAGGTACCCATATGAGCTACACACTAATTGCCTAACTAGCTTGTTAAAAGAAGACATGTACAGAATGTAGCTATAGCATTCAATCCGAGCTACATTAATTTCATTTAATCTTTTTTTTTAGCTAAAAACAGTATGTTATATCTCAAAGTGAAAAATTCCGCAAATTTTATGCAAAATCTATAAAATATTATTCTCAACATTTATATTTCAATCAATCAACTCATTCAAATATTTGTGCTACTTTTTTAAATAAAATTTATATTTCCATACAATTTCAAGCAACGTTGATATTATGCAGAGATACGACATATATTTATGACTATATATCACATCATTATTTTATTTAGGTGACTTACTATACTATATTGTATCATTTTCATATTGCATATTAAAGTTTTAAGTATTATTATTCTACTTTTGCTTATTGTGAGCAATCATTATTATTGAGAAAAAAAAATATTTTTAGAGGGTGCAGCTGTTGTGGCAGTCGGCAAAGTTATGCTGCATCAACAAATTAAAGAATTCGCAATTTATTATAAAATCTAGCACAGAGCACACATAAGTATCGCAAATGACTTACAGGCACGCTGCTGTACCCTTTTTTAGGTTATGTATTTATGGATTTATGCAAATTTCACAGTAATTTGCACAAAATTACAATGGAAAATAAGGCGAACATTTTTTTTGCTTTATGCAAATAATTTTATGAATAAAAAAGTGCTTAGAGTATTGCAATGCAAACTTACGTTATTCAGTCGTTTTCCTTATACTGTTGATAAGTCATAAAACCTAAATCCTGTGTTGTTTGTATCTGAAAGAAAGTATAATATATGGTGTTATTACAAAATGCAACAGTAATAGAATAAAAACTATAAATTAATATTAAAATATAAAATATTAATATATATAATCATATATTTTAATATATGAATATTAAAATTTCAATAAAAATGTACCGCTATTACTGCTAATCTAATAAACATTTTTCATAACTTAAAAAATGTTATAATTAAAGTTTTTAAAAATATATAGACTTGACCTACTCCATAAACACTTAAACTATTTTCTTTTTTTTTTTATATAAAATATAAACTTGAATATGAGAAAATAGCAAATATTCAAAAAATATGAGATTAGGCAAAAAATAAAAAGAAATTACCTAAAGCAAGTGAAAGCGTGAAGTACTGCATTTAATACAACGCGTTGTTTAAAGTTGCGCTGTAATAAAATGCTGCAGCACGACGACCGACGTGAGTTACCCTTTTGCAGTTGTTGCTTGTGCTATTTGTGTGCCATTAAAACGATACACAACAAAACAAATCCAACAACAACAACAACAAAATAGCATAACAATTTGTCTTACAAACCAAAGCCCAGATCTGAACATAAAAAAAAACCCGTTATAAACCAAATCAAACAGCCAAACAAGCAAATAGCCAAACAGCGTTGCACTTGTCGTAAATGCAGTAACCACCACCAGCAAGCATCAGGAGTAGCAAAAACAACAACAACAACAGCAGTGGTATATGTTGCTGCTCTAAAGATAAAAATTGCAAACTTGCACACAAACACATTTGAATAAAAAAAAATAAACAAAAACAAAAAAGCAAAAAGCTTTAATCGCACCTGAACCCAAACACAGTGTAACTATAACTGCATTCAAATTGTTGTCAGTGTTGTGCTCTGTAACTATGCTGTCGCTGCTGCTGCTACTGCCGCTGCTGCTGTTGCTGCCAACAAAGTTGTTATTCTATTTAGGCATTTCGAATGTCGGCATTCATTTATTCATTCATTGAACTGTGCACTTAACTCGTTACTGTTGTAGGTAAAGTAATATAGCGTAAAGGTAAGGTTTAATTAAGGTAAACTGAGTTACTTCGGCTAAAGAAGGCAGTAGGCAGCAGCAGTATGAGTACTGCAACCTGCAGCAAAACAAAAAACTTTTGCTTGGCGTCTACTTTACTACAACAAATATTCGCATTTAAAACACGTGATATTTGTAATTTTTTTCTTAAAATTTTTATACGAGTATAAAATCTTTTTGGAGTTTTCTTTTTAGCTTTTTAGCAGTAATTTTTTTTAGAAGTTTGCCTATAGCTGTAGGCTAGCAGCTAACTCCGTTTTGAGTCTTTTATTGGCATTTTTTATGCGCTGCTTGCCGCTTGCCTTGTGGTTTATGCGATTTTCCCAGTGTGTTTTCTGTGAAAATTTTAATTTTTCATAATTTTCTGCTTTGCTTAATCACTAATTTTCTCTTTAGCTTCGTAGTTAATTGTATTTCTTATTTTTATCTTTAAATTTTTGTATTTTATTTATTTAAAGATTAAGCTAAAATATTTTAAGATAATTATATATTTATAATTTATTTTATTTTTGTATTAATATTTTATTTGTTAAAAACGAACGATCATGTGGTTTTCAAAAAAAGTTAAATTTTTTGTTTATTAAATTTTTTTCTTATAATAAAAAAAAAATAAAATTTATTGATGTAACCTTCTTAGCAATTGCATAAAGTTATATTGAGTCTGTCGAAAGGCTTGTAATGCAATAAAATAGATATAAGATATATATTTTCTTTTATATTTGAAATATAAAAAATATACTCATAAACTACATTATATAAGAACTACAGAAACCTTTGAGGAATTTGAAAATAACAACTGATAGAATAATAACTAGCTCAGTAACATATATACATAAGAAACAAAAACTCTCTACGTTCTCCTCACACCGTTCCAATAATTTCTATGTATGCAGGATGGGCATCTACAATGGATTTACCTATAAACAACTATAATTTTTCAATTGGTGGCAACACTGAATTCATCGACTGATTTGATTTAAGAGAGCGGAAACAAGAGCTTTTGAGAACAGTATCCAGAAACGAAAAATTAAAAATCTTGCGTTAGGAGAATCCATTTTCAATAACTATAGAGAAAGATAAGTATCCCTAATAAGGTTCATTCAGCAGTAGGCAGTGTAAAGGCTTTTCCAAAAACAAAATCAAACAATAACAAATATTGTATTTATATAATTATAATAATAAAAGGTTAATAAGCGTCTGAGATATTTAAGTTTTAACAAAACTGAAAAAAATTGCTTACAATAAGAAAAATAAATTTAGCAGTTATTGACCCTTAAATATTAAAAGTTTAACATTAACAATAATTATACTATAAGCTAAAGGACTTTAAAACAAGTTATGTTATTTTAAGTGTGAAGAAAACTTTTACTATATTTTATAATCTTTCATTATTAAAAATAAATACCTAATATTATAATTATAACTAATAACTATTTGTTAGTTATAATAATAATTATAAAAAATAAAATAAAAATTTTATATTGAAATAAAAACCAAACAATTAAGTGAAGATGGTTTTTCATTTCAAATGGAACTCTAATCATTGAAGACTAACAATTTTGAAAACTGAAAATTGTAATTGAATTTTATTTGTGTTGTTATTATTATGTAGTTTTTTCAATTAACAATACCCTCATATGACCTTTCTAATTATGTAGATACTAAATGTTATCAAATTAGTGAAAAATATTGAGTACTGTACAGCAGAAACCACATAATTTAACATAATAAATGTTACACAGATAAGAATTTATACAACTTGATTAAAGTTGTAAAATATCTTTATGCTTTGAGCTTTTAAATTTAATTTTGGAACAGATATGAATTTCACAGCCTACATTAGAATTTGAAAGTTTTCTTTAAATGAAATGGTTATTCTTATTCTTTATTAAAAGAGTTTTTCAAAATTTTATCAATATTGTATTTAATGCAATCATTTACGAGTTTATTTATAACAATCAATTTTTTGATCCATCAGGTGTCTTATTTAGGTCTTATTTAGATATATTAAATATACATTTTTAAAAAATGTTTCTCTCCTGTTCTATACCCATTGTATTTTGAGTACTACAATAAGAAATATTTTATTAAATATTTAAAAAAAAAAAAAAATATATTTTATAAACACTGCTATTGATGTCAGTACTTTACTAACAAGGCCAGAAAGTTTGTGATTTCTCTAGCCTCAAATAAAAATCAATTCAAATGACCATGGTATGTATTTATTTAATTTGAGCTTTCAATTATTTTTATTATAAATAATTTGTATATTTTTAAAATGAAGATAATAATTAAATTTTATATAAAATTTTTTATAAAAAATATAATTTACTTTAAAATAGTTTTTTGAAATATTCATAAAAAATTAAAACATTTTAATTTATTTTTTAATAATAATATTTTTTAAAAATATATATATACTATATAGTTTACCATATTTCTTTTCGATAAAATTGTTAAGTCAAGTGAAGAGGTACAAAAATGTATAGCTTTAGGTTTCATAAAATTATATTTACAAATTCTTTAATAATATCTATGATTATAAATCTTAACTTATTTCAAAGGAAGTTTACAATATTACGAGGAAGAGATTTGATATCGTCCCCTAAGAAAGGCTATTGATTAACAATAAATTACATACTTGAACAATGGTTGAAAACTGTTTTACTGTATATTCTGCACCAATATCTTTGTTTAGTGAAATATAATATATCAGTAACTGTGAAGAAATAGAAATTTGCTACTCAGAAATGAAGGACTCACAAATATGTGATGAGCTGATTAGAACTGCCCGTTCAATTTAAACCAACATCTCTAACTGATCGATTTGCTATTAAACTATGAACCATGTATAACTACTACATATATGTAGTCATAAAGACATGACTACATATCTTACAAAACATGTGTATTTTATTGAAAAGTTTTCTCCTTCTTCGGCAATAATCTTAATATATAAATAATGTGATTGGTGTTAAAGTACTATAACTTTATTCATTAAGCTGAGAAACTTATAAGCATCCAAGTTTAGTAAGTTTATATAAGTTTGAGTATTAATATATAGTCAGATATTGATAAGTCCATTCAGTTTGTCATACTGATCAAGTTTTGTCATACTGAAATAAGTAATTCTAAGTCGATTCATACATATATTTACAATATAATAATAAATATTAAAAGTATCATTCTTCACAATAGTAATATTTACAATTTCGAATACCGAGTAAGGTAACGAAGTGAATTAGTAACAGTGCAACGCGTTAACAACAAAACATGTTTATCAAGATATATTTTGTTTCCGGTTTGCACTGCTATTAGGTTACTCTATTACCGAGTTTATAACTCTAGATTGTGGATATCTCATATTGTCGTATATATCGTATTAATTATTTTATTTTAAATATATTTTATATTCTTAGCAGTCAACAAACCAAAAAAAAAAATAATTATTATACTATAGAATAACGAAATAATAAAATAAAAATTAAATAAAAATATTAACAAATTTACTAAGAGATTAATAGACATAATTTCGAAAAAAATTTGTTAACACAAAAAAGGTATATAATCACAATTAATTATTTAAATAAATTTATCAACTTTTACAAAATCTTTTTCATAATTTTGATTTTTTGTGATAACTTGTAAAAAAAAAATTCTAAAGAAGAATTCACAATCTCTGAATATTTTTTTTGATTATTATACAGCAAAATTTTTGTATCTTTTTTATGTCATTATCACATCAATGAAAGTGATGAATAAATCAATATCATAATCGTATTTTTTCGATTATTTATAGAAGAAGAAAAAAAAAATGATATGCAAATTAAATGCTAATCGTTCGATAAATCGATATACTGAAAATAAACAAATAAATATATATAAATAAATAAACCAACAGCAAATAAACCCGGCTGATAACAACAACAATAACAACAACAATATAAAATTATCTATAAACAAACTGAAACCAAAAATAATATGGCATGAATTTTACATAAAAAAATTTAAAAAAAAATAAAAAAAAAAGTAGAAATGATTCAAAAAGATGCTGATTAATGTTAATGAGAAATGATTGTACAATTTATTCATATGTAAAAAAATTTGAAAGAAAAAGTTATAAGAAACCTAAATGTGACTTGATTGAGATAAGCAAATTAATGTTTTACATAATATATATATACATATATGTATATATATTGTTGTTAAGAAGAAAGAAAATTATGTAATTATTAACACATAAATATTGCATAATTATTGATAATTATTAAAGCTGTAAACAAATAAATTCAAACTTTAGATACTAGCTAAAGATAAAAATTTGTATCTGAAATATAACTTTAAAATTGTTTAAGCACTTAAGAAAGTATGAGTTCAAATCACGCGTTCAACGAACTGCAGAGTCAGCTTTAAAGATATTAAATGCTTTAATTAATTTAACGAATTCATCAAAAATACGACTTAAATCAAATTGGAGATCTCAAAAACTACTGTTCAAGTACTTCCTGAACTCGTAAATACCAAATAAGGGCATCATTAAGCACTTACGGCAAGTTTAGTGAGATGTTATAAATGTTAATTGTTAATTGGATATGCTTGATTACTAATTGATGTCTATTTAAGATTGTTCACACTTAATATAGTAAATAACATTGAATATGTTTTGTATATAAGTGGAAACCAACTTTGACTTTTAACCTTCCTTATTTTATACATAGTATGTATTAACAAGTGCTACAAGAGAGTAGATATATTTGATGTGTTTATGAATTTTTAATATGACTTTGTTAAGTGTTAAATGGAAAATTAAAGATAATATAAAATAAAACTAAAACAAGTATAGTTAGTTTAAAATATTGCAATACTTTTTAATGCCTGGCTTTGACGTCCAGAAGATATAGATTCTTAAGAAGATACTTCTTTGATAGTTTTACAGACTATCATAGGTGAAGACGAAAGACCTATTAAATTATCTAAATTCGACGGGACGGATTTAGTCTCTAATCTTTTGTACTAGAGTACTTGCAAGGAATGTGACAGCAAAACGGCGCAAAATTGATAATTGAGGTACATCAAAGTTATCCAATGGGCTGCTACTGTAACCAACCAACCAACCAATAGTATTGCCAAACTTTACTACCATAATTTTTTTTGAGTATCGTATTCTCAAAAAGTGAAACTCACTCAAATTTGGATGAACTATATGGTATGTACGCCATTAAGTGTACTACTTCTTCTTATTCAGGATATTCAGATATTATTGTCTCTATTTTACTGTTTCACGTATAATATTTGGTAACATTTTCACTGATAATCATCTTGTGAAGTTAAAATAATACTGTCTGTCAGCATTTCTCTTTGTTTGTCTTTCCACTACTATATGGTTAGGTCTTGTATTTAAATCCAAAATTCGTTGTATTTGATACTGAGTTACTGTATATTTTTGATTATCAATTTCTGCTATCCTAGTCAGTCAAGGCATATCACACTACCTACCACATTACCAATCTATGAGCCGTCACTCTCATTAAACTGACAGGAGAGCATATCTGGATGGAAATTAAAGAATAAACTTTCTGTCCAATTTGATAAGAGGGAAGATGTCATCAATACCTCCCTTCATTTTGAAGATGAACTGAAGAGTTCTGTAGAATTGAACTATTATCATGTTTTTTGATAACGTTTATAATTATTGCATTATTCATAATTCGTCCATATATTTGAATGTAAGTCAAACCTAATATTTATATAAATTTTTAATGAAATAGTGATTTTATTAAGAAGACATATTTGGGGCACCAGAAATCTAACTGTCATCAGTACTTCTAAATTATAAATAAGGTATGTGTATATATTTTAACCACAGTAAAGCTGACACCTTTGAGCATCGCAAAACTAAAAGATTAAATTACAGATATTGCATACATGCAAATTCAGCTCAACGTATGGGTCTGATGCTCCAGCTATAAACTTGGAGTAAAACCACAGACATTCGATTTGTATTAAATGCGTCACAATTATTGACCCTGATCTTCAGGCATGTTGAACTTCAAGAGCTTTTTATAGACAATGCTAAGTGTAACTTTGCACATTAAAATGTTGAATACAAAAAAAAAAAAAGAAAAATATTGTTGCACATTTATGGTGTGAACGAACAAGTGCTCCATTGTGTTATTTGAAGCTATTGTCGAGTCAACTAAAGTAAATGAAATACATTATAAATTATAAGTTTAAGTTTTTTATTTCATAATTTTGTTATTTACAAGCTTATCACAGACTTTTAAATTGCAGACAATCTTGAAGCAAGCCTAACCCTGAGCAACTGTTGCTGAACAATTTTAATCAAATTTATTAGGCATTGACTGCCTTAAAGTTTATTGTATTTATAAATTACGAGTATATACAATTGCATTGACCCCGAGTTGTAATTTATCTCTTGTAGCCAGTAACTACTGCAGTTGATGCTACATTTTCCGCTGTAATTATTTGTTCTTTCAAATTTAATTAGCACAGTTGCAGCGGTCGGAGCAGTGGCAGCAATTGCAGTAGCACTGAAATGTAGCGAGCAGAGCAAACAAACGTGTTTAATTGTCAAGTTTCATGTCACTTTTAATTGCTTAATGGTATTTTCATTAAAGTTTTCTTTAATTTCCACACTTTTACTGCTGCAACATAATTCATCTAACATTGACGAACTGATGAATGAATCATCAACTTCGTTAGGTAAAAACAAGATTTTACATTAGTAAACAAAGCACTTTTAACATGAAACATCTATCTTAGCAAGTATTGTATCTGATGGAGACGGCAAAAGCATTTTCAACACACGTTGACTCGTGTCAAAATTGTCGACATTGTTTATAATTTTCTCAGAAAATTTTCCGGTTTATTTATTTTTGTAGTTTTTCACAAATACAAAAACATAGAAAATTACAAACAAAGCTTGCAATTAGTAGTCAAGTTACGTTGATGAGTTATTTGGTTTCTTTTAATGGCTCCTGCAGTCTGTTTTGCTTATATGAATAAATGTATTATTATAAACCAATATATATAAAATGAATAATATTTGCTCCTTTATTGCTTCTCTTTGTGAAAGTCACATGACTAATTACTGCACAAAAGCATTGTTACGCCTACTTCAAAATGTATAATATGCAAAATAAATTAGTAAAAGATCATTAAACTCAATAAAACAAATCAACATAAACAAGCAGAGAAGTTCAGGTGTTCAAGAGAATAAAAAATCTTACATAAAGAAGCTACGACGATTGTATAGAATAATTTATTTATAACAAGAATCAAGGAACATTGTTTTTTGTTATGATTTTTAAAAATTAATACAAAGTATCTAAAATAAATTATTTATGACAACATTCTTGTTGAGCATTGTTTTTTGTTATAATTTTTAATTATTAATACAAAGTATTTGGATTTTGCGATCTTAGCAAAATAAATCTTTGTTACACTGTTTTAATAAACATAAAGGATTCCTGACAGGTGACAGACTTGCATTCTTAAAATTTTTCAATCTCATAACATACAATAAGCAAAATTTTTAAAACCCCTATTGAATTATAATACTATTAAATTAATTTTTTGATTTTTATAAACCATATAATACAGTTTTAATTAATTTTAATATTTTTATTTAAATTTTATTTAATACAACAAGTTTTATCGCTTTAATATGTTCTAGGTTTATTCACCCCTTCAATTCACCAGAAGTGAAACCCCCACCGACTATTTTCTTTTCGTAATATTAAAAAATCACTTATTAGGATATATTACCGCTTCATGTAGAACTACAAGTTCTACATCAAGGAAACTATATTCTATTTTAAGGAAACTTTCGAGATTTGTTAGACTTGTTAAATCAATTGATTTAACAAGATTTTAACGAAATCTCAGGTTAAAATATTCTTACTTGTCGCATTATGTTGGTTTAGCCATACCACATGTTAATTTTCATATCATCTTTAAGCTACAATTTTTCTAATAAAATGATCAGGTCAGTTTAACAAGTATGTGGTTAGAGCATATTTTTCTGAGTGTAAGTAAGCTAAGTAAATATTTCAGTGAACGAAAACAAACACTAAAGTACAAAACATAGTGTACTGTTTGTCATCTTTGTTAAAGAACACTAAACGAACAGTACATTAAAAAAAGTCCGAAACAATTCAACAATTTTTAGAGTTTGTGTACTTTTCACGAAGGTAGTGCTCATTATAACGATCTTTTCACGAAGGTAGTGCTCATTATAACGATCTTTTCACGAAGGTAGTGTACTTTTAGTTATCTTTTGCCGATGGTAGTGTACTTTTTAGTGATCATTTTGCTAAGGTAGTGGTTTTTTAGAGTTTGTCGAACAAAACGATTTGGAAACGTTTTTAATGTGCATTGTTGTTGGTTCGTTTGCATAAGAAGAAGAAAAAATTTTGTTTGCATTTGTATTGCATGTATTTTGTTTGTGTTTTTAAATAAAGATATTGTATATGTATTTATTGATGCATATTTAACATTAGGGGATGATTTACATAGATATAATATTTTATTGCGGTTGGATGATTTGTATTATATTTGTATTATAAACTAAATATTACAACACAAAGACAAATGTATTTATTTGTTTTTTTAGGTCTTAAAAAACTTTTGAAAGGATAAGTTTTGTTAGAAATACATTAATATTATATTTTATGTATCATATTTTGCACAAATTTGTTATTTCGCATTTTCGAAGGAGAATCAACTCATTCTTTTTTCACCTGTTTTATATTTTATGGAAATGACTGATCTTTCTGGATAGAAATTAACTGAAGATTTTACTTGTTTACTCACTTTCTCACTTGTTTACTTTTTCTATTTAAAAATCTTGCGTTTTTTTATCAATTATTAGTTTGTCAAAGACATTATTTAGGTAATAAAATAATATGAGGCAACATTTTTCTGTCAAAATAGTTGAAAATATATATTTAGCTTTCTACCTGCCTTTTATATTTACTTAGGAAAAATTTGCATATTAACTCACATGTATTGTTACAATAAAATCTACATATTCCTACGCAATAATCTAAATAAGATATACAGAAATTCTTAGAAAATTTTTATATTTTTTACCGAATTATATAAACAATTTTAAAATTTTGTTTTTTGCTTTTATTGGCATTATAAATATAATACAAATCATCCAACCGCAATAAAATATTATATCTATGTAATTCATCCCCTAATATTAAATATGCACCAATAAATGCATACACAATATCTTTATTTAAAAACACAAACAAAATACATGCAATACAAATGCAAACAAAATTTTTTCTTCTCCTTATGCAAACGAACCAACAACAATGCACATTACAAACGTTTCCAAATCGTTTTGTTCGACAAACGCTAAAAAACCACTACCTTAGCAAAATGATCACTAAAAAGTACACTACCTTCGGCAAAAGATAACTAAAAGTACACTACCTTCGTGAAAAGATCGTTATAATGAGCACTACCTTCGTGAAAAGTACACAAACTCTAAAAATAAAGTTTGTGTTCGCGGACACAAACTTTAAAAATTTTTTGATGTGTTTCGGACATGAGCAGTACACTACGATACTGTACTGTTTATTTTCGTTCACTGAAATATTTGTTTCCATTGTGACACCCAATTTTGTTCAAATCGGACCTCAACTTTTCTGCAATAAAAGCTGGTGCAGTTTTTGCTATCTTCCAGCATAACGTTGATTAACGCTAAGGTAGAAGCAATTCTTTCTCATGCTGGTATACTTTAATATCATCTGTCATTAAAGGAAATATGAGCAGAGCATTGTCACAAATTTGAAAGTTATAGCAAATTAAAATTTATTGCAAATCAATTGGGCCACCCTATAACTTCCGTTCATGCTATTCACAGGTAAATTCTTATAACGAAAAACGCATATAATACTTATTAATATAATTACAGCTAAGCATCACTTATAAATAATTAATCGGTTATTTTTGATTCGAAAATTATAGTAGCTTTACGACAAACAAGGAATATATCGCTCTTCAAATTCAAATTTCCTGAAAATATTTTGGTCTCGGCGGAGGCCGCAAACATCTGTCTGTTAGGCAATTACCTATTGAAAGGAATATTCCAGTGCTGATTTCGGTTCTAATCAAGTTAAATAAATTGTTTCTTAATTTTATATATTTTATTTATTTATTTGTTTTAATTTTAGTTTACTATTTTTAGAACTATTTCATTTTAGCTTATTCGGTGTCAATTTTCCACCTAATTTGTGCTTTTTGAGTAAAGACATATTATGTGCCATGGAATTACACGTATTGATTGGTATGTATATATCTACAAAATAACTCATATGTGTTTCAATTGATATGTAAATATTTAGAAAATAACTCATATAGTATAGTTATATAATATATAGTTGATATAGATATAGAGTAGTCTGTTCGTTTGAGAGTAAGCTTAACTGCTGTATAGTAAGAGTGCTAGTCACTATACCTATTCTATTACTCAAATGACGAAATGTTGTTGTCTTAGTTAACCATGTTTAGAGATGTAACGCTAAATACAATGATTCTAGAATCTTGTCGCTATTTAATTGGGCCATTCTATAGCTTTTCTATATACTATTAACAATTAAATAATTGCAATACAATACTTTTTAAGATCATAATATTTTACCACCAATTTTTGTTTGTAAACAAAATTAAAGTCAAGCATCACTAATAAATGTACTCGAATCGTATATTTATTTAAAGATCATCTGGAACCCATTCTTTGTTAGTGTTCATTATACCTCTGTATGCTACAACCTAAGCTTTCTTTGTATAGTATTATATTGAAGTTTAATATTTAAAAAATATGGTTTATTTTTATTTATAAAAACAAATTACTTTGAAAGCAAAAGAGAAACAAAATTTGCCATTCCGTGCATTTACATATACAGCAATATTTACACGATATGATAAAATAAACAGACTTCTTTTTATTGTAAAAAATTTTTCAATACTTAGAAGAGTTTTACTGCATTTCTAAAACAAACAAATATTTAAATTTTGAATGTAAACAACAACGAAACTTTTAAGATCATAAGCATTTTGTACATCCCCTGCTGTGAAGATGATGAGGGCAGACATTACTGAGGATAAATATAATATGTATGTTTAAATAAGTACGACAGCTAATGGCGATGAATAGGAGGAGTGAGTTTCAACGAAAAATCAAGGGTGCAACAAGACATATACTTTAAAAAAGAAATTAATCAAATTGGAACATGATTTTGTCTGAAGTTTGATTTTACATAAACAAGTTACAATAAATTAAAAACTAAAAGTGAATAAATAGGCAATTTATATTTCCATATATATTTTGTTAAATTTAAAGAAAAAAATATATATTTTTCATATAATTTTTTTTGGTTTTAATTTTTACAACACTGTTTGTTTAATATAGAATGCAATTATTGTGTCCGTCGGCAGGGTATAGGATATACATCACCCTTCCTTGAAAAATAGATGAAAGAGATTTGAATCTCTTTGAGCATATGCAACTGAACTTGAACACGCTGTTCGGTGTGGTGTGGATATGAATGGAAGTGCTGCGTTCAACAATATATCCAGCCTCCACAATGTGACAGCTCGTGCATGCAGCATATTGCTTTACAAAACAAACACAGCTGACAGTTGCTGTTGTTTGTTAAAATACCATTTTACATTTAAATTCACGTCCCCCCCCCACAAAAACATTTTGTTAACAACAAAAAATACAGAATTTTTAAAAAAAAAAAAATATAATAATAATTTTTTCTGTTTTTATTATTTATGCAGATATTTTTTTAATCTTATGTTGCTCCCATTTTGGTTGCCTAATTTACCAAGACAACTCATAGCCACACAACAAAACGCAATATGCAATACACTGCAAAAATGAAAACACCAAGAAAATCAAGGTAATAAAAATGTTGCAAAATAACTTCAAAAAAAAAACAAAAATTTATATTAAAACAAAAAATAAAAACAAAAGCAATTTACAAGCAAACAACAACAACAACAACAATAGCATTGCATGGCAGCGCACTTGCTTGCTATAGCGACGACCCCACACTTCCGAACCATTCGTTTGGCGCTCTTCAGAAAAATGGCAATTTTCATGCATTTGGCAGACAGTCGTTGTCGTTGTCGTTGTCGTTTATTGCGCACACAATTTTATTAGCTGGCTTTTCCTTTTAACGCATATTGCGTGCTGCCCGTCTATTTGTCCGTATGTGTGAAAAATTGTACGGAAAATTTTGTTTTCATACGCTGCCGCTGCCGTTGCAATCTTATATATTTAAAATATTTATTTTTACAGTCATTTTTTTTCAGTATATCTTGTTTCGGGGCAGTTGTGCAACTATTTTTATTCCATTTAGGTTGGAAAAATTTTTTTATTGATAATAAAAACTTTAAGTTGGCCATGAATTTTCATTTTAACGCAATCGATGCTGCAAGTGTTGATGCTCTTGCGACGTTGATGTTGATGATAATGATGATGATGTGGTTAGGTGAAAGTATGTATAAAAATTGCTAGTTTTTCAATAAAAATTAACTAAAATCGATTTTAATTTTGCAATAAAATGAATATTCAATATCACTTTAATTTTTTTTAAGGTACCGAACTGCAGTTATTTACCTTAATTTTATATTTGCACAGTTTTATGCTAATTTTAACATAAAATTTCATTTACAGATTTCATATCATTGTAAAGTTATTCAAACCCTTAACTACTAATTTGATTTCGAAATTTTTATTGACTATAATTTATAATTACAGCCAAACATCCATTACTCGAAGTACCACTATATTGAAAAGAAAAGGGTAGACTTATGGAGACTTCGCAGGGTTTCTCACTGGGCATTGGGCGGAGTTAAAAAGCATCTATCGAACCTAAGTATCACTAGAGACGATAGCTGTAGACTTTGTTGCGAAGAAGAGGAGACAGCAGTACACATTTTGTTTCACTATGATAGTCTCGTCAGACTCAGACTTTGGTACTTATCCACTGCCTATTCATTTATTACGGAATTAGGCAACATCTCTCCAAAGAACATAATGGCGTTCTTAACTGCTACTCTTCTATGAAACTAAAATGGGTATGTCATAATAATTCGCAAAGGATGCAGTGATGTGGTGACAAGTTCCCAACCCGTTTTTTTTTTAAGTAATAGACTATTAAAGCACCCCGACCTAAAAGATCTATTGTGCGCCTAAAGGCCCAACTAGGACAATTTTAGACTATTTATAAATCTTGTAATTGCTGTGGGCTTAATTTTACCTATTTGACTTGGGACTAATATCCCACTTCCAAGGTAATTGAATCTACGTCTTGCCACCGCTGTGCAGTTGCATAGAACATGTTATGAGGTTTCCTTCTCCTCATGACAGAGTCGACAGAAGTCACTTTCTACCACACCTATAATCTTGATGTGGTAATTAAGTCTACAGTGTCCTGTAAGGAGATCAGTGTAGATTTTAATATCGTTTCTGCTAAGGCCATCAACTTTGATGTGATCAGGATCAATGAATCTTTTTGACTGTCGCATGCCTGTTTGAGCTCTTCAGTGTTCAAGTAAACCCGTTTTAAAATCTAATCTAATCTAATCTATGGAGACTTCAAATTAAAGAATTTCTTTGTAATTGTATGTAATTTGCTCTCTAAACCCTGTTGCACTCTATTTAGTGCGAGTTATAGAAAATTAGAGTTATAGAAGTTCTAGATTGCACAGCAATATAACTTTTTACTGCACTGGATAAGATTGAGTTTTCATTCGATAACACATTTCAACAAATTTATAGTATGAAAAATTATCTTCTCTCGTAATTATCTATAATTTCTTTATCGAAGTATAAATAATTTATGTAAACGATATAAGATAAACACAAAAAAAAATAAGGAAATAGCTACAAAAATAAATAAAAATAAAAATATATTATGGCTTAAACTCTCAGAATTGATCAGTAATGAAACTCATAGCATATGGAAATTAACCATAAAAGGTTTCACCGGAAAATCATTGCAATAAAATTAAAAAAATAAATAATTTGTGTTTAACACATCCGCATATAAATTACATTCTGGGTAATCAATGATTTTTTTCTAAACGTAAATTAATATAAAAAATCAATATAAAACAATGTGCATTAATACACACCATTAATAGTAACACAAACACATATCTGCAACAGAAATATGAAAATATCTCAAAGATAAGAAGCATTATAAATAAAGCATTTCTTTTTTTATATCTATAATTTTAGTTAAAATTGAAACCAAAAGATATCACAAAAAAACTATTCCCATGAAATGTACATGATTAGAAATGATATAGTTAGTAGTTATCATCCGCTGTTAGTAGTTTGTTTAAGCAATATGTTTAAGTTGTAAACAAATTGATTTGTTGTTTATTCTATATAAAAACGAATAACGATAAAATTTCAGATACGGCAGTTTAAAATAAATAAAATATAATTTGAAAGATACGCGAAAACAACAGAAAAGACGCAGTTTGTAATGCGAAAGTATGTTCTAGATAAGAAAATTTTTTTCTTTTGTTTTCGTATTTTGCTTATCAAAGAAAGTTATTTTGCTTTCTTACTCTGACTACTCTCACTTTCATTTAAATTGAAAACATTTTTTTTTAGAACAAAACTTAAGAATATTAAATATTTTATATAATAAGTAATAAGGCCGTGTAAGAGTTCGAGTAAATTGAGGGAAATAGTAAATTATGTCGGTATGGCAGCGAATGTTGGTATTTACCAGAATTTCGAGTAGGGTAAATTAGTTAAAATTAGGTAAATTAGGTGTTAACATGTGTAAATTTTATAAGATGTTTAATAAATAAATAAATAAATTTAAAAACTTTTAACCAAAAATAATAAATAAGTGCAATAAATAAATATTTATATAAGTGCAGTGCAAAAAATGCCTAGGAAACTTCACATTCCTTTACCTTAATTTTATTTAAAATTTTTATAATCAAATTAAATTTTTTTTTTTATTCTTTATAGAAAACAAGCTTATGGAAATAGATACATTCAACGAAAAAAATTTCAAATCATCTGAGATCTCAGAAGAATAATATTTTATATGATAATAAATAGTCTTAATATAAACTCTTTTTGTGATCTTACTGCACTATACCATGTTTTGTTTTTCTTATGTATTAATCTTATTACAATGTTTATGCAATGCATTTAGAAACTGCGAAAATTTTTATAACCAAGTAATTGATTTAAATTTAATTCTAATATTATTTAATTCTATTTTACATTTAAATGAAATTCACTTATCGCAGGTTTGTCGTATCTTTGACAACGGTTTAACACTAATTGCATGTGCACATGCTATGCACTTAACAAGAGCTTAGCTTAAACAGAGAGCTGAGCTTCAAATTCTACCAATAAAACTGATTTTTTTTTAACTAAAATATTAATACCAGAAACTTCATTTGCAGATATATATTATATTATGCACTATGCATATGTATATATCAGTTAAACCCTCGAATAGAAAATAATAAAGCATAAGCCACCACATGAGATTGTTCAAGAATTAAGACAACTTCGTATAGATAGACGAGGGTAGGCGTAACGTGCGCAAAAACTGATATCAAATCGCGCTATGTGGCATGCAAGGCACAAACTTAACATGTATCTTAACAACGAGGAAGTAAAATATTCACTAGACACAAACGAATGAGCAATGAGCAATACAAGGCAAATTAAAATTTTTTTCTACTTTAAATATGAAGTGAGTGCAATAATGCAGAGAAAAAATGTCTAACTTTATACATTTATTAATGTATATAAGTTGCAACAAAAGATAATAACTTACACTGAACCACACACTCAACCATATCAGTTTATTTACACTTAAGAACCACAAATAGAATTGCAAGGAATTTTGATTAGTATTTAATAGTGGGCATATGAGTGCATGCAGCATGGAATACAGATGATAGCTTGCCTTTAGTCCAAGTCAATTAAAATTAAAATAACGTTTTAAAAAAAAAAGTAGGGATTTTAAAAATTTTTAAATTTTAAAAAAGATAAGGAATTAATATAAGACAAAAATTTGTATAAGAATTATTAATTCATATAAATAATATATTTATTTCTATATATTTACCTATATACATACTATTGAATTATACAGATACTTATATAAAAATTAAAAATATGCAATTATAAATATAAAAAAGGCTTATTACTAATGTCGAAAAATTCAACATAAAAAGTATGACAAATTGAGTAAGTTTTAAGATACATATATCATTGTATATAAATCACATAAAATATTTTAAAGCAAAAAAAAAACAAGTTACATATCGTTTTACAGTGGCGTAAATTCTATACATAATACATATGAATGAATCTAAAAACTTGTTTTTTTAGTTATTTAAAAACTTCAAAACAATTAAACAAGTTATAGATACATACTAAAGTTTTACTTTATATTATTTAGAACTGGTAGGTTTCGGTTAGATTAGGTTGGAATAGAGGATTGATACCTAATGCCGATTTAAACTGAAATAATAGTACATTGTGATACCACGAATTTGCGTTATATATACGCAGACCAAAAGGATTCCCGAAAAGACCGCAGTGGTCAGCATACAAACAATGTATAAGACATGACTCCACTATTCAAGTGAAACTAAACCAAACTGAGAAGTCTATAAACTTAATTAAAATTGGTATAAAATTAAGACATACTAAAGTTTTACTTTAGCTTTATATAAATCTTCACGATATAAATAAAAACTAAAAAAAAACTCTAATTTCGCTGAAACTCTTAATATTTGTTACACTTATAATTATAAATGATTATAAATAATTTACTTATCAATTTAAATTTGAACAAAATTTATTATACTTAGTAAATGCAAAATAAAATCTTACCTAGTACTATACTTTTAAAAAGAATTTAATCTCTGTCGATATATAATAAAATGTGTAAAAATATTATGTTATATAGGGAGGCTCAATTGAGCTGCAATCAATTGCGAACTGTTATATCTTTGGATCTAATGAGAAATAAGGCCGATATATTTCATCTAATAATAACTAATGTTATTGCTCAAAAGGGTTGGATCTATTTTTTTTTCCAAAAACTTTAAAATTGAGTTTAAAAGCAATAGTGCTATATTTAAAAAAATATATATTTATATAATATTTATATTTATTTATATAATACTATTTATATAATATTTAAAATATAGCACTATTGGAAAATCAAGATTAAACATCGGTCTAACACATAGCTTTTCGAGTGGGCAATAACGCTCACTTATGGGCATAAAGGGAGCCGATAAAGCTGGTGTTGAATAAGTCTATTTATAATTTTCTTTAAATATTTTAAATTTAAACTTTAATTTTTGTTTTAATTTGAATAAAAGATTGTAGTGATTATTATAAAGGTGCGATTTATGCGATCCTATGTATTATATGTATAATACATATGTATATAGATGTATTATATGTATTATATAGATGGGGTGCTAAAAAATAATTGTTTCTCAAAGTAGACGATAGATAAGTTTGAAAACTTATATATAACCTATATATAAATAAAATAAAAATATATAAATAAAGTAAATGCATATATATAACATATGTATAAATAAAATATATATGTAAATATAAATATATTTAAATATGATATATATTAACAAAAAAATATTGTGAAAAATGTTAAATTTAATGTTATAAAACCAATAATTAAATATTGACCCAATAATAATAATAATAATAAAAAGAAATTTAAATAGTTTATATTTTTGAACAGTTTAATTAATATAAATGTAATAACATATATAATATAATAATTCATATATATATAATATACATAATATAAATAAATTTACTACTTTAATTTATTGTTCAAATTGCATCAATTCAAGTCCTCTCTTTTTGATTCACACATTTTGCTTATAATAAATTCTTCTACATCAATATATCCGATAACCTATTTTTGCTATGGTCTATGCTGTAATTGAAGATGATTTTCAACACAATAAAATAAAACGAGAAAATACTTTTGTGGCATTGATGGTGATGACAACATATGTATTTTGTATGTGTATATTTTATAATAATCCCATTTATTTATGAATTTTTTTACTATAACATAAACTGCTTAACCGCTAATGTAATTCATATTCTTTGAAAGTAATTAGGTCAAAATTGAAATTTTAATTTAAAAAGTTGTGGATAATTAATCATAAAGTATAATTGAAAATATATGTTAAATTTCATATACTATAGAATAAAGAAATAAACTCATTCAAGTTTATTTAAATAAAATACTTGCAATACAAAAAAAAAAACACAAGGTCTAAACTTGAATATTGAAATAAATTACTACAGACCAATTACAAATGTAATAATAGTTCATTTCATTAAGTAAGACCACTATAAAATAAAAAATTATGCACTTAAAAGTAGCCGAAACAAATTTTATAATATATTTTCTTATGTTACTATTTTTATTTACTAAAATTTATTAAATTATATATAGAAGAGTTGTTTGAGAGTCTAAATAGTATATATTTAATATAGCATATCTCACTAAGAAGCCAATCTATGAATGTGAGATAAATAACCATACAAAATAGTAGATAATATTTATTATCTCTTCTAGTGCAAATAGTTTATTTTTACTCATATCGTCAAAGCGTTCTTTTGATAAAAAGTTTGAAAAGAACGATGAAAACGTTGATTCTTTAGTTTCAAAACAATTTTCTTAAATCACATGAAGTTAAGTTTGAATAGTATGGATATCACAGAATATCTGACTAATTTTATTGTTGCAGTTGTAGATGAAATGTTAAATAGTTCTAAAAAAACAAACTGTCCACTTTGGCAACATATAGTCCTTTCTACACTATATAGTCGATCTGGAACTGTTACACAGCTTTACACTGTTATGGTTTGTCTCTTTTTTTTAAGATAACTATTTATATAGAATTATTCTATATTCAACGAAAAACAAAACTATACCTCCTTTACCGCTAACAAAAGTATGTTCCCTAACTATAAAACAGGTTCAGGAAGTCTAGTGTTTATAAAATTATTTAAATTTTTAAGTAAGATATAAATTAATATGTCTTTTATAGTTATACTTTGATGAGGAAACAACTTATTGCATTTGCGTCAAAGAATTAAAAAACAAAGATTGAAAAATACGATTTCAACTTAGTACGTTTGTACTATTTTGATTAATTATATTATTAACAAAACAAAAAGTTACTGTGTTGCTATTTTTTTCTATTGTTATCTTCCAAATTATCTATTTTTATTCTTACATCGTTTTGGTTTACTCACAGTATCGTCTATCTTATGGGTTCCATTCTAGCTGTATAGGGTTGTTCAACTTCAATTATAGTCTGAATTCTCTTCAATTCATGAAGAGGCTCTGATCAAGTTAACGTTCTGTATATATATCATTTAGTTAGAAAACACCATGTATAACTAATTATATATATAACCTTTAAAAGCAGTTATTAACGTAATCAAGTGTTTAAAATGAAGTTTTATAATAGAGTTCTGTGGTTCAAATTTATCTAATGCAAAAATTGAAGAAATCATTTAAATAAACTTGGATTTTAAATAATTAATGACTTCATATTTAGAAACTTCAATTTTTTTTATAAAAATTTTTAATTTGACACTAGTGAATAATAAATCACTAACAAAGCGAACGAAAATGAATTTTGCTTCAAGTCAAATTACGTAAGACAAAAGAAAAATATTATAAAACTAAAATTAGTAAAAAAAAAAAAAGATTCTAAAATTGTTGAGAATGTTAAAGAAACTTGGTCGTGTGTAAATTTGTGACACAATTTTACATTTGCCAACAATTGCATGCATTCAAGCAACATTATTTAACCTCCCACCAGCAAGAGAACTACTATTCAATATACATCAACATTGCAGCAAATCGTCAAACCTGACCGGCAATGCTTGTAGCATGAGCATGAATCTATGATTGTGATTGTATCTTTCGTGTTCTTAAAATTAACACAACAACAACATAAATATATAATCTTTTTTTCTCTCAACAATAGATTGTTTTTCAAAGTATTTTTCATTCTTTTTTTTTAGAATAATGTTCACTTTAGAATGTTTCAAGTTGTTTCTGTGATATTTTTTGTTTTAATTTTTTTTTATTCTGTATTCTGTATAAAAATTTAAAAAAAAATTGTTAACTCATTAAATATATTAGTTGCAATTTTCTAAATAACAGCAGCAGAGCAGCAATATCAATAAAAAGCCACAACGCCAATGCATATTGTTGTTGTTCAAATTAATTGTAATTATTTGGCATATTAACTGAAAAATATTATTAAAAAAAAAAAACGGAATGACTTCGACGTTGATACAATATTCTTCACACAAATAGTTATATTAGATATTTACCTTTTTTTACGCATAGATATTGTATCATCTAACACATTATAAGTCAAATAATTTTTTTTTTATTAGTCAACATAATCTACACAGATTTACAGAGCCATACGACAGACAAAAAGACTCCTGTTTTGTCGTACCAATGAAAAATATATATAACAAATATCATTTATATGGTATCCGACCATCTTCATCTCTTTACAAACGTTCTAGCTTGATATACCTGTAAAGACTTTACTTTGCAAATGATACATATTTTACTGTGCTTTATAAACATTTTAACAAACTTAATATACCCTTTATTCACAATAGTATAGAGGGTATAATGAGAAACCAGTGCCTGAAACTAAAAGTTATACAACAACAAATTAATTGCAATTATTTCTTAATAATTCTTAATAATTGCAATAAATTATTCAAGCCCTCTAAATGAACTTTATAAATCATACTTTGAGTTTAAATTACTCATAAAATTGTTTGGGTGTTCTAGAGAATTCGGAAATTTATTGTGGTTAGAGATCAAAGTAAAGACAAGATAAATTATAGTTTTAGATATTATTAAATAATAAATACAACACTTAGTATAAAAATTTATCGCATTCTAGTAAGACAACTTGTGTCATACTGATGAAATAGTATGTCTAAAGATATGATCATAAAAACTGTTTAAAAAAAAATCTATTGTGTGACTTGGACTTCGTTTATATAGACAATAAGATTGTTGTGAGCATATCAAGCTATGGTCTTTTATTAAAAACTTCACAACATCGAGTTTTGTTAATATAAACATTTAAGATGGTATTAAAAACTTACCACGAAATCGGATAATTGGTTGATTGTAAGTCTGTATATAGCAAGTTGGACTAGTTATATACATTGCGTGCACATCGCAAGTTTTATATGAATAATTATAGTTTCATGTTTTTTTTTTTTTAAAACTGCAAAATAACATTGCAACATTAAAAAATTACTACTGTCAAATTTCAAATATTTTTAAATGCTTTATGAAAAATGACCTGTCATTTAAAACTTATACCTGTCAATCTAATCTACAAAATATAGACTTTTTTCTGAAAAACCTATTTCAAATTCCGTAAATTAATTGTCTGAAAAACAAATCTTAAAAACAAGAAATTGTATAGAGAAAATGGGCGATGATAAGGATCCTTCGATACAGTATCTATTGCTTCAGCACAGACTAACAAAAAAGAATGGGCAATGGAAGATTAAGGAAAAAATAAAATCTGACTTATCGAGTCAACTTCTGAAGAAGAATTTATTAGTAGAAAATAAAAGTACTGATTTAATTCATGAAATTAAGCAGGTAAATAAAGACAGGAATTATAAATATATAAAAAATTAAAAAAAATATTATATTTATTATAGTTTGCGAATAGGCAAGGAAATCAAATAACCCAACGTAGCAATGGTTTTTGCAAGACAAACAATAAACTTAAAGGGTCGTTTGATGAAATCACTGGTAAAGATGAAGCTAACGAGCTTGTTACCAACAATAATTTAGAAAATTTCTGTGGTTATGGATATGTGCGTGGAAAAGACGAAGATAAAATAAAGAATTTCGATATAAGCAAGTTTAAAAAAGAAGATGACAATGGAATTAAAGAGCACGTTATAAATCGTAGTACAGAAAATGATCTTGACTATGCATTTACAGGTAGAGATATTAATGCAAGTGATACTAAGGCAAGTGTGAGAGATAATCCATACACAGCTAGTCTCGATGAAGATGATACCGATGGGAATTGTCTTAATAGAGATGATAATGATGAAGGAAGTTTCGATAGATGTAGTCTTCAAGGGTGTAGTTTCTATGGTGGTAGTTTCGAAGGGCGTAGTTTTGATGGATATAGTACTACTGAGGGCAATATCTATAAAAGTGGAACCAAAACAATTCGTTTTGATAGAAATACCTCGAGTAAAGACTGTTACGATGGAAATTGTGTCAATGGAAGTACTGACGATAAAAATACTGTCAATGAAGGTACTGTGGATGAAGGTAGTCTCAATAAAGATGGTATGGATGGAGGTGATTTCATTGTTGATTGCCTTGGAGATAGTTTTAATGAAATTCTTCCCAATACTGATGATCTCGATAGAGGTGGATTGGATAAAGTTGACAGTCACCACGATAGAGCTGGTGCTAATGCAGGTGATACTCATTACAATTTAGATAAAATCAAAGAAACTAAGGGCAAACACGATCCATCTAACGCAGATTAATGTTTAATCTGTCCGATTTCGCAGCTCAAGTAATGGATGTCATACTGTTTAACAAAACACTACATAATTAATTCTTAATTTTTATTTAATTTTTTTTTAAAGAACAAATAGACTCTTCAAATACATATGCATATAAAAAACAATAATATTAACTATTTATTAACTAATATAAACATGTTTAAATAAAAAGACAGAAGCGTGAACAAACAAACAGTTTCAGCGCATGCCCGCTTGCTTAAACATTTCTGCAAAACTGTTAGTTAAATCTACGATTTTGCAATACTTTGTTTACTCAGATACTTTTTTTTAATAGCATGTAGACTCATCAATATCATTTTGAGTGAATTTTTTGTTTCGTGGTCTGCTATTTGTTTTGAAAATATAAAAAAGCATACAAAACAATTTTTTGTAAAATATGAATAGGAAAAACTCTTTCATTGTTTATACGCTCTGGAAAACACGACATGCAGTTATGCTGCACCCAGTTAGTGACTACGTAAGTCAAGAAATGCAAAGATATTTGGAAAGGAAATTGCTTACACATGTGTACACAACAACTGGAGCCAATTTTGGCAGAATACTTAAATTTCAAGTAGAAATGATAATAAATTTTACATTCAAAATTTAATAAAAATAAATGGGAGCAAAGTATAAACAGTTAAAAAATTTATGTTTAAAAAAAAATTAAACTTTTATTTTTATAATACTTTTATAAAAATTATAATAATATTTAAAGATGTATACAATATTTTTATAAAATAATATTCTGCTGAATATATGTAACGAGGAAATATACACTTTAACACCAAAAATAGAAAGTTACCATATACTCAAATAAGTAGACCAGCACTACTGTACCGATGTGTTACATACAGCAAAGCCACAAATACTGCCATAAAGCAATTATAGAGGGCACAAAACCTGGTTATAGGAAGACTATTTAAAATTCCATGGTATATTAGAACAACACACATACACAGAGATCTAAGGATCGACTCAGTGAAAAAATATATCAAGGACAGAGCCCTAACTCTGGGTAAGACCTCAGGACCCACAGGAAGATATGCTACGATCCGTCATCAATTAAAAGATAAACGATATGAAATCCAGCATAGTTAAAGCCTAGTGTGGGGTAGGGATAAGCCCCCCAGCCACAAAAGAGTAAAAGTGCGTAAGAGTAAATAGCACTAACTCAAGAAACCACAACAACAACAATATAAAAAGTTATATTTCTAACGCATAGAGGTAGAGAAGAAGACGGTGAAACAATGAGGTGATACGTACATATATTACTAATAAACTTGAAGAGATTCCAAGCTCTGTGTCTGCATGTTCAAACGCAAAATATTCTTTCAGTTCTTTAAAAATATATTATTAGTTGTGAATTATATACTTTCAAATTAAGTGATGCTCTGCAGTAAAAGATTTTATATTTGTCATTGAATTGATGAACGGTGATGTAATAATAAACAACAAAAATACAATCAAACCTATTAATCTGAACTATAAATATTGTATTAGTTATAGTATAGCTATTATAGGTTTTTGCTTACAGTACTAAATTTGTAAGCATAATTTACGTTTTCACGATCACATCTCTTTAATTACTGGTAATGTTATTATGACTACTATTTGATTTAAGATATTTCTAAGATTAGCTACATATACAGACCGTCATGATTAAGTCAAATGTAAAATTGTTGATGTTTATAAGTAAATTAATAAATGGAGAATTAAAGAAATTTTTATTAAAATTTGGTAATAAAACGACGTTTTCTGTGCCAAATTATTGTTCAGTAATAAATGTCAGAACTTTAAGCTTAAATAGGCAAAAATATGTATTTTAGTGTGGAAATGCTTACACATATATAACCTTTAAATTTTAATACAACGAAACAGTATTAAAATAGTAATAAAAGTACGAAATTGATCATTGTCATATAACTTTCTATATAACAGGCGTTTTTGTCATGACTAAAAAAGTGTAAAATTGTTATGACCATTCCTCATATGACTGTCTGTTTTTAATACAAATTATAAAATCACACATACTGAATATATAAGTATGTCAAATTTGTATGCATGTCACCTCATATTATTGGCATTATTATATACAAAGTAATATATATATTGGCATTATCATATCTATAATTATTCACAAGTCACAATTAACATTATCATGTATAACGAGGCAACAAGCAATATATTAAGCCTTTGTTTTAGTGATAAAAATTTCTATAACATATTTCTATATTCATTATTTTAACGATAAAATGCATAAATAAAGGAAAAATAGTTGAAAAATGGCAAAAGGTGATTAAAAAAATGGGCAATAAATAAAAATTTTTTTCTCAATATAATGGATCAATCAAGAGTTCAATATTATGGGAGCTGTACATGGGTACAGTAAACCTGCACATGTATTACTTAATATCTATGAAATACAATCAGCAATATCCAGTAAAGGATGCTTAAAAAAAAAAAATAAAAAATAAAGAGTCCAATTATTATGTTGAGGCTAGTTGAGTCAGTGCACATAAGCACTTTTACTCCTGCGAAATTTCTTCAAAACCTCTCTTTGCGCGTTGACTAGATTATTGTATATCACTTCATCAGACTAAGCAACAATTGACATCAGATCTGCATACCTCCTCGAGAAGCCTGTAATCAATATGGCTTTCTATAAGACAAGCCTTTATATCTAATAATTTTAATAATTGCCTTACAAAATTTAATATTTTAACAACAAAAGTGATGTCAAAGAGATTGCTGTTAATAATTTTAACCTTGGTCGTCTTCCTTTTTCTTTGTGTACTCAGTACTATATTATATTATACTATATATATAGATTAAAAAGAAATTTAAATATAAAATAAATATTTGTTTACTTTTACTTTTTTAAAATGTATTATTGTACCCGTATTTATTATTTTGGTGACTAACTCTAACTTTCACAAAATGCATTCAAGCATCAAATAAAAAGTTAAACGTAATTTTCCCAATAAAAAAATATAACATTTTGTTGTTCTATTTTGTCTAATATACATTATATGAATGTATAGTATTGTATTTAGTTATTACAGTATTTGTTAAATTTATCCACAACAATAGAAGCAATCAACAATTCGTTTTATTCGATTTTTAATAATTTTTTATTTATTTATGTATTTAAAAATAAAAATATCTGACACGACAATATCAATGAAAAAAAAAAAGATTAAATAAAATTCACGGTCTCATGCCCATTTGTGCACAATATGTCAAAATTGATGCTTTTAATGGGTTCGATTTGTTTAGGCATTCTCCCAGACAATTCCGTTGAATTCATTTCACCGGAAAAGGGTTTTGCTTGAAGAGGGAAATTTTAAAAATTTATAAAATTTGCATGTTTTTCTATAATAAAAATAACTCAATTTATTATACGTGAAGAAATTTATTTGCAAGCTGAAAAACGAAATTTATTAATATACATATATGTATGTATATAAAATTTTAATTCAATGTCAATTCTATTTACTTATATAGTTGTATTTCGAAAAATGGCAAAAACATAAAATTAAAATATGGATTCAAAAACTTGTCTCTCCTCTATAATGCATTTCCGGTCTAGCTATGAAAAATAATTTGATTTAGATATTTTAATTAATTCATCGACATACAGTGCTTTAGGCATAATACATTCAGCTCAAAGCCCCTCGAATCCTCTAACTTCTTGAAGTTTTTTTTGTAAAATGATTTCTCGTAGTTTTTAAAAGATAGTGCTAACAATAACTTCTTCGTGTAAGTCAAATTTCATTCTCTGGAGCAACTTTTAAATATCTGCAAATAAAACAAATGGCCTCCGGGGACCAGATGTGGAAAGTACAATGGTTAGGAAAGCAATTAAGAGGGTAATTTGATTATTTTAACTATTGTCTTGCAGCACAAAAAAACAACTATGGTCGCAGTGTTTGCCGGTACCCTGTTTATAGAATAGGATTGTGACTTGTTGTTTTTGGCCCGTTGGGAGCAAACACGTTACCTAGTTCGCAAGCAATTCACGTATACTCAATTTTTCGTGTAGAATTGCAAAACTGCTTTCTGATTTAGTTAATATCAGATACTTGACACCCTGTGGACGTTTTGATACTTTCCGAAACAATTATGGATTTCGGGCAAATCGAACGTTCACCATCATTGCTACTTGTAAGACTGTATAAATTCAGCATGCCAGTCAATAATGGCTGATTTTTTAATGCAGAATCTCCAAAACACTTATTAAACCACTGTTCAACTACACCCTTTTCCCACATCAAAAACCAAAGTTAAATCAGCGAATTATTGTTTTCCATTAATTATAAAAATTATAAAACCGTGTTACCCACAATCACTGCTAGCTGTCAAGTAATTCTCAGAATGGCATTTGATTGTGACATATATCATTTGTAGAATTCTTACACTCTGCAAATCATATAGGCTTATTAACAGTATATTGTCATAAACATATATATCAGACAAGAGACTTATATATAGTGATGTGATATATATCAAACACACTACTATAAATCAAATAAAATGCAGATCAAACTCACTATGTTTTTGTAGCAATATGTATATTAAAACGTTTATTTTCATTAAATCCTGCAAAATTTCGACTTTGAGGAATAAGGTTTGGTTAGGTTATACCGGCGATCCAAAGGGGATCCACTTAGTCCTATAGGCCCATTGTGCTACCGTATTATTAAGATCAAGATCCTCAAAAAAGAAAGCCCCTAAAATGTTAAGGTGGACAGAAGCAAAACAGGTAGGAGGGACTTTCATCGGTCTCATCACAACTGTAGAATATATGGTTGAAAGAGAGATTTAGTCTCCTAGCATGGTTACCTAAAATACAATAACCTGTATGTAAACCCCTACTGCAAGACTAATATCTCTACAGTGCATCTCTATGAGAGAGTTTGATTTTATTCTATTGGTGTGTGATCAAATTGAATACAGATACCTGCATATCGTAGAGTCTTTCCATCTTTTATTAAAAAGTTCGTCACAGCAGAAACTCAGTGTCAGAGGAATAAGGTTATTGTACGTTTTTTTTATTGACATAAAACTATACATATTTTGACACACAGTTTGTTACAATTAAAAATAAATGTTCTATTCCAACATAATTATTGAAATTATTCATAATACATATACCTACTTGTATATAAAAATTTCATTGTAAAGTTCTTTAAAATTTAAGAAATTTAAATTTTTATCCATATAATTTAATTTTTTTGTACCAAATTATTCTTAAAAGAATATATTAGAAAAATTGGCATATTTCCTACTATATGCAAGATTGGCATATTTCCTATTTTATATATGCAAAGAGGCGTTTATGAGTGGGTAAAAAAACAAAGCAAATAAAAAATATTGTATCAAAACTAAAGCAAAATTTGCCCACATAACCTACCCAGTCAGTTACCCATATATATATATATATGAATACAATACCACTTACCTTATATACAATATTTGTAACTACAAAGAAGCTAATAATTCAATGTTATAAGACAAAAAAAAGAAATAACATTAGAAATGTATGTAGATATATTTAAACTGGGCATCAAAACCTACGCTCTTCAACAAAATGACAGACAGACAATCTTTTGCAAATAAGAAAAGACATATAACAAAAAAAATATTATTAATCATAATAAAAAAAAAGAAAAAGTCAATTGAAATTTATTTAATTTATTACACAATCTTTGCGTTTTGAAACCAAACATGCAAAACATGTTAACAACTTTAGATTAAATAAACAAATCAACATTTTTCTTTCTATGCCAGTAAAATCATACCAATTAATTTAAATTCATAAATATTGATATATTTATTTTAAGTTGATTATAATTTTTTTTTTTTTTTTCATAAAAATAATAACTTAAACATGAAACTGTTTAGTTAATAATAAATTTCTGCTAATTGAGCTGTAATTTTCCAACAATTTCTTTAACATCAATCGTTTTAAGTCAATCATCAATTTGCAAATAAATATATTTTATGCCAAAAAAATGAGTGGGCTTTTATACGAATATTTATTTAAATAAACAAAACTTTAAGGTAAATAATAAAGTCATTTGTGTGTACATATATAGTATGTGGAAACTCTTACTTGGTCAAGGTTTATTGATTTTATTCTTATCGGTGTTGTCCATATCTATAGATATTTTTGTGCATATTATAGTCTTATCAAGTTAATAAACAATTTATTGGAAAAATGGAAAAAAATATACATATGTATACCACTATATATAAAAATATATTATGACTTCCTTAAATGGAAATTAAATTGGAAATTTTTATCAAGAAATAACATTTCGTGCTATTAAATAAATAAAGTTAAAGGGTTTTATATATTTAGTTTTAACAAAAAAAAAAAAACGAGTCAATCGAACAAACAGTGCTTAACTAAATGTTGAAGTTTCAATTATAAAATTATTAATATTATTTTTCCTCTTATCTTATTCCCTTTTTAGCACCCTCTAATGAAATCATCTAGTTTCTAATAGAGACTTAAAAACTATTCAAAATAGAAATCTCACACTTTTTAAAGTAGAAAAGCGGGCAGTGACCTAAAAAGTCCTTAACTGTTTCTGCCTTCTCTTCCTTTTACAAAAGTATCTACTAGAGTTATCTATACTTGCACACCTCTCTAGTAAGGATCTTTAAGGACGGACTGCAGTAGATTTACAGTACCTTGTCTTAAACTTAGAAAAGAGCCCGCTGTATTGTGGCGTTGACATGCGTGGTCTGTGCTATCTTCTTATTTGATTCTACTTTTGTACTTAATATTTATCTAAAATTCGCTCATAAGAGAAAACTGATACTCACATCTCGGATTTTATTGCGTTTTCCGAAAGAGTACCACAGTTTCCCGTAATATCAGTTTGGCCTAAAATACAAGTGAGATGAATCTTATTATCACTTAACTCACTTATTTTAAAAGGCAAGCATCACAATGCCATAGATCTTGACTTCGTCTCTACATTTATGAGTGAATTTATGGTAGCTTGGCCATCTCTGGTAATATAGATATCGCTATACATTATACAAAAATTAGTGTATTACTGCCATACTTCTACATAGAGGCATTCAGACAATAAAAATAAACGTTAATAAAAGCCACTGTGTAAAAAAAATATTAATAAAGAAGTGAAAATAAAATAAAATTGTAAAACTATAAATGAAAAATAAAATGAAATAAAATGAATAATAATAATATGAAAAAGCAATACAAAAAAGTACAATTAAAATTATATCAATAAACAAAATACAAAATTCTTTGGAAAACCTTATGTAAAATATATTCAATATTATATTATATATACACTACCTTTAAAAATTAAAATAATTTATGCAAAAAGTCAGTGCACTTAATTAGTGCAAGTGGATAGAAAAAAAATTTTATTGTGCATTATACGATTTTTATCTATTCTAGTAAACATATGTATATGACTTGATTAAACATATATGTTTAACCTTTAAAGCTACGAGTGACTTCAATAATTACTTATCAATTGTTTATTATCATGACACTGATATACATCCAAAAAATTATTCAAATATTTGCTTAAATTATTATATATTATAACATACTCTAAAAATAATAAAATTTATTTATAAATATTTAATATTCTGATAAGATTTTACGTGAACAGGGCATATGACATGATAAGGAATTTATGGTATTTACATTCAGTTTTTAAAATTTAAATCTGATATGCTGATTACAATGGTTTTTTCGAATTTACTAAAAAAAAAAAACTAACTGAATGGTGAAGAATACAGAACATATTATTTAACGGGACGAGAGCACCTGAAGTCTTAGTCTGAAGCTGTTCACATTCGAGATCAAGTTTGAATTTTCATTAAATCTCACTGTTTTTAAATTGTTCACTCGCTTAAAATTTAATTTTATTATTTTAACACAAAAGTTCTTATAACAACATTTTAGAGAAGGTAATTACAATCTAACGTATGGGAAAATGTTCAAAATTGCATATGGTGTTAAGTTTATAAGCACTTAGATTTTTGTTTTAGAAGAATTAAAAGAAAAAAGTTCACTGCATTATATAAACTGATAATATTATATATAAAATGATATAATATTATATAATAAGACATATAATAAGGGTACTCATCTAAGCACATAAATTAATCAAGTGTATAATTTATTTTTTTTTACGTACGCGATTATATTGAACACAGTAGATTATTTGTGTAAATTTATTGATCTGATGTATAATAGCACTATTTATATTAGCAATAATTATGACAGCACAAAATACAATGCTCAGCATCGCAATTTTTTCAACCAAACTTTTGGCCAATATCGTTGCAATATTAAATATATGTATTAAGTTTATCGATCAGCTGTGTCGCTATCAATAAATTATAAAATAAAATGCCGAAATTGTGCGAAAAGTTCAAACTAATATGTATCGTGTAATATGTAATATGTATCGTGTAAATTTATTAAGTATGTATAAACGAATTTTCATACATAATTTGACACTTAACTTATAAAGTAGATAAATTTATACATTTATAAGGTTTTTAAGTCATTTATCTATCACTTTAGATGACTTCCCTTAATATAATTATATACAAGGTTAGCCGACGATCCCTAGTGGATCCATTTAGGCTTATTGGCCTATTGTGTTACCGTATATATAGGAAAAATTTATGGTTTGAAACCAACTAGAACATTTCACGATGCTATTTAAAATGCTAAAATGCTATTTAGTGTCAGGTCCTGTAATTGGTCAAGGTTCTCAAGAGAGGGGGTTCCTAGAGTATTAATTCACCGCCGTGCATGAGTTGAGCAAAAATATAATAGATAAGAGGCACTCTTATTATCTTCCCCGCAGCTGCGACAGATTTGATTGAAAGACCTAATCTTCTAGCATGTTTCCTTAGTTTACAGTGACCTGTAAGTAAATCTACCAAAAGACTGATATCTCTACGGTATCATCTCAATGAGAACTTTGGACTTTCTTTTAGCGG
>NC_051847.1:189552656-189564782 GCF_002237135.1 Teleopsis dalmanni | reverse complement strand
TCAACAATTTAACATTTTTTACAATTCTATAATTATTGTTTTTTTTTTTATTTTTGTACTAATTTAAAACTATTTTCCTAACAGCCTCATACTTAGATTGCAAAGTGTAAATCAATCAATTGGCCCAGAAAACTTTGTACCTTATTGCTTTTAATTATTGGCAGCATTTATTGGTTGATGGCCAAATTACGATTACCAATTGGTAAAAGCGAAAAAATATGTTTTTCAATTTAAAAACTATAAATACGAAGATATTTTTTTAATTTACCTAAAGCAAGTTTTCACAACTACGTAGAGTAAGTTTTCTGGTAATACAGCGAAAAAAATTAAAATTGGCTTGCCTTACTTAAATGGAAGGAAATTGAAAAACTTACCTTAAAATATGAAACTCGTTCGCCTTAACATTTGTTGTGTGATTTCGTTAATAAATTATTCGTTTGAGAGGAAATCTAAAATTAAAGAAAATATAAGAAAAGTATTACTAAGCAACAACTATAATAATAATTATTTAGTCATTTATATGAAATGTTCAAATCACTCAGATATTTAAAAATAACATAAATACGTCAATATTGTCGAATCAAAATAAAATATCTCTCTTACTAATTTATAATCTATTTGAATATAATGATTTAACCATTTTTTTCATCTATGTTATATAGTAAAATAATTTAAATTGTCAAGTAGTACGAGGTTAACAATTAAGTTTATTAAATGCATTAAAATAATTAGAATTTTCTCTGACATCATCGCCTTATACTAAATTTAATTGCAATTTAACTGCGTTTACCAACCCTTTTACAAGAAAATGCATTAGATACTAAATTTAATACCTGGTTGAATAAAATTAATGCGCAATTCTACTTAACCATTTTACAGATATATTTTATGGCTTTGTGATATTGCCTGCTTAATTAATTTTTAAGTGAAATTTCCTTTTTTTCTATATCCATGATTACTATCTGCATATACGTTCTTTTACGACTGACTCTCCTTGCACTGATGGAAAGAACTAACTTAAATCTGAATCCAAATTTTACATTTCAGCGCTTAAAGTATATTTTTTTTTTATTTTCGACACTACCTAACAGATATTTGGTGGTTTGCGTTCATTTCATACGATACTGTTTTTTTATACAATTATATCATTTAGTTTTGAGCACAAGCATACACTCTTTGTGAAAACAATTCGTTTGCTTGCTATTCGGAATTTTAGAATAAAAACAACTGCTTGCACTAGTTATCATATAAAAAACAATAGGAAAAAGAGAAGCACGGGAACTACCTATTTTTGCCTATTTCTAAGTTAGGATAAATAAAAAAAAGATGAAAAAGTATCTGAAAATCTCTCCACCACCCACCGAAAAATATCCTGAATTAGTGTAAGATTATTTTAAAGCAAACACGGTCCAGATTGTATGTTAGAAGCGATTTAAAGTTTAATAAGCAATAATATATTTGTATATAGCATGTTGATTTAACACTATTATTTGCTAAAACAGCCTCACTATCGACTATAACTTTCATATAAATTATTAATAGAGTTTTTTTTGTAAGAAGTGTAGGAAATTAAAAAAAAAATCAAATTAAAAGCAATTCACGATAAATGATTTCTATCAATTCGTTATTGACTTTTTCGGATATAACAATGACTTTAAATATTTCCACAACAAGTTTTCTATTGGCGGTAATTTATAGAATCTAAAAGACGATGGCTTACATCTATTACAGGAATACATTAAGACTGAAAAGTTTTCGGAAATTCTCATTTAAAATTCGCTCGCTGTATATTTTTCGATATTTTAAGTTTATGTAGTTTGGCAGCACTGTCCTTAATTACTATGCCAAAAATGAGCGCGATCTGTCAGACAGTTCGTTTTCGGCAGCTGTTGAAACCAGTTCACCTCAGTAGTGCGTTGCGAAAAAAACAATGGAAAAAAATATTGAACAAAGAGTTTGCATCAAATTTTGTGTTTCGAACGAATTTCGTGTGCAGAATCGTTGCGAATGCTACAAAAGGCTTATGGGGAATCAGTTTTATCGAAAACTCAAGTTTATGAGTGGTACAAAGCCTTTCAGGACGGTCGTAAGACCGTCGAAGACATTTCGCAACGCACTACTGAGGTGAACTGGTTTCAACCGCTGCCGTAAACGAACTGTCTGACAGATCGCGCTCATTTTTGGCATAGTAATTAAGGACAGTGCTGCCAAACTACATAAACTTAAAATATCGAAAAATATACAGCGCGCGAATTTTAAATGAGAATTTCCGAAAACTTTTCAGTCTTAATGTATAGTCATTGATCATCTATATTTTTAATTTTTCTGACAATATTTCATGTAGAACATGATATATTATATTGTTAAATCGTTATTGACTTCTCCAAAGACCAATGATTTCAAACTCTTAGACAACAAATGTCGTATTGGCGATAAGTGATAGGATCTACAGCTTATTTTAGGAACATATAATCATTAACTACTTATATCTTTGATTTCTCTGGTAATATAATATATTAAACATACTTATTATTTAATTTTTCTAACAATATATATTTATTATATCTTTATATACTAATATCTGATATATATTAGAAAAATAAATAGATACTTTTGTTAAAGCCAAAAACCATCTAATTATGTTAATTCACTTATTGAAAAATATATATTTGTTTACAGTTCTATATCAGGTTGTTAACACTATTCTATCTACAATACCAAACAAGGCTGTTTTTTTGGAGTGCATTAGTAACAATTTACATAGATCATAAATTATTCAGATGTAAAAATTATTTGAAAATCAGTATAAAGTACCTATTATATGGATTATATTATTTGTTATATTATAAGGCCAGTTATATGGCCTTATATGTGATCTTCTCCTAACTAAAGATGGGCACTGACACATGAGATGAAACACAGTTTCGTCAGAGCCACAACCGCGGCAAAGGTCAATATAAGGAAGACCGGGCCTCACAGCATGCCTCCCTATTAAGCAGTGACCCGTCAGCACAGATACCGTAGTACGGAGTAGACTCCGCTTTAGTTGGAGTAGCTGACTCGTACGTTCTTTTGTCTTAATTAGACCAAATCAACCTAGAAGTGATTAGAGTTATCTGCATAGTTGTTAGGCTTAAACTAAGTACGATACATAAGTACCTAAACTGACATTAAAGAACAGCTTCAATTAAGAATACAGAAAGTAAAAGCATTAAACAATGGACAGTTTGACATGTTTTAGATACTATTATATATCTACTTTGCAAATAATTACAGGAACTGATAACTACAGGAACTGAAACATGCATATGCCTCTTTTTTTATTATTTTATTATGACAACAAATCTCATGACTTCAGCTTATAACGTTTAATTAAATTTTAAATGAAAGTGTGAACCAGTGTATAAAAAAATCCATTCTCGTAGTGTATATAGTAGAGCAGTTCATATAAGTAATTAAGAATGCCACTTATTCATCGTTGACAGTTTAAGTAACTCAAGCATATTCTCATAATTAAATATAATTTTTGCTGATGGCGTTGAAAAATTACACGGAAAGTGTATTTTATCATACAATATACTAAAATGGAAAATATGTATAAGTAAAAAATTACTTTGAACCGAAGGAAGGGCACTCACTATATTTAATTTGCTCAGTGCACAACCATTACATATTAAAAATTAAAAGTTGTTGACACTAAAGTTTAAAAAACTAATACGACTCAAGTGAATTAAGAATAAAATTCTCAAGTAATTAGCTTTTAATAATAAATACATAATATAGGCGAGGAGGTCAGGTCAGGGTTGCATTGCAATAATGCAAAATAATTAGTTATGTAGAAAAAAA
The DNA here is from genome assembly GCF_002237135.1 of Teleopsis dalmanni. NCBI lineage: Eukaryota > Metazoa > Arthropoda > Insecta > Diptera > Diopsidae > Teleopsis > Teleopsis dalmanni. The sequence continues at coordinate 189,560,936 of NC_051847.1, read as the reverse complement.
GTTAATTCAATTTTTAATAAAAAAGTTGTAAAACACGCATTTGAAGGGTGTGGCTTTACTCTTAAACTCGTGTCTCAACTCAACTCGGCACAACTTGCATAATTTAAAAGGAAAAAATTATTAATAAATAAAAATTACCAATCAAATTGGTCAAAAGCTACTCGATACCAAATCTTGAAAATGTTGATCTCAAAAATTAAATAAAATAAAAACTCAAAGATAGAAATGAAGTAAATGCGCGAATTGTGAAAGTAAAATTGTAAACAAAAATGTGAAATTAAATAGAAGAAATTTACTGCACACGAGCTTTTGTGACAGCTTAAATTTATTGAAAATTGATAAAAAATCGATTAATAGTTAATTAAAGTCAACAAAATTATTTTCAAATGAAGCAAAATTCATATTATAAATTGATCATAAAAACAACAAATGATTAAGGTTTTAATAGAATAATAAGCACCTGGATAAACTTACTTCCATTTGCAGATATTATAAATTTAAAGATATACCTTAAAAAAAGTTTAACTCATGTACTTAAAGAACTAACATTTAATGAGTGTAGAAAAATCGGTCTTATGCTGTACTCTAATCGTTTGAAATCCCACCTAAAACAAATCCACCTATTTCTACCACCAAATTGTATTAGAAAAGTGAACTGTGTAATATGTATTTACTGTTCTAGAAACAAAATACATATAAAAATATGAAGTCCCATTGTTATATCCTACTATTTGAACAAACATACAAAATATATTACCCAATTGTTAGCAAAATAAATACTAATAATGTTTAGTTTTCTTGTGAAACTCTGTTGACAAACTCATCTATAATATATATTGAGAATAATGAAATGACCGGCTCTGCAGTCGTTTTAGAAATAAATTAAAAACAAGAGAAGGTTTCATTTGAATACATCACTAACAATATCAAACAATCATTAAGTATTAGAGATTAATTATAAAAATAAAATAACTGAATACTTCCTATGTAAAAGCCAAAGGAGTATTGAAACTAATAACCGTAACGGACATGCTAAATATAGATCATATAAAATATAACATTTTAACATTTAACACTTCAACATTTTAAGTTAAAAATCCCTATAAACGATTTTGATTCTAATATTTCTATCCCTTTTCCTTATTTGTAACTTTTTCGACGGATAAATCCATATGAACCGAAACACAAAGGATCCACAACTGATTGTTTTAGCTTAAGATATTGAGTATTTCACGACATTCCATCCACGGTTGCCACTTGAAAATTTTTTTCTGTACCAAAATTGGTTTAAAAAGGTACCATTTCTGTAAAAAAAGGTCCAAAATTTTTCTATTGTCTTTTTATAAGAAAATACAATTTATATAAAATGTACAAAAAGTATAAAACAATAAAATATCCACAATAAAGTTGGGTCGCCGAAAATGTACCATTTTTTGAACATGAGTACCAGAGTACCAAACGGAAAAAAAAGTACCAATTTTGGTACTAAAGTACCATAAGTGGCAACCGTGATTCCATCATCAGTTTTTATCTCACCTGATGAGAATATATAGAACTTCTCTTATGGTACTTTAGTACCAAAATTGGTACTTTTTTTTTCGTTTGGTACTCATGTTCAAAAAATGGTACATTTTTGACGATCCAACTTTGTTGTGGATATTTCCAATTAATTTTTTTTATAAATACAACTTTGCACTATTTTATATTTTATTCGTTTATAACCCTATGAAAAACACAGAACGAAAAAATAAAAAGGTTCAAAAAAATTTTGGACCTTTTTTTCAAGAAATGGTACCTTTTTAAACCAATTTTGGTACAGGAAAAAATTTTCAAGTGGCAACCGTGCTTACAAATATTATATGCTTTTTAAATCGCGCAGTTTGGTTTAAACATTAGACTCTCAATTCCAAATGGGTGGTAACTTTGACAGCAGAGGAGTCTACTACTTCCACTAAAAACAGTAAACCAAAATTGGGAAACGATTTCATTCAATTTGCTATAGAGCCACATTTCTTTTCAATATTAAAGCCGTCGCACTATGTCATCGAGAACGTTGTTATGGGAAAAAATATCATGCCATAAATATTTAATGTCTCTAAATTCGCGATTAAGAGATAAACATTTGTTTCAATGTTAAAACCATCGCACTATAGAGTCATTAAAAACTTTGTTATCCGATATTAAGAATAACAAAACCTATTGCAATGCAAAACAAAATCTAAATAATTATGTATTCATATATATATATACATATATTAACCATTCTAGTTATCGGTCATAATAGATTTTAGAATGCTTTTATTAACAAATATAAATAAAGTACAGAAGAATTATAAAGATTATTTTATCATTATTATTAAGAAAATTATTTTATGATATTTATTAAAAATAAGAATTGGCATTCGAAGCATTATCTAATGAAAATACAGTTCAAACCTCCATAACTCAAACTACTATAATTCGAATTTTCTATAACTCGAACTAAATATGGTAGAGTGCAACAGGGTTTTTGAAGTCCTACCTTTTCTTTACAAAATGGTACTTCGGTTTATGGAAGTTTGACTGTATATTTTAATTATAGCGTCTCAATGTTGTTATCATTATACGTAAGTGCTATCGATTATATATGTACATAGTCTTATCTTTAATGATATTTTTTATTTACCATGTGAATTTGATATTGTATTTATTAATATGTTACACTTTTAGCAGAACACATACACATGAGAATAGTGAATTTTATTAATTGAAAAATATATATATATTGAAAATAATACAGCTAAAAGGTAAGAGTACTCGAAACAAGTTACTCGAATTACGTATAATATTTGCTTATACTTGTACTTGTTGTTATTTTTATATACCCGCATAATTCTACTCATATATATAATAAAAAAATCATTAACAATTTACTTATGGGCTTACGTTTCAACTAACTGGATTGGATTTTAAGCCTTTTTATGTTTGAGTGTGTAAAGTATATTTCTGACTTTGTGGTTTTACCTCTTGACTTTGGTTTATTTTTAGTTATCATTACTTTTTAATGTGCCGTTTACACTTCCATACAAGGTCAAAGGGATTTGCTCGTATTTACTGGGATTTACTGAAGTTATGTTAAGCGTCCCGCTTTCCTTCTTCATTTTTACAGAAATTTATGAATTTAAAAAAATAAAACTAACTTCCACTAATTCAGTCAGTTATTTAGATATATTTCATGGTTTGACATACTTAACACAACACAAAACACAGTAAGTAAAATTATTGAGGTTAAGTCAAGCGATATTGGTCACATGCTTGACCTATATTTAAATAGATTTTATTGTTTTTAAAATACAAGTACTTCACATATAAATTAAAATTTCACATTATAAAACTAACTTTGCTCCAGAAAACAAGAACAAATTTTCGTTTAAATATAAATGTACATTATTTCTGTAATGTTAAAAAATATTTACATTTAAGTTTTTTATCAAAGCATAAGCTAAAATCTTTGTAAATGCTATGGTCTTTTGTTACAACAAATAAAAAATATGTCAACTTTACATGAAACTCATAAATACTTTTCAAAGTGTGTCATTTGCATTTAAGAATGAAGCACAAAAGCTCATACACTTATTCAGTAAATGATATGTTAAAATTTACAATATTTTATGCAACAAATATTTAAATTGATATATTTTATCTACAGCTTTATAATACTGGTTAATATAACAAATACCCATAGTTTTGTTTTTGTTTAATTTAACTACAAAATTAAGCTGCTCTGCTACAAGCAGCTAATTCTCCTCCTATTCACCTAAGCCTTCCCCATTTGGCATGCAATCTCTTCAGCATAAATGGAAGTAATCCGCGAACGAACTAAAAACGCAAGCCTTATGGCAAGCACTTCTCCGTCTCTTTCCTTTATGACAATGCCAAGATCACTCGTGTTGACAAGACCTTTTGACCTTTTGTCATTCGCCCGTAGGCATCTCATCCAGGTTCACGACTTCCTCCCTGACCCCTGTCGCCGTTCTCAACAACCTCTCTGAAGACTTTGTTCAAGACTTGCGCTTTAAACTCCCCAATACCTGTCCCTTAACTTTAATGAGTGGCACCGAAATCCTCATGTCATCCTTCTTTATAACTATGGTCATAAAGTTTACAACTAATCATGGGCCCGTCCTCATCCCACCCCATCCTCTTCATTATCACCCATGCTCCCTATATCATTCCCTTGTTTTCTGGCTTAGATGAACCTAGCTCAATAGGTATTAAGCCTATCTGCTCCCATCTCTCTCCCATGATTACTGGAATGAAGTGTCCACACTCCTGTGAAAATCTTCTACATTCATTCCTAAGAAGTAGTTTTAGTGGGTTGAAGTTTCACACTGTCGCTTTCAATGCTATTCACCTACAACTACTATTAGAGTAGTTGTAGTGATTTATATATAGAGAACGAAATATTCAAATGCCACAGTTATAAAAAATATGTAAAAAGAATCATAAAATAAGTTTATACCACAAATATACTTTTTATAAGAATCAGAGTGGATTCAAAGGATTTTTAACTTGACGTGATACTTTGAATACATTTGTAGCTCAAGTAGTAATTGAACTTTTTAAAATGACTTCTTTGGAAAAAAATATACAAAAAAGGTATAATATTCATAAATAAAAATAAAAGTTCGTCAAACAAATAAGAACAATTCAAATGAGTTTGAAATTTGTTTTTTTTCTCAGTCAAGAGTAACTTAAGTAGTATGAAAATGTCAAAAAGGCAGTTCTCAGAAATATAATGCCTGTTAAAAAAATAAGCTAAAAGGTAAGGTGACTACAAGTTGAAGAAGTGTACGGAAAGCGCAAAAATGGTTAAAATTGCAGTAGCAAAAATAATTTTTAGCAAAACGCAAAATAGTTTCAGTAAACATCCACAGTACATCACAGTATATCATTAAGATGATATACTTAGATATTTTGACAAAAAATAAAAAAAATAAATACAAAGTGGCGGCATAAAGTCTATGAAATAATGTTTCTCTTTTGGAATCTTAATGCTCCAATAAATTTTAAACTACGTCACGCAGGATAAAAAATAAAATAAATTAAAATACAAAATTATAGAAAAACAGAAGTGAAAGCTCAGCTATAGCTGCTAACTTTCATCCTTGGCACAGTTTCATTTAAATTGAAAAGATTTTAACTATAATCGGAAGTTGCGCATACGAGTAAATGTGCTTCTATACTATAGATATTTCTATGTAATATGTAGGGAATAAATTGAAACCAAAATGATGATGAAATGTGCTATGCAATATTTAATAGTAGTTATACTTGTATTTGTACTTGCACTATATATGTAAGTTTACTTCTACATATAGAATACTTAACTTAAACAAAATTCAGTACATTTAAATATCTATATTGATTGACTACTACATTTATTGATTTCCGACAGGGGGCTAAAACTATGCCGCGTATTTCTTATTAAATCGTATGCTTTAATAACTTTAATATAAGTTTAATATATATTTGAATAAATAAAAAAGAACTAACATTAGTTAGTTCTTCACAGAAATTTATATATATAAAATAAGACAAAGAGCTGATTCACAAATATTGCAAACAATAATAGGCGCCGCATGGTACATTAGAAATGAAAGTACCCACCGAGATCTAAAAATTTAAGAATAGTTAAAGCAGATTTTGGTAAAATTATGTAAAAATGCAATAAAAGGCAGAAGGAATATGTTAAGATTTCTTTTTGTAGGAGAAGATCTAAATATATATACATATAAGCATATAAAAAAATTAAGTCAATAGTTAGGAATTTTTTTCTACCCAAGCAGGATTTAAGCAAATATATTTTGCTTATGATTGCCTTATCTGCATATCTAACTCCCATCGCATTTTCAATAAGCTTAATTTCTCTCTACATACTATTTTAACTGGAAGCCAAACTTAACCCAGACAAGATCTCAGCTATTGCTATCGTTGGTCTAAAGGTAAACCATTCACAACGCTACTTTCATGCATATCGAACTCAAAAATACTATTCGCAAGCATATCACTTTAATTCCATTGTTAAAGTTCTTTGTTGTAAGCAACTTACTTGAACATTGCTCTCTTACGCCTTCCCTTCTTAGTATGTAATTCATTCTGCTTTAATGGAAAAAAATCCGTCTATTAAAACGTAAGGTTCTCCGAGATTGCACCAACTATAAGTGCAAGCCTATTACCACACACAATCGCCCAGAGGTACCTCAACCGTTCGCATAACTTGTCTGTTGATGCTCTTCAAACTAGCAACATAGTAGCCATAGGTATGGCTACTGTCCAAACTAGCCATGAGGTATAAGCATTTCTAATATTTTTATTATACTTTGATGATTGGTCGGGAGTATAAATACAACATCCGGATGAGTTACCATCTTTCAGGAAATACTCACAGAGCAAAGTATGAAACAGTACATTGTAATTATATTAAATTTTTCAATTTTCTTTTAAATAAGTAATTAAATTAAACCCATCAAATTGTCTTTGACTTCTAAAAGTAAAAAAATAAATTGCAACGTCCCCTGGCAACGACTAAACATACCTCTGCATTATCAGCGAACAAAACGTGTCGTTACAATGGAGCACCTGAGATTTCTATATAATTGGTTATAGAAAATAATATACAATATATTAAAACTATGATTTTACAAGTCTTACATGAGGAAGCATATAAAAAATTAATAAAAAAAAAAACTATTCATACAACTACCATGAACAACTACCATAATCCATTATTTAATGGATCAGGTTGTAAAAAAATTTTATTATAAAACTATTTAAATTCAAGTTTAAATAAAATTATTACCGTTTACAAATTACTTTCAAATATGATAATAAAATATTTGTTTATGTTTATTACATTTAAACCATTTTATTTACTAGCTATCTATCTATCTATCCTAACACTTTAATTGTTTCTTATCTTTTATTACAAAACCTTGACAAGTATTCGCTTAATATCTTTCCTTCGACTGGACCTAATTGAAGGTTTGTCTTGTGCACTCGCCCAAGCTGTCATAAAATATAATAAATTGCTGTTTAATTTCTATTCAAATAATTATTTTCGTCGGAAACCAACCTTAAAAAATTTTAAATTTTTACCAACATAATTATTAATTATTATTCACCAACTAACAAAATTTATAGCTCATTAAATTTAAAACATAAATTTCAAACTAATTTGTCAACAGAAAAAACCTTGCTAATTGTCTATTAAATTAATCACATTTAAATTGCTGTATTTTAAATTAAAGAAAAAAGAAAAGCATTTATTCGCAGTACTATTAAATATATTTATATAAAAAATAAAATTAAATTAAGCTGAGTCATACATACAAAATACAGGAAAAGTCTCAAGTCCATTGCCTCTTAAACGCGCTTATAAAAAATTGTCTCCGGAACGTGACACTGCCCAAGTTTTTTATATGTTAAAAAAAAAATTCGTACTGCTTGCATATCAGTAATAAGACCTTTTTTCTTCTTTCATTACTTCTACTAAATCTAAATAATTTATATTTTATATTACTTTTGCTGATAAGAATATCGCATGCACCGAGATTTGAACTCTGTACAAAAACAAAAATAAAAACAAGCCACGAGAATGAATTGTTAGTTCAGCCAGTTTATGTAAGTAAAGCTAAAATATCTTAACTGGGTATTTCTTGACTATGACAGAGTTACACTTTTGCACTTATGACAAACAGAAATTTAAAGTGCACTTCAGGCCAATGTTACATGGAAAATATAATAATATAATTCACTATGACACACACTAAAAGTGATATATGTATGTACGAAGGGAATGTGTTAGTATATGTATCTGAATAAATAATATAAATTTAGCAAACAATAATCCAGTTGCATTGACTTAGCTAACACATATCTACTATATATCTACGATGAACTTTTCAGTAAGCGCTTGGAGCAATATACGATAAAACTACAGCTACAACACAATAAAAAACAAATAAAAAAACTTTAAGATTGTTTGACCAAAGGGCAAGAAAACTTTTCAGGTATTTATATCTTAACTAATTGCAAACAACTTTCTTAAATTATGAAATATTTATATTATACAAGTATGAGATAAGTTCGGTTTAAAAAGAACGTTGATTTTTATGCCATCATTCATAGCCGTCAGAAATAACCACTCCGTTTAGATTTTAGATCTATCCTATGTAAAGGCAACTACTAAAATAAATGAATGGATGACGATGGACTTTATAGATACATTAACCAAAAATA
>NC_051847.1:189497886-189552556 GCF_002237135.1 Teleopsis dalmanni | reverse complement strand
TATAGAATAGGATTGTGACTTGTTGTTTTTGGCCCGTTGGGAGCAAACACGTTACCTAGTTCGCAAGCAATTCACGTATACTCAATTTTTCGTGTAGAATTGCAAAACTGCTTTCTGATTTAGTTAATATCAGATACTTGACACCCTGTGGACGTTTTGATACTTTCCGAAACAATTATGGATTTCGGGCAAATCGAACGTTCACCATCATTGCTACTTGTAAGACTGTATAAATTCAGCATGCCAGTCAATAATGGCTGATTTTTTAATGCAGAATCTCCAAAACACTTATTAAACCACTGTTCAACTACACCCTTTTCCCACATCAAAAACCAAAGTTAAATCAGCGAATTATTGTTTTCCATTAATTATAAAAATTATAAAACCGTGTTACCCACAATCACTGCTAGCTGTCAAGTAATTCTCAGAATGGCATTTGATTGTGACATATATCATTTGTAGAATTCTTACACTCTGCAAATCATATAGGCTTATTAACAGTATATTGTCATAAACATATATATCAGACAAGAGACTTATATATAGTGATGTGATATATATCAAACACACTACTATAAATCAAATAAAATGCAGATCAAACTCACTATGTTTTTGTAGCAATATGTATATTAAAACGTTTATTTTCATTAAATCCTGCAAAATTTCGACTTTGAGGAATAAGGTTTGGTTAGGTTATACCGGCGATCCAAAGGGGATCCACTTAGTCCTATAGGCCCATTGTGCTACCGTATTATTAAGATCAAGATCCTCAAAAAAGAAAGCCCCTAAAATGTTAAGGTGGACAGAAGCAAAACAGGTAGGAGGGACTTTCATCGGTCTCATCACAACTGTAGAATATATGGTTGAAAGAGAGATTTAGTCTCCTAGCATGGTTACCTAAAATACAATAACCTGTATGTAAACCCCTACTGCAAGACTAATATCTCTACAGTGCATCTCTATGAGAGAGTTTGATTTTATTCTATTGGTGTGTGATCAAATTGAATACAGATACCTGCATATCGTAGAGTCTTTCCATCTTTTATTAAAAAGTTCGTCACAGCAGAAACTCAGTGTCAGAGGAATAAGGTTATTGTACGTTTTTTTTATTGACATAAAACTATACATATTTTGACACACAGTTTGTTACAATTAAAAATAAATGTTCTATTCCAACATAATTATTGAAATTATTCATAATACATATACCTACTTGTATATAAAAATTTCATTGTAAAGTTCTTTAAAATTTAAGAAATTTAAATTTTTATCCATATAATTTAATTTTTTTGTACCAAATTATTCTTAAAAGAATATATTAGAAAAATTGGCATATTTCCTACTATATGCAAGATTGGCATATTTCCTATTTTATATATGCAAAGAGGCGTTTATGAGTGGGTAAAAAAACAAAGCAAATAAAAAATATTGTATCAAAACTAAAGCAAAATTTGCCCACATAACCTACCCAGTCAGTTACCCATATATATATATATATGAATACAATACCACTTACCTTATATACAATATTTGTAACTACAAAGAAGCTAATAATTCAATGTTATAAGACAAAAAAAAGAAATAACATTAGAAATGTATGTAGATATATTTAAACTGGGCATCAAAACCTACGCTCTTCAACAAAATGACAGACAGACAATCTTTTGCAAATAAGAAAAGACATATAACAAAAAAAATATTATTAATCATAATAAAAAAAAAGAAAAAGTCAATTGAAATTTATTTAATTTATTACACAATCTTTGCGTTTTGAAACCAAACATGCAAAACATGTTAACAACTTTAGATTAAATAAACAAATCAACATTTTTCTTTCTATGCCAGTAAAATCATACCAATTAATTTAAATTCATAAATATTGATATATTTATTTTAAGTTGATTATAATTTTTTTTTTTTTTTTCATAAAAATAATAACTTAAACATGAAACTGTTTAGTTAATAATAAATTTCTGCTAATTGAGCTGTAATTTTCCAACAATTTCTTTAACATCAATCGTTTTAAGTCAATCATCAATTTGCAAATAAATATATTTTATGCCAAAAAAATGAGTGGGCTTTTATACGAATATTTATTTAAATAAACAAAACTTTAAGGTAAATAATAAAGTCATTTGTGTGTACATATATAGTATGTGGAAACTCTTACTTGGTCAAGGTTTATTGATTTTATTCTTATCGGTGTTGTCCATATCTATAGATATTTTTGTGCATATTATAGTCTTATCAAGTTAATAAACAATTTATTGGAAAAATGGAAAAATAATATACATATGTATATTGTATATAAAAATATATTATGACTTCCTTAAATGGAAATTAAATTAGAAGTTTTTATCAAGAAATAACATTTCGTGGTATTAAATAAATAAAGTTAAAGGGTTTTATATATTTAGTTTTAACAAAAAAAAGAACGAGTCAATCGAACAAACAGTGCTTAGCTAAATGTTGAAGTTTCAGTTATTAAATTATTAATATTATTTTTCCTCTTATCTTATTCCCTTTTTAGCACCCTCTAATGAAACCATCTAGTTTCTAATAGAGACTTAAAAACTATTCAAAATAGAAATCTCACACTTTATAAAGTAGAAAAGCGGGCAGTGACCTAAAAAGTCCTTAACTGTTTCTGCCTTTTCTTCCTTTTGCAAAAGTATCTACTAGAGTTATCTAAACGTGCACACCTCTCTAGTAAGGATCTTTAAGGACAGACTGCAGTAAATTTACAGTACCTTGTCTTAAACTTAGAAAAGAGCCCGCTGTATTGTGGCATATTTTTGACATGCGTGGTCTGTGCTGTCTTCCTATTTGATTCTACTTTTGTACTTAATATTTATCTAAAATTCGCTCATAAGAGAAAACTGGGATTCACATCTCGGATATTATTGCGTTTTTCGAAAGAGTACCATCGTGTCTAATAGATTATTTGTACAACAGTTTCCCGTAATATCAGTTTGGCCCGAAATCCAAGTGAGATGTATCTTATTATCACTTATCTCACTTATTTTAAAAGGCAAACATCACAATGCCATAGATCTTGACTTCGTCTCTACACTTATGAGTGAATTTATGGTAGTTTGGCCATCTCTGGTAATATAGATATCGCTATACATTATACAAAAATTGGTGTATTACTGCCATACTTCTACATAGAGGCAGTCAGACAATAAAAATAAACGTTAATAAAAGCCACTGTGCAAAAAAATATTAATAAAGAAGTGAAATAAAAAATAAAATGAATAATAATAAAATGAAAAAGCAATACAAAAAAGTAAAATTAAAATTATATCAATAAACAAAATACAAAATTCTTTGGAAAACCTTATGTAAAATATATTCAATATTATATTATACACTATTATACACTATTTTTAAAAATTAAAATAATTTATGCAAAAAGTCAGTGCACTTAATTAGTGCAAGTGGACAGAAAAAAAATTTTATTGTGCATTATACGATTTTTATCTATTCTAGTAAACATATGTATATGACTTGATTAAACATATATGTTTAACCTTTAAAGCTACGAGTGACTTCAATAATTACTTATCAATTGTTTATTGTCATGACACTGATATACATCCAAAAAATTATTCAAATATTTGCTTAAATTATTATATATTATTGCATATTCTAAAAATAATAAAATTTATTTATAAATATTTAATATTCTGATAAGATTTTACGTGAACAGGGCATATGACATGATAAGGAATTTATGGTATTTACATTCAGTTTTTAAAATTTAAATTTGATATGCTGATTACAATGGTCTTTTCAAATTTTCCAAAAAAAAAAATATTTATTGAAAATCTTTAAACTAACTGAATGGTGAAGAACATATTATTTAACGGGACGAGAGCACCTGAAGTCTTTGTCTGAAGCTGTTCACATTCGAGATCAAGTTTGAATTTTCATTAAATCTCACTGTTTTTAAATTTTTCACTCGTTTAAAATTCAATTTTATTATTTTAACACAAAAGTTCTTAAAAAAATATTTTAGAGAAGTTAATTACTATCTAACGTATGGAAAAAAGTTCAAAATTGCATATGATGTTAAGTTTATAAGCATTTAGATTTTTGTTTTAGAAGAATTAAAAGAAAAGAGTTCACTGCATTATTTAAACTGATAATATTATATATAAAATGATATAATATTATATAATATGACATATAATAAGGGTACTCATCTAAGCAAATAGATTTATCAAGTGTACGCCAATAATTTATACCAATAATTTTATTCGGCAAAATTGTCGTGTAAATTTATTAAGTATGTATAAACGAATTTTCATACATAATTTGACACTTAACTTATAAAGTAGATAAATTTATACGTTTATAAGGTTTTTAAGCCATTTATCACTTTAGATAAATTCCCTTAATATGATTATATATAAGGTTAGGTTATGTTATACAGACGAAACCTAGTGGATCCACTTAGGCTTATTGGACCATTGTGTTACCGTATATATAGGAAAAATTCATGGTGTGAAACTACCTAGAACATTTCACGAAGCATAAAATGCTATTTAGTGTCAGGTCCTGTAATTGGTCAAGGTCCTCAAGAGAGGGGGTTCCTAGAGTATTAATTCACCGCCGTGCATGAGTTGAGCAAAAATATAATAGATAAAAGGCACTCTCATCATCTTCCCCGCAGCTGCGACAGATTTGATTGAAAGGGAGACCTAATCTTCTAGCATGTTTCCTTAGTTTACAGTGACCTGTAAGTAAATCTACCAAAAGACTGATATCTCTACGGTATCATCTCAATGAGAACTTTGGACTTTCTTTTAGCGAAGATTATATATATAATAAATATTTATAAATATTTATTTTTTTATTTTATTTAATAAATACTTATATATATTTATATATATTTATATATATTCATATACATTATACATTATATTTATATACATCATGCATTATTGAATTTAAACCTAATAGATTAGTTAATTATTATTAAATTATTTTATAATTGCCCGTATTGTCAGTTCATCAATAGCTTTTTAATTATATTTTAATGTAATTTAAATATATTTTATGAATATGTATTATATTTACAAGATAACTATATAGTTCACGTATGTGTCTAATGTTTTGTATTATTATTTTAATATTATTGTTATTTTTGTTTCATTAAAATATACAATAAATATTATATGCATATAAACTATTTACATTAAATTCAATTTTTGCAAAAGTCAACAACGCACTGGTACTGAGTCAGTGTATTTCTACATAAAATGTTTTTAAAATATTTAAAAATTATCAACAATTATAAAATTTTTTTTCCATATTATTGCATATTAAAACCGCAATTAACTCCGACACAGTATACTCGTACGTTTATAGAAACAATTTTGATCTATTTTTTTCAATATCTTTTCAAAATAAAATTCGAACCACAACAAAGTGTGATCGAACAAATTATAGACCCGTGGGTGTTATTAGATCAGCCACTGACGGTTATAAAATATAGTTAGTGGTTGGCACTAGATGCAGAGGAGGAAGAGGAAGTGGCCACAAAAATTTGAATAACTCATTGACGCACCGTCAACATACTGTATTATAATTACAAGTTGTTTTATTTATAATTTTTTTAAATTTTATTTTAAACAATTTTTTTGTACCTGTTAATAATATTTTTTTTTTTTTTGTTATTGGCTAAGCAAAAACAATGTTCAAATTATGTGTAGCTTGTATCTTTTTGTGGTTAGTTGTTAAAATGTATGTTTGCTTTTTGAAATTGTACACATAAGTTTCTGTTACTTTGTGGCTTATGTGAGTACAAAATATATATGCTTATGTACTAGTCGTACTTGTGGCAATGACCTCATATTAAAAACATGCCGCTGTTATTGCACTAACAACAAATTTGGACTTTTCCAACTTTATTTTGAATTTTTTTTCAAATAAATATTTAAATAAAAAAATTCAAAAAATTAATTCTTATAAACAATTGTATCTCAAACAAAAAATAACAAAAATAAAAACAATATTCAATAAGGTTCAACAAACTTTTTCATACATACTCGTGGAAATAGGTTTGTGTTATTATAATTTTCATATGTAATTCCAAGTGCTCATAGTAAGTAAATATGTAGGTAAAATTCATAATAATTATTAAAAAAATAGATACAACTGTTTTTATTCAAAACCACAACCATAAAAGGCTAAGCATTTGCATTCGATGATGTGCCAAAAATTTTATTTATTGCGGTTCTTATAAAATTTTATTGCAAAATTTAATTGAAGCACAGGAAACGCGATTTTTTCGCACATTTCAATTTACTTCGATTGTAGCACAGCACATTGCGGCGTGGTTGGTTGCTTTAATTAACACAATTTTTACCATTTAACTTAAGATACGTATGTATAGATAGATAGATAGATATACGTTTTTATAATTTTTGGTAGTTTTCTATTTTATTTCACTTTTTCATGAATTTGAATTTACTCAATATTTTGTTTCTCTAAATTTAGATGCGCTTTCAATTTTCACTTTAATTGTTTAAGGCATTTTATATAAAACAGTACAGTACTTGTATCTGTTTATTGTATCTAAGTATATATTCATTTATACAACTACACTCATCAGTTTGTTTGCGTACTCTTTGTTAATACATGCTTAGTGTTTAATGGCCTTTAAACATCCGACGGATGCACGCAACCATCTATAAAATCTAAGATACATACGTCCCGCTATATAAAACAATTCTAATGATATACAAAATTAATTGTCTAAAAAGAAAAGGTGCTAAAATTAGTTTTTTAAATGCATATATATTCATGTATTCACTTTATTTAAAATCAATAAGAAAATATTATAGAATTGGTTGATCTACAATTTTTTTAAAAAAATTTAAAAGTTAAATAAAATTTTATTTTATTTAAAATTAAATTAAGTTTATTTTAATAACTTTTAATTTATTTTAATAAATGACTGAAACGAAATGATAGACCCGCCATCCTGCTTTCCTAAAGATCGACATGATTAATTCAACTTATACGCCGTGATACCTGGTACATAAGGCCTGCCTACTTATTCATAGGCCACTAGAAATAATTTGCAAATCATTATATATTTCATTATAGTGTATAATGAGGTTAATATATTATTAACCTTTAAGATTCTAAAACTTATTATTAGGTTTTAATGTAAAGCGAATCAATAAAGACATATTGTTAAATAAAAATAAATAAAAAATTTTAATAAATAATATAGAGCAGGTCTGTCTAACGCACGGCCCACAGGTCTCATGCGGCCCCCGGCTAAGATTTGTGCGGCCCACGACATGTTTCTATTCTACCACAATTAGGCAAATTTTTCTTTGTTATATTTAAGACACATAACATTATTTTATTTTTATATCAAAAATAAATGAATTAAAATGTTTTAAATAATTTATTAAATTTTTTGTTAATTTACTTAATTGACAAAGACTTTTCAATTTTAAAAAAATTCGTATCCAGTGCCGTAAGTCATAATATTAAAAATAAAATATTTTTCGTATGGCAACAACTTATATTAATAATGCTGATATTGATAAAATTATAAAAATAAATTAATGAAGAATTATTAAAACTATTTATTTATTTATTAATGTTAAATTTATCTATTTAACATTATCACCAAATTTTTATTATTCTCTGAAAAAATTATGAATGTATGTATTTATTTATCTGGTCTGGAAAGTCCTGATATAGAGCATTTATGTCAAACCCTTAACACTTTTGCGCAGTTGTTTTTGTAATGTCTTTTGCATTGTGTGTATGAATTTATCAGATACAATGTGTGAAGCAATGTTTATTCTTAAGCAACTAAGAAATAGCAAAAACAAGTTATGTTCGAATTCAACAAGTTCTGTTCGAATTCATAATCCAGAAAGCAATTTTTGTAAATAGATCTAACTAATAAAAAGCAACATTCATATTGTTAAGACATATTAGTTATAACTAAATTCTTTTAGGCTTAATACGGTACGTACATACTGAATATTTTGAATTAATTCAGAAGATTCACTGATACGGGCCGTATGGAAGTAACCATATCTGAGACTTTATAAAAGTTTGTGATATTTCCTGATACAATCAATATGCCTTATTTAAAAAGATTATATGTTTGAGAATAAAATTATATGTAATATAATAATATAATAATAATTATATGTAATATAATTTTATTCTGAGACTAAATATGTAATATAGAAAGTATTTAATGTTTTTAATTTACAGGTGACACGAATTATATTTCTTCACTTAGGACCTAATCAGTGAAAGCATAAAGTCTGTTTAGAATCAGATTTTTATTACAAATTTTTGTGGTAAGTTTCGAATCACATTCAGTCGGGTTCTTTCAATTTTATTATCCAATAAGCGATATTATAACACACAAATTCGAACTTTTTAAATACGTTCAAATATTTAAACTATTTTAAGATATTAAAATATTTTAATACCAATAGTTTTACTAGGTTACATATTTCTTTATAATCATAAACTTAATATATATATAATATGATATAAAATTACATCAACGGAAAGTGTTTTTGTATGCAATCTCTTTTAAGTAATATAAATCTAAGTAGTATTATGTAAAACACAAATAAAATCGAGAAATATTATCAACAATCTGTAGCAATAAATGTTGAATAAATAAATAATATTTAGCCTTAATTAAAGAAAGACAGTATTCCCACGCATGTTTACAACTAAACAGGCAACTGATGTAACTTAACAATAAAGTTTATCTGATAAGTGAGCATATCTTGAACTTTTGTCAAGATTGAAGTACACAACTGGCAAGATACTTAATTGTGATAGGAAAAATCAAAAAATAGTTGCAACAAAAACTATAAAAATAAAAAAAAAGCCTACATGTACCTTTATATGTAAGCAATTTTCAGTTAATTAAAAAACTGTTTCAATGCAAGAAAAGTGAAAAATAAAAAACATGTATTGCAGTAGAAAAACTGCAAACTAAAAGTTAGATACAGACAGAAAAATAAAAATAAATACTATGTCGTATAATTGCATTAAATTAAATTAAAAATGAAATTTGTAAATATCAAGTAGATTTACAGCAATGCAGCGATAAACATAAATGTAAACTGAAGATATCAGATACTGAAAATTGCAAAGAAAGAAATCTTAGACAAGTTTGTGCAGCTGCGAATTGTAATTGTAATTGCAGTTGAAAAGTTTTTTATATCTTTTTAATTTTTAATTGTAAATCAAAATGTCAGCTAAATCACTTGTTCAACAATTTAACATTTTTTACAATTCTATAATTATTGTTTTTTTTTTATTTTTGTACTAATTTAAAACTATTTTCCTAACAGCCTCATACTTAGATTGCAAAGTGTAAATCAATCAATTGGCCCAGAAAACTTTGTACCTTATTGCTTTTAATTATTGGCAGCATTTATTGGTTGATGGCCAAATTACGATTACCAATTGGTAAAAGCGAAAAAATATGTTTTTCAATTTAAAAACTATAAATACGAAGATATTTTTTTAATTTACCTAAAGCAAGTTTTCACAACTACGTAGAGTAAGTTTTCTGGTAATACAGCGAAAAAAATTAAAATTGGCTTGCCTTACTTAAATGGAAGGAAATTGAAAAACTTACCTTAAAATATGAAACTCGTTCGCCTTAACATTTGTTGTGTGATTTCGTTAATAAATTATTCGTTTGAGAGGAAATCTAAAATTAAAGAAAATATAAGAAAAGTATTACAAAGCAACAACTATAATAATAATTATTTAGTCATTTATATGAAATGTTCAAATCACTCAGATATTTAAAAATAACATAAATACGTCAATATTGTCGAATCAGAATAAAATATCTCTCTCACTAATTTATAATCTATTTCAATATAATGATTTAACCATATTTTTCATCTATGTTATATAGTAAAATAATTTAAATTGTCAAGTAGTACGAGGTTAACACTTAAGTTTATTAAATGCATTAAAATAATTAGAATTTTCTCTGACATCATCGCCTTATACTAAATTTAATTGCAATTTAACTGCGTTTACCAACCCTTTTACAAGAAAATGCATTAGATACTAAATTTAATACCTGGTTTAATAAAATTAATGCGCAATTCTACTTAACCATTACAGATATAACATATTTTATGGCTTTGTGATATTGCCTGCTTAATTACTTTTTAAGTGAAATTTACTTTTTTTCTACAGCATCGATTACTATCTGCATATACGTTCTTTTACGACTGACTCTCCTTGCACTGATGGAAAGAACTAAGTTAAATCTGAATCCAAATTTTACATTTCAGCGCTTAAAGTATATTTTTTTTTTATTTTCGACACTACCTAACAGATATTTGGTGGTTTGCGTTCATTTCATTCGATACTGTTTTTTCATACAATTATATCATCTAGT
This sequence comes from Teleopsis dalmanni, assembly GCF_002237135.1. NCBI lineage: Eukaryota > Metazoa > Arthropoda > Insecta > Diptera > Diopsidae > Teleopsis > Teleopsis dalmanni. The sequence continues at coordinate 189,542,118 of NC_051847.1, read as the reverse complement.
TTTGAGCACAAGCATACACTCTTTTTGAAAACAATTCGTTTGCTTGCTATTCACAATTTTAGAATAGAAACAACTGCTTGCACTAGTTATCATATAAAAAACAATAGGAAAAAGAGAAGCACGGGAACTACATATTTTTGCGTATTTCTAAGTTAGGATAAATAAAAATAGATGAAAAAGTATCTGAAAATCTCTCCACCACCCACCGAAAAATATCCTGAATTAGTGTAAGATTATTTTAAAGCAAACACGGTCCAGATTGTATGTTAGAAGCGATTTAAAGTTTAATAAGCAATAATATATTTATATATAGCATATTGATTTAACGCTATTATTTGCTAAAACAGCCTCAATATCGACTATAACTTTCATATAAATTATTAATAGAGTTTTTTTTTGTAAGAAGTGTAGGAAATTAAAAAAAAAATCAAATTAAAAGCAATTCACGATAAATGATTTCTATCAATTCGTTATTGACTTTTTCGTATATAACAATGACTTTAAATGACTTCACAACAAGTTTTCTATTGGCGGTAATTTATAGAATCTAAAAGACGACGACTTACATCCATTACAGGAACATATAGTCATTGATCATCTATATTTTTAATTTTTCTGACAACATTTTGTGTAGAACATGATATATTATATTGTTAAATCGTTATTGACTTCTCCAAAGACCAATGATTTCGAACTCTTAGACAACAAATGTCCTATTGGCGATAAGTTATAGGATCTAGTAGAAGACAACTTAGGTATATTTTAGGAACATACATATAATCATCAACTACTTATATCATTGACTTCTCTGGTAATATAATATATTAAACATACTTATTATTTAAATTTTCTAATAATATATATCTAATATATCTTTATATATCAATATATGATATATATTAGAAAAATAAATAGATACTTTTGTTAAAGCCAAAAACCAACTAATTATGTTTATTCACTTATTGAAAAATATATATTTGTTTACAGTTCTATATCAGGTTCTTAACACCATTCTATCTACAATACCAAACAAGGCCGCTTTTTTTGGAGTGCATTAGTAACAATTTACATAGATCATAAATTATTCAGATGTAAAAATTATTTGAAAATAAGTATAAAGTACCTATTATATGGATTATATTATTTGTTATATTATAAGGCCAGTTATATGGCCTTATAAGTGATCTTCTCCTAACTAAAGATGGGCACTGATACATGAGTTGAAACACAGTTTCGTCAGAGCCACAACCGCGCCAAAGGTCAATATAAAGAAGACCGAGCCTCACAGCATGCCTCCCTATTAAGCAGTGACCCGTCAGCACTGATACCGTAGTACGGACCAAACTCCGCTTTAGTTGGAGTAGCTGACTCGTACGTTCTTTTGTCTTAATTAGACCAAATCAGCCTAGAAGTGATTAGAGTTATCTGCACAGTTGTTAGGCTTAAACTAACTGACATTAAAGAACAGCTTCAATTAAGAATACAGAAAGTAAAAGCATTAAACAATGGACAGTTTGACATGTTTTAGATACTATTATATATCTACTTTGCAAATAATTACAGGAACTGATAACTACAGGAACTGAAACATGCATATGCCTCTTTTTTTATTATTTTATTATGACAACAAATCTCATGACTTCAGCTTATAACGTTTAATTAAATTTTAAATGAAAGTGTGAACCAGTGTATAAAAAAATCCATTCTCGTAGTGTATATAGTAGAGCAGTTCATATAAGTAATTAAGAATGCCACTTATTCATCGTTGACAGTTTAAGTAACTCAAGCATATTCTCATAATTAAATATAATTTTTGCTGATGGCGTTGAAAAATTACACAGAAAGTGTATTTTAGCATACAATATACTAAAATGGAAAATATGTATAAGTAAAAAATTACTTTGAACCGAAGGAAGGGCACTCACTATATTTAATTTGCTCACTGCACAACCATTTCATATTAAAAATTAAAAGTTGTTGACACTAAAATTTAAAAAACTAATACGACTCAAGTGAATTAAGAATAAAATTCTCAAGTAATTAGCTTTTAATAATAAATACATAATATAGGCGAGGAGGTCAGGTCAGGGTTGCATTGCAATAATGCAATATAATTAGTTATGTAGAAAAAAAGTTAATTCAATTTTTAATAAAAAAGTTGTTAAACACGCATTTGAAGGGTGTGGCTTTACTCTTAAACTCGTGTCTCAACTCAACTCGACACAACTTGCATAATTTAAAAGGAAAAAATTATTAATAAATAAAAATTACCAATCAAATTGGTCAAAAGCTACTCGATACCAAATCTTGAAAATGTTGATCTTAAAAAATAAAATAAAATAAAAACTCAAAGATAGAAATGAAGTAAATGCGCGAATTGTGAAAGTAAAATTGTAAACAAAAATGTGAAATTAAATAGAAGAAATTTACTGCACACGAGCTTTTGTGACAGCTTAAATTTATTGAAAATTGATAAAAAATCGATTAATAGTTAATTAAAGTGAACAAAATTATGTTCAAATGAAGCAAAATTCATATTATAAATTGATCATAAAAACAACAAATGATTAAGGTTTTAATAGAATAATAAGCACCTGGATAAACTCACTTCAATTTGCAGATATTATAAATTTAAAGATATACCTTAAAAAACTTTATGTACTTAAAGAACTAACATTTAATGGGACTATTATAAGTGACTGTAGAAAAATCGGTCTTATGCTGTACTCTGATCGTTTGAAATCCTGAAGCATATCCCCCACTCTTACCTAAAACAAAATCACCTATTTCTTCCAAATTGTATTAGAAAAGTGAACTGTGTTATATATATTTACTGTTCTGGAAACAAAATATGTATAAAAAATTGAAGTCCCATTGTTATATCCTACTATTTAAACAAACATACAAAATGTATTACCCAATTGTTAGCAAAATAAATATTAATAATGTGCAGATTTTTGTGAGACTCTACTGACAAACTTATCTATATATATGTATATATATATATACTGAGAATAATTAAATGACCGGCTCTGCAGTCGTTTTAGAAATAAATTAAAAATAAGAGAAGGGTTTATTTAAATACCATACATCACTAACAATATCAAACAATCATTAAGTATTAGAGATTAAATATAAAAATAAAATAACTGAATACTTCTTATGTAAAAGCCAAAGAAGTATTGAAACTAATAACCGTAACGGACATGCTAAATATAGATCATATAAAATATAACATTTTAACATTTAACACTTCAACATTTTAAGTTAAAAATCCCTATAAACGATTTTGATTCTAATATTTCTATCCCTTTCCTGACAAGTTTGTCTGTAATTTTTTTGCCCGAAAAACCCACATGACTCGAAACACAAAGGATCCACAACTGATTGTTTTAGCTTAAGATATTGAGTATTTCACGACATTCCATCATCAGTTTTTATCTCACCTGATGAGAATATATAGAACTTACAAATACGGTTGCCACTTATGGTACTTTAGTACCAAAATTGGTACTTTTTTTTTCGTTTGGTACTCATGTTTAAAAAATGGTACATTTTTGACGACCCAACTTTATTGTGGATATTTCCAATTAATTTTTTTTATAAATGCAACTTTGCACTTTTGTATATTTTGTTCATTTATAACACTATGAAAAACACAGAACGAAAAAATAAAAAGGTCCAAAAAAATTTTAGACCTTTTTTTACAGAAATAGTACGTTTTTAAACCAATTTTGGTACAGGAAAAAGTTTACAAGTGGCAACCGTGTTTACAAATATTATATGCTTTTTAAATCGCGCAGTTTGGTTTAAACATTAGACTCTCAATTCCAAATGGGTGGTAACTTTGACAGCAGAGTAGACTCCTACTTCCACTAAAAACAGTAAACCAAGATTGGGAAACGATTTTATTCAATTTGCTATAGAGCCACATTTCTTTTCAATATTAACGACGTCGCACTATGTCATCGAGAACGTCGTTATGGGAAACAATATCACGCCATATACATTTTATATCTCTTAATTCGCGATTAAGAGATTAACATTTGTTTCAATGTTAAAACCATCGCACTATAGAGTCATTAAAAACTTTGTTATCCGATATTAAGAATAACAAAACCTATTGCAATGCAAAAAAAAATCTAAATAATTATGTATTCATATATATATACATATATTAACCATTCTAGTTATCGGTCATAATAGATTTTAGAATGCTTTTATTAAGAAATATAAATAAAGTACAGAAGAATTGTAAAGATTATTTTATCATTATTATTAAGAAAATTATTTTATGATATTTATTAAAAATAAGAATTGGCATTCGGAGCAGTATCTAATGAAAATACAGTTACAACTTCCATAACTCAAACTACTATAATTCGAATTTTCTATAACTCGAACTAAATAGAGTGCAACAGGGTTTTTGAAGTCCTACCTTTTCTTTACAAAATGGTACTTCGGTTTATGGAAGTTTGACTGTATATTTTAATTATAGCGTCTCAATGTTGTTATCATTATACGTAAGTGCTATCGATTATATATGTACATAGTCTTATCTTTAATGATATTTTTTATTTACCATGTGAATTTGATATTGTATTTATTATTATGTTACACTTTTATCAAAACACATACACATGAGAATAGTGAATTTTATTAATTGAAAAATGTATATATATTGAAAATAATACAGCTAAAAGGTAAGAGTACTCGAAACAAGTTACTCGAATTACGTATAATATTTGCTTATACTTGTACTTGTTGTTAATTTTATATACCCGCATAATTCTACTCATATATATAATAAAAAAATCATTAACAATTTACTTATGGGCTTACGTTTCAACTAACTGGATTGGATTTTAAGCCTTTTTATGTTTGAGTGTGTAAAGTATATTTCTGACTTTGTGGTTTTACCTCTTGACTTTGGTTTGTTTTTATTTATCATTACTTTTTAATGTGCCGTTTACACTTCCATACAAGGTCAAAGGGATTTGCTCGCATTTACTGGGATTTACTGAAATTATGTTAAGCGTCCCGCTTTCCTTCTTCATTTTTACAGAAATTTATGAATTTAAAAAAATAAAACTAACTTCCACTAATTCAGTCAGTTATATAGATATATTTCATGGTTTGACATACTTAACACAAAACACAGTAAGTGAAATTATTGAAGTTAAGTCAAGCGATATTGGTCACATGCTTGACCTATATTTAAATAGATTTTATTGTTTTTAAAATACAAGTACTTCACATATAAATTAAAATTTCACATTATAAAAGTAACTTTGCTCTAGAAAACAAGAACAAATTTTCGTTTAAATATAAATGTACATTATTTCTGTAATGTTAAAAAATATTTACATTTGAGTTTTTTATCAAAGCATAAGCTAAAATCTTTGTAAATGCTATGGTCTTTTGTTACAACAAATAAAAAATATGTCAACTTTACATGAAACTCATAAATACTTTTGAAAGTGTGTCATTTGCATTTAAGAATGAAGCAGAAAAGCTCATACACTTATTCAGTAAATGATATGTGAAAATTTACGATATTTTATGCAACAAATTTATAAATTGATATATTTTGGCTACAGCTTTATAATGATAGTTTATATACCATAACAAACTACCCATAGTTTTGTTTTAGTTTTGTTTAACTGCAAAATTAAGCTGCTCAGCTATAAGCAGCTAATTCTCCCCCTATTCACGCAAGCCTTCCCCATTTGGCATGCAATCTCTTCAGCACAAATGGAAATAATCCGCGAACGAACTAAAAACGCAAGCCTGATGGCAAGCACTTCTCCGTCTCTTTCCTTTATGACAATGCCAAGATCACCTTTTGTCATTGGCCCGTAGGTATCTCACCCGGGTTCACGACTTCTTCCCTGACGCCTGTCGCCGTTCCCATTAACAACCTTGAAGACCTAGTTCAAGCCTTGTACTTTGAACTCCCCAATACCTGTCCCTTAACTTTAATGAGTGGCACCGCAATCGTCATGTCATCCTCCTTTATAACTATGGTCAGAAAGTTTACAACTAATCATATGCCCGCGCTACCACTATAACACCACCCTCTCCCTACATCATGCTATTGCTTTCTGGCTTAGATGAACCTAGTAGGTATTAAGCCTATCTGCTCCCATCTCTCTCCCATGATTACTGGAATGAAGTTTCCACACTCCTTTGGAAATCTTCTCCATTCATTCCTAAGAGGTAGTTTTAGTGCGTTGAAGTTTCACACTGTCGCTTTCAATGCTATTCACCTACAACTACTATTAAAGTAGTTGTATTAAAGTAGTTATAGTGATTTATATATATAGAGAACGAAATATTCAAATGCCACAGTTATAAAAAATATGTAAAAAGAATCATAAAATAAGTTTATACCACAAATATACTTTTTATAAGAATCAGAGTGGATTCAAAGGATTTTTAACTTGACGTGATACTTTGAGTACATTTGTAGCTCAAGTAGTAATTGAACTTTTTAAAATGACTTCTTTGGAAAAAATATACAAAAAACGTATAATATTCATAAATAAAAATAAAAGTTCGTCAAACAAATAAGAACAATTCAAATGGGTTTGAAATTTGTTTTTTTTTCTCAGTCAAGAGTAACTTAAGTAGTATGAAAATGTCAAAAAGGCAGTTCTCAGAAATATAATGCCTTTTAAAAAAATAAGCTAAAAGGTGAGGTGAGTACAAGTTGAAGAAGTGTACGGAAAGCGCAAAAATGGTTAAAATTGCAGTAGCAAAAATAATTTTTAGCAAAACGCAAAATAGTTTCAGTAAACATCCATAGTACATCACAGTATATCATTAAGATGATATACTTAGATATTTTGACAAAAAATAAAAAAAATAAATACAAAGTGGCGGCATAAAGTCTATGAAATAATGTTTCTCTTTTTGAATCTTAATGCTCCAATAAATTTTAAAATACGTCACGCAGGATAAAAAAATAAATTAAAATACAAAATTATAGAAAAACAGAAGTGAAAGCTCAGCTATAGCTGCTAACTTTCATCCTTGGCACAGTTTCATTTAAATTGAAAAGATTTTAACTATAATCGGAAGTTGCGCATACGAGTAAATGTGCTTCTATACTATAGATATTTCTATGTAATATGTAGGGAATAAATTGAAACCAAAATGATGATGAAATGTGCTATGCAATATTTAATAGTAGTTATACTTGTATTTGTACTTGCACTATATATATAAGTTTACTTCTACATATAGAATATTTAACTTAAATAAAATTCAGTAAATGTAAATATCTATATTGATTGACTATACTCGTACTACATTTATTGATTTCCGACAGGGGGTTAAAACTATGCCGCGTATTTCTTATTAAATCGTATGCATTAATAACTTTAATATACTTTTAATATATATTTGAATAAATAAAAAAGAACTAACATTAGTTAGTTCTTTACAGAAATTTATATATATAAAATAAGACAAAGAGCTGATTCACAAATATTGCAAACAATAATAGGCGCCGCATGGTACATTAGAAATAAAAGTACCCACCAAAATCTAAAACTTCGCCTAGTTAAAGCAGATTTTAGTAAAATTATGTAAAAAATAAAAGAATATGTCAAGATTTCGAAAGCTTATTGTTAGTCTATTTGTAAGAGAAGATACTAAATATATATATAAGCATATTAAAAATTTAGGGTAATAGTGAGGAATTATTTCTCCCCGGGCAAAATTTAAGTAAATTTGTTTTGCTTATGACCGTCTTCTTATCTACATATCTAACAACTCACGCATTTTCAATAAACTTAATTTCTCTCTACATACTATTTTAACTGGAAGCCAAACTTAACCCAAACAAGATCTCAGCTATTGCCATAGTTGGTCTAAAGGTAAACCATTCACCACTCAAAAATACTATTCGCAAGCATATCACTTTAATTCCATTGTTAAACTTCTCTGTTCTAAGCAACTTACTTGAACTTTGCACCCTTACGCCTTCCCTTCTTGGTATGTAATTCATTCTGCTTTAATGAAAAGAAATCTGTCTATTTAAGCGTAAGGTTCTCCGAAATTGCACCAACTATAAGTGCAAGCCTATTACCACACACAATCGCCCAGAGGTACCTCAACCGTTCACATAACTTGCCTGTTGATGCTCTTCAAACTAGTAACATAGTAGCCATAGGTATGGCTACTGTCCAAACTAGCCATGAGGTATAAGCATTTCTAATATTTTCATTATACTTTGTCTATTTAAGCGTAAGGTTCTCCGAAATTGCACCAACTATAAGTGCAAACCTATTACCACACACAATCGCTCAGAGGTACCTCAACCGTTCACATAACTTGCCTGTTGATGCTCTTCAAACTAGCAACATAATAGCCATAGGTATGGCTACTGTCCAAACTAGCCATGAGGTATAAGCATTTCTAATATTTTCATTATACTTTGATGATTGGTCGGGAGTATAAATACAACATCCGGATGAGTTACCATCTTTCAGGAAATACTCACAGAGCAAAGTATGAAACAGTACATTGTAATTATATTAGATTTTTCAATTTTCTTCTAAATAAGTAATTAAATTAAACCCATCAAATGGTCTTCTAAAAGTAAAAAATAAACTTCAACGACCCTTGGACAACGATTAAACATACCTCTGCATTATCAGCGTACAAAACGTGTCGTTACAATGGAGCACCTGAGATTTCTAAATAATTGGTTATAGAAAATAATATACAATACATTAAAACTATGATTTTACAAGTCTTATAAGAAGAAGCATATAAAAAATTAATAAAAAAAAACTTTTCATACAACTACCATGAACAACTACCATAATCCATTAATTAATGGATCAGGTTGTAAAAAATTTTATTATAAAACTATTTAAATTCAAGTTTAAATAAAATTATTACCGTTTACAAATTACTTTCAAATATGATAATAAAATATTTGTTTTATGTTTATTGCATTTAAACCATTTTATTTACTAGCTATCTATCTATCCTAACACTTTAATTGTTTCTTATCTTTTATTACAAAACCTTGACAAGTATTCGCTTAATATCTTTCCTTCGACTGGACCTAATTGAAGGTTTGTCTTGTGCACTCGCCCAAGCTGTCATAAAATATAATAAATTGCTGTTTAATTTCTATTCAAATAATTATTTTCGTCGGAAACCAACCTTAAAAATTTTGAAATTTTTACCAACATAATTATTAACTATTATTCACCAACTAACAAAATTTATAGCTCATTAAATTTAAAACATAAATTTCAAACTAATTTGTCAACAGAAAAAACCTTGCTAATTGTCTATTAAATTAATCACATTTAAATTGCTGTATTTTAAATTAAAGAAAAAAGAAAAGCATTTATTCGCAGTACTATTAAATATATTTATATAAAAAAATAAAATTAAATTAAGCTGAGTCATACATACAAAATACAGGAAAAGTCTCAAGTCCATTGCCTCTTAAGCGAGCTTATAAAAAATTGTCTCCGGAACGTGACACTGCCCAAGTTTTTTATATGTTAAAAAAAAATTCGTACTGCTTGCATATCAGTAATAAGACCTTTTTTCTTATTTCTTTACTTCTACTAAATCTAAATAATTTATATTTTATATTATTTTTGCTGATAAGAATATCGCATGCACCGAGATTTGAACTCTGTACAAAAACAAAAACAAAAACAAGCTACGAGAATGAATTGTTAGTTAAGCCAGTTTATGTAAGTAAAGCTAAAATATCTTAACTGGGTATTTCTTGACTATGACAGAGTTACACTTTTGCACTTATGACAAACAGAAATTTAAAGTGCACTTCAGGCCAATGTTACATGGAAAATATAATAATATAATTCAGTACGACACACACTAAAAGTGATATATGTATGTACGAAAGGAATGTGTTAGTATATGTATGTGAATAAATAATATAAATTTAGCAAACAATAATCCAGTTGCATTGACTTAGCTAACACATATCTACTATATATCTACGATGAACTTTTCAGTAAGCGCTTGAAGCAATATACGATAAAACTACAGCTACAAAACAATAAAAAACAAATAAAAAACTTTAAGATTGTTTGACCAAAGGGCAAGAAAACTTTTCAGGTATTTATATCTTAACTAATTGCAAACAACTTTCTTAAATTATGAAATATTTGCTATATTATACAAGTATGAGATAAGATCGGTTTAAAAAGAATGTTGATTTTTATGCCATCATTCATAGCCGTCAGAAATAACCACTTCGTTTAGATTTCAGATCTATCCTATGTAAAGGCAACTACTAAAATAAATGAATGGAAGACGATGGACTTTATAGATACATTAACCAAAAATAATAAATTAAGTTGATTAAAGAGCGCTGACTCTGAGATTCAAGTTTGGCAGGGCATGAGTTCGATTCCTTGTACTTGCAGTCTCAAAAAATTATTTACGAATAATTAAATACAAGAATTATTTCCAAGACCATTGCTGATAGGTATTTCGCAATACTCTAAACAGTTATATGGTCAGCCAAAAATTCAATTAATCAAAGTAATATAAAAATGAATTTTTGTTGTTGTTGTTCACTACTTTCTGAAAATCCTTACAGAATAATAATTAACTAATTGATAAACTTATAAGTTGACAAAGTGATGTTGGGTCAATGAACATTGGCGTTCGAATAGAAAATTTTCGTATAGTTATTCAAGCAGAAGTACACACCATTGATTAAAAATCATTATAGATAATATTAGGATATTATTATATATAATATTAGGATATTATTATATATAATATATATTATATTATCAACGTACATTATTATATTTTGAAATAGTTAAGCTATAAAATTTCTACAATCTTGGATCACTAAATTCAAATTGGTCAGAACTTACAAAAATTTTATAACTGCATTGGTAACAATAAAGCTAGACTCGTTTGAATATCTAGTCTATAAGGAACTAAGTGACAAACAAGCATGCAAAGACAGGTATGCTAAAGTAAGATTCGTTTGAATACCTAGTCAAGAAGAAACAAAATAGCTAGCAAGCTTGCGTAGATAGGTGACCTAACTTCATTCATAACATTCTACCGTTTTACGGGAACATTTTACCGTTTTAAGAACCTCCATATACCCTTGATTAATTCGACTGAGTTTCAGCAAACGATTTTCTTTGTTTTTATTTTATCCTTATTTTCTGTTATCTTCCTTTTCTCATTATCTTCATTGTTTCTTTTTTGAGAAAGTTGACAATAAATATATATTATAAGTAATTATAAGCTCAAATAAAGTACTGTCTTATTTCTAAAAGAAGCACTAATAATAACATTCCATTAGCATTGACATATACATAATTATGAGTACAAATAGAAATTAAAAACTCCACAAAGTACAATTAAAAAAACCATTTGCAAGTACAAAGATATATCTTTATATAGTGAAATGTTTAAGCTACTTAACTTATAAATTGTCTTGAAGTTAAACGTCAACGCAAATGCCAAAGAAAGTCGTCGTGTGTACGAATACTCAGTAAAAATTGGTCTAGCCTGACACATTAACGTTTCTTTTTTTTTTTTTTAATTTATTCAATGATCTTTTCTTTTAGATTTGACACCAAAATATTTTTGTAATTGTGAGTTGAATAATTTTACACAAATTTATAATTGTTAACACTGAGCAAAATATACTTTCATTACTTGCCTACCTACGCACGTAATTAGAGAATGTGAAGAATACGAAATATTAGTCAGATAAATGTTAACACCAACAATTATTTATCTTGTTGTTAACTTGCTAATTAATGAGGACCTTAAAATAATACTCATATAAGTCAAAGTTCAAGAATTTTTAATATTTACTAAACATAAGAAATAGTAAAAAAGATATAGTCAAGAACTATTAGAAGCGCTTTGGAAAAATACAAAAAAACTTTAATCATTAGCTATTGGGTTTAAACAGGGATAATCAAATATGGTTCTCTATCATACTTTCAAAATACAATAAAAATCACAACAAAAATAATATAAAAAGTAGGTTCAATGATTTATATTACCTTTTAGGAAACACACACACTTCATATTTACTCACATTATTACTTACACACATACGTTTACAATAAAATTAATATCTGTTATTAAAAAAAATATCCAATATAACTAGTATATATCTCTTAACTTCTTAGAATTTATTAAATCTATTAAAACAAATTCAATAAACAGATTATCAACAGATCGGCAATATTAAATTATTTCTAGCTAATCTGAAATAATGCTAAAATAGAATGTCACTATAACCATATATTTAATAAAATATGGAAAATAACGAAAGGTCTTGACATTATATGTTTGGTTATACGAAGAATCTCAAGCATTTCTGTTTATTAGTAAACCTTACAAAATTTGTTCTTATCTATGTTATATATGATAAAATTAATATATATTATTAGAAAAAGAAATTAAAATAGAAAAAATATCTTAACTTCTTTGAATTTGTTAAATCTATAGAAAAAAAAATTCAATAAACATATTAAAAACAGATCGACAATATCAAATTATTTCTAAGTAATCTAAAATAATGTTTAAATTCAATGATACTATTACCATACATTAAATATAATAATAAAAATGAACAATTTTTTAACAATTATTGACAATCACTAAATGGATATATGGATATATCACTGAAACAATGCTTTTAAACCAGAACCACAATATGAATTGCTCTTTATAATATCATCAAAGTGTTAATCATAGACCGATTACCGAAATTTTTTTATAAACATTTGTAATATTAACGGAAAGACATCCAACTGATTGTCTAATAATAACCTACAATATATAATACGAAACAGACAACTGATTTACCAATTCAGAGACCTTAACTTTCTGATATACAATAGAATACTAATGGGAGTTTGACTCCCAGTGAAGCTACAACTACTACCAATGACAGCCAATTTGTTTCTGATAAAAGTATAGATTATATTAAATTCTATTTTATTTATCAGTATCTATTGTATGTACCTATCGCACACCCTCTTCAAAAGAGGCACAACTCGAAATTCGTCAATTTTGAGTTAATGTATGGAACTTCCATTTTTTTCCGTTTTCTGAAAATTGATGAATTTCGAATTGGGCCTGTTTTAAAGGATGTGCGATATATTTAATATAGTATTTATATATATAAAGAGGATGTCCGATATATATATATATATATATATGTATCTATACATCTATTGTATATCTATATTTTATATCTACAATATATGATAGTATAGAGATGATTAAAATTGAAGAAATATTGCCGGTAGTTTAGTAGATTGCAGTTCGGATAATCAATAAAATATGTTCTATATAATATAGATATTATTTTATTATTATATAATATATATAATAATATATATATATAGATATTATTTAATTAATTATAATATATTATTTATACACATATATATGAAATATATATTTTAATTTGTTGTGTTACAAAGAAATTTATAAACTGGTATAATTATATATACAATTCTTACATCTATGGTAATTTTGCCGTCTACTAGTAAAACACAAAATATAATATATCTATAATATTCCACAGGAAGAAACTAACGAAATATTAAATATACTTATTGTCTTAAGTTTAAGAAGTGCTTTCCACATCGTTAGCTTCAAATGCTTAAAGCTAAGGATGTTAAACCACCACTGACTGTTCTGTTCTGTTATCTCACATGGCATAGCATTTTTTTTTTTTGAAATTTGCAAAACAAAAAAAAGATGAAAAAAAACTAAGGGATTTATAATTTGCCAGATTCTTGTTTTTTGCAAACACAAAATTACACACATACACACGTATATGTTTTTTTTTAATAAGCGGTAGAGTTTTTTTAAATGCAGAACAAATTATGCAATTTCATATCACTTACCTTTCTTGAATTCAAAAATTGGTAGTTATTTGTTGTTTTGTTTTGTTTTGTTGTTGCTGTTTGTTTTTTTTCGTTATTGTATTTTAATACACAGAACAATGTGTGTGAGAGATAAAAACCGGTTTTAGCAAAATAACAACACAAAAGAAATTAATATTAAAACACAATTTCTATATATTTATTTTTAATTATTTATTTTTTAATACTTTTTTCTCAAACACTTCAGCTCACACTATTTAAAGAAACAAAAAACAAAAAAATAAAAAAAAAACAATATTAAAAAAATACGGTTAGTAATTTTTTAAGATAAACAAATAACAACGTTAACAAAACAGTTAAAAACGTGAGCAAAGAACTGTAGTGCACTGAGTGGTCAAAATAGAAAGATATAAGCACTTTCGGAAAGGCACTCCAAAAATGCTCAAAATGCCGCTTTTAGAATTTTGTGAGAAGAGTCGTAGAAGACCGAAAATAATTTTTTTGTAGGGTGCAGAGAAAATTAACTCAAATGATTCATTTGGTTTGATGATGCACATCATAAAATCTACTGAAGAAAGGAATGTGTACTTTGTTCGTACATAAGCGGCATAATTCTATTATTATAGCAAAAACATAAATATTTAAGTATACATAGGTAAGCAGTTTTGGTGCATAAAAACCGTATTAATTTTTAATAAGTAAACGGTTGGCATATGTACTCCGCGTGCTGTTAACCACCCACGTTATTACTTAACAGAATTGTTTGCCTTTTAGTCTGACCAATAATGTGCGCTTGGAGTAGGAAAAACTTTAACACAAACACGTCGTCGAACACATGGAAAATGCAAATTTTATAAATTTTTTATTGTTTCAAGGTGCATACACAAAAAATTAACAATTGAAAACGACATACACAGCTTTTAATCAATAAATTAATATTTTATTATAATTTTATTTTTTTAAACGCGCCGCGGTTTATATTTTAAAAGCACATAGTATTCACACATTCAAACAGAAAAGATTTTTTTCAATTAATTTTTTTTATCACAAAATCGCTTTATAATTTGCGCTTATTTCTTTTTTGTTATATTTCACTGATCACTGATTTAATATTAAATTATTTTTAGCTGGGATTGATTATTAACGATCATTTAAAAAGTAATTGATTCACACTTACATAAAAAATTCATTTATATATTATTTAAACAAAAAACAAACAATTGTAATCAGACTCCTTAACAATACCTCGACCACCACTCAAATGCGAATGAATGAAAATTTTCTTGGGAGCAGGTCTTGAGTTGTTTTAGAATTTGTGTGGTGCTGCCAGAAATTTTTTTTTGAAATGTATGGTGAAATAAATTTGTATGATTTGGTATTATTGCAGTCGCCATAAATGTTTAATGCGCGTTATATAAAGATTGTTGTCTATACCATTTAATAATAGAATTTATTCAGTCAAAAATTCAATTAATTAAAATAATATAAAAGAGCATTTTTGTTGTTGTAGTTCACTTCATTTCGAAAAACTCATTACAATTTATTTAAATAGAAAATAATAAATATAATTTATATATAATATATTCAACTATTTCCAATACTTCCTGAATGCTACATTTGAACTATACAATTATTATTTATTTAACAGTTATAATCTAAAATAATTGTTAACTTGAAAGAAAGTGTAAACTGTGGTGAGAAATAAGTTTTTCGTTGTTCCCAAAGTTTTTCGCATTTAAGGAATCGAGCTTCAGGTTTCAGTTTCAACAATTTGGATTAAATATAATTTAAATAAAGTATTCTAAATAATTGTTTTTGTGTGAATAAATAACTGTTTCCCTAAGGATTTGTAATTGTTTCCAATAAAAAAATAAAAATACAATAATTGTTGTGAAAAATATTAACCTTTTCATATCATATTCTTGTTAATATACATATAAATACTGCCTGACATTAGTTTTAAATGGATACGTATTGTAATTTGTCCTATATGAAATCAAAATACTCAATCAGATAAAAGATAAAAAGATTTTAAAAAAATCAATCTCACAGTTTTTTTTTGGATTTTATAAAAATATATATGGTAGTAATGTATAATATATATAATAATGTATATAGTATTATAGTAAAAATAATATTAAGTTAATAAATAATAGAAAAAATTGTAAATCAGTTGTCATATTTGGTGATTAAAAGTACCTCTAAACAGATCAGTTTTGGTACAATCTCATACATTTTCCGGTAACGATATAGCTAAGATAACAAAGATATGGTACGATAAGGCACTTTCAATGTGTTATGCTTTATATTAGCATTATTTTAAATAAATGCATTAAAATAAACAAAAGTCTTCTATTTTTTTAAAATGCATTTACATATATAAATTTATATAAATTTATAAAATAATTTTATAATAAAAATTTTGTAATAAAAATTTTATAATAAAAATTGATATATATTAAGAATTCCTATAATGAAACTATAAATTATTCATAAAGTTTTAAAAGCATATTTAATTGATTCAGTTTAAAACTAAACATTCTTTTTCCATGTTGAGCAAACTTTTCAAATCTTGTAAACTAACCACGATATCTAGAGCAGTCAATTGTTTTAAATGCAGTATAACTGCGTTATGATATAATATCGTAAACTGCCGTAGTAGCCTGCTGTAGCTATTTGTGTTATTCCATATACCGTAAGGGCTATCTATAGCATATCGTACCGTACCACGTTTGTTTGGGTATACATTAGTTGGCATCGTTATGACCATAAATTACTAAACAGTGACCAAAACATGAACAGTCCGTTCACACTATCCAAATAAATGTATTTTAACAGTTAATTTCATAAATATATAAACTTCATAAACATATAAAAATGCTTATGTATAAGCAATAAATTAAATTAATTAATAATATATATTTGCTTATAATTCCATCGTATTTTTAAAGTTTTCTAAGTTTATTATAAGTAACGTTTTAATTTAAATCATAAAAAAATTTTTGTTTAAACCATAACAGTGTGATATTTATACAGAGTAATTACGCTGGAGTATTATTTATTGCTGGTTAGATGATTTTCATTTGTAACTCCATCGAGCTACTTAGGACTACACCAATAGATGAAGTAGCATCAAATATAAAATACCTGCTTTTTTTAAATTATATTAAATTTTAAAATAAATCAACTTGTTAATAAATATAATACCACAAATAATTACTTCTAATTACATCAGGATTTTTGAAACAATACATTGTGGATGAGCTGCTTTTAACTTTTAAGTGACAAGTAAAAAAGTTGTTGGCAACGCTCTGTTTACATCTGTTTGCCAAATACGTCAATTTTGTTTTTCCTTTGCATTTTATTTGAGTTGTGCCAATAACTTTGTTTTTAAAGTTTTGCAATAAAATATGGTAAGAGTAATTATTTTTCAGCTCCAATTTAATGGAACAAATAAAAATTTATAAATACTTTACAGTTTTCTTTAATATATAAAGAGGAAAATGCTCATGAAGACGGTATATGGTCTTGCGGTTGGGCTAGAATTCAGGAACCGGCAATCGAGTCTAGTTTTGAAGAGGATAGAGATCCTGACGTAAGTCGTGACTCCCTAACAGCAAAGAAAAAAAATGAGCCTATTGATTTCGTCGTAACTGGCGGGCTCGATGATTTGTTGAAAGTTTGGGACATTAATAAAGATTCTACGCTCAAACTTCGGCACACACTTAAGGGACACGCTTTAGGTGTAATTTCGGTTGCAATCTCATCTGATGGAAAAAGTAAGTAGACATATATATTAATACAAAATTATAATATTTTAAAATTATTTTTTTATAGAAATAGCTAGTAGTTCTTTGGACTCAACTTTGTGTGTTTGGGATACTGAGTCCGGAGAGCGCAAACATCTATTAAGATTAGGTCCGGTTGATTTGTGGACGGTGGCGTTTTCGCCATGCAATAAATTTATTATATCGGGTTCACATACTGGTAAAATATCAATGTATAGCGTAGAGACTGGTCAAACAGAGCAGGTGCTCGATCCACAAAACGGAAAATTTACACTAAGCATAGCATATGTATGTATAATTTGTTTATATATAGAGTTTTTTTTAAAATATAATATATTTTTATTGATAATAGAGCCCGGATGGAAAGTATATTGCGAGTGGCGCTATTGATGGTATCATAACTATATTTGATGTTGCTGCTGGTAAGGTCGTACAAACACTGGAAGGTCACGCTATGTCTGTGCGTAGTTTAACTTTTTCACCAAATTCCCAGATGTTGTTGACGGCATCCGATGATGGACATATGAAACTCTATGATGTGTATGTATAAGTTTGAATAATTGTTATATGTATGTTTTGATAAACCATTTTCTTGCAATTGATGTTTTTTCCCATTTTATACGTTGTTCCATATATTACAGTGCTACCTGACAATAAACCTCCACACAGTTGCAGTATCCTCTTCAAGACCACGGTTGCGGTACAACGATTTTCTCAATAGGTCTGTGCCTAATAGCCCCTACAAATAATGATGCCTTCTCTGTACAACAAGAACTATCCTAGCTCAATTGAGAGCAGTGCAAATTTGTCAAATGTTAATACATTTATTCCTAATCCAATTTTCTTTTTAAACAATCGGCTAGCTCTCACACTACAATTGTGTCTAACCACACCCATGTACACGTATTAGAAATTTATTTCATGTTATCTACTTCGATAGATCTCTGTGTTTTACAACAACGAACCCAGTTTTCATGGGAAGTTCCCAAAAAAAAGATTTTAGAAAAATTGTACCAGTGACGACGATATTATTTTAATAATATTAATATTTTATTAATATTCATATTTTATTAATCTTAATCCCCGCGGGCTACAACAACAACAATTTGCTTCAATTCTCAACCTTGCTTATAAAATTAATTTCCAATAGTCTTTAAGTTTAGTTTAAATAAGATCATCGTACAAAATACAAACTAATAAAAACTTATTCTATACTTTCAGTGCACACTCCGATGTAGCTGGTACGCTTTCAGGACATGCATCTTGGGTACTCTGTGTTGCATTTTCGGAGGATGGTAAACATTTTGCATCGTCTTCTAGTGATACAACAGTTAAAATCTGGGACTTTGCTGAGAGAAAGTGTATGCATACATTTAAGGAACATGCAGATCAAGCTTGGGGTGTATCGTATAACTATAATAATGATAAAGTGATTTCAGTATCGGAGGACAAGTGTCTTAATATATATAACTGTCCACCAAATGCTGTTGTTTAGACGCATATATAGATCTAGTGCAAGTACAAAATTCTAAAGTTTAAAATTTTTTATTTTTCATTAAATAAGCATTTTCTCATTTGAATCACCAACCGTGTAAGATTTTTGATAAATAAAAGAAAAACCGTTTACTTTGTTGAATTTGAATCCTTTGCGTCTATTTGTTTAATTTGCGCTTGTGTTAAATGTTTATCCCGCGTATTTTCCGGTATGTGAACATTGAATGATTTAAAATATGTAAGTATGTCATCTGCGAATAAGGGGAAATAATTATTAAAAATTATTATAATTATTTAAAATGTTACACACCAATAAGAGGTTCCTTCATTTTGTACTGCTGAGCAATTCGTTGTTTAGTCCAGACTTCTGGCTCACTATTATGATCCGTAATAAAATCAATTGCCTGTTTTAATGTGCAACGTCCCCGCGCAACTTCTCTTGGCATTACATGTCCATATTCTGAAAATTCCGGCGTTGTTCTGTCTAATGGTAATGGTCTATCTGGATTAAAAGTTCGTGTTATAGGATACTCAACCTGTTTTATTGGAATTATTTATATTAATGTAAGGTCATATATATAATGTGTGTGCGTTAACATACAAATTTATCTTCGGATGTTACATAAACCCTTTTCAAGCGTTCGTCCAATGCCGAGTCCTTGCTTTCTAACTTAAGCTTAAGATTTGGATCGACTAAGAATTGCAAATAGGTTTAGGTTAAATGTTTTTTTATTTTCATTCAAGAATTTAAAAATATATAAAAATTGCAATATTTACGTTCCAATGCACGTTGCATGTCTTTGATATTAGATTCAAATTTTGGTGCCGCAGCCGTTTTTTCTCGGTCTAAAAACCTGTGTGCTCGATTTTCTACATTAAATCGATTTATTCTGCGCGATAACATAGACCTGACATTACCCATTTTCAGAAATATTTTAATTTATAATTATTTGTTCAATTAAATCGGCACAAAAGCAAAACTCATGAAAATAAAAAACATATGTTCAATATTTTCAGTAGAGTGACATCTTGCGGCAAAATTAAAAAAGAGTATTTAAGTTTATTATAATGTAAATGATTTTTAACTGCCCACATACATTAATAAAAATTGAATAATTTTTATAAGTAAAAGATCATAAAAGATATTTTTTGTTTTCAAAACTGTTTTACTATTTTGATCATATCAGAAATAATTAAAGTTTTATAATACGATTCCTATAGACTATTGTAGTTAAATTTATTAAAACTAAAATTTATTTAAATTTAACTGCAATAAAGTTAATTATTATTAACGTATTGCTAACGTAATTTCTAACCTTTGTCACTGTAAATATTGACAGAGCTAGCTTAAGCATGTTGTCAGTCAATTATTAACTAAATCGGTTAAAATGATAATTTTTAGTTAAAAAAAAAGTTTATTCTAGTTGCTTAATATTTTTAATCGTATTTTTATTAATATTCCTTATGCTATAAGACAATTACATGATCGCATTTAACTCATAATAATAGGTCTTTCCACGAGCTACTCGTAGTAAAATTCAAGTAAAATACAAATAAAATAATTTTGCATTGAAAGCAACAACAACTGATAAAACTCTCTTGCGAATCCAGTATTAGCGATGATATAGAACTATTTGTATATGAGAAAATAAACAATATTAAAAAGCGATGTGCTTCTTGTTCCAATAAGCTTAGAATTATGTTTGCTGAATTATTTTTGAACTACATTTACATTAATGGATGCGATTAAATAATAACAATTAAGTGGTATGTGAGAAACAATTTTTGCGCTTTAATAGAATACACAGTCGAAATGGCGATTATAGCCTTTTTCTTGAAACATTAAGTCATGTACTTGACATCAAATAGGCATAAGGTATAACGTTATGCCGTTACAGCTAAATTTATAATTATATTCTGAATACGATGTTGGAGTTCCCTATATAGTCAACTGTACATAAAGTTAATCACTTGTTATATGTGCTTGGAATATAGTAATTATTTATCTCCCTTTGAAAAACAAACTGTAAGACATCTTAATTTTTAAATATTGGAAGAGATTATCCTTATATAATTTAGAAATAACTTTTAGAAAATAAGTGAGTTATACTTACATCTTTCAAGCAAAAAAAAAACTGAAACCATGTTGTTATGTATACTTTTTTTCCTAAAATGATCGAGCATATAAGGAAGTCAAATTCTTATATTGAATTATTATTAGTTTCAGATTCTTGCTTTCGCATTTTATACATAAAAATCTAGAGATTTAATTTCATATATTATATATATATTATATATATATATTATAATATATTATAATATATATATAGTTTCACATCAGTCCAGTAAGTTTTAAGGTAACGAAAGTAAATTTTTACTTATTAGAATTGACAATTCTACACCATAATCTATAAGATCAGCTTTGTTTAATGTAATTGCTTAATAAAGTGATTTAGACCGGGATGAGCATTATTTGAACGCATCGCGTTGCTGGAACACATAGTTTTCATCACATATTAGATAAACCTTTCATTATATTTCAACGGTGGCTTATTCTTATTTGAAGACAACATTATAGACATTTGGTTTTTTTTCTTTTTTAATTATATTATTAATGATCACGTTAAGAATATAATTTCTTTAAAGCTGACCACCGTTTTTGAAAAAGTTAATTCCATATAAAATTATGTTTCCATTTAGAGGATTTTGTATGGAAAATGGGTTTTTAAATCTTATAAGAGTTTTTAAAACAAATAATATCTTTTATGATCTTCTTTTACTTATAAAACTAATTTAAAACAAAATTTTTTAATTTTTGTTAATGTGGGCAGTTAAAAATCATTTACATACATTATAATAAACTTAAATACTCCTTTTTAATTTTTAATTTCAATATTTTGTATTTAATAAATTTAAAATATTGAAGTAGTAATTATTAATAACATAAATCAAATGTACAAAATAAATTCAATAAAAATGATATTATGAAAAAAATAAATACGTTGTATATATTTTTAAAATTTTTAAAAATTTAAATAATTATTTATTTTTAGAAAAAAAAATAATTATTTCACGGGCTAATTGGTCAGTTATTAAATAATGATCTTTTTTTTAAAAAAAAAAAATTTATTATTTAGTTTTATAAGATTTTTATTGTCCAATATTTCGACTCGAAATAGATTTTTATTGGACAATAAAAATCTTATAAAACTAAATAATAAATTTTTTTTTTAAAAAAGATCATTATTTAATAACTGACCAATTAGCACGTGAAATAATTATTTGTTTTTTTTTTAAATTTCTTTTGGTCATTAAAACATTTATTTATTTTTAGTTAATTCATGAAAGTCTGGAATCTTTTTACAGTTGTATATAACATTTGTAAATTTGTTAAATTTGAATTACATACATAGTTTGTAAAAGTTTTAACAAATTTAATATTTAATATTTTCATTAAAACTAAAATTTTACGTATAATTAAATTTAAGAAATAAATTCCAAGAGCACTGATGATGTGTATTTGGTATTGATCGAAACAGCTGTATGATCACCCATAAATTCAATTAATTTATACTGGATCACACGAAAGTTTTGTTTGTAATTTTAGCTGTCATTTGCTTTTGATTTTAACGCAAAAGGAAAATTTTTGACAGCTAAAATTAGAAATAAAATTTTCGTGTGAATCCAGTATAAAAAATAATAAAACCAAAATTTTTGTTGCAATTTCACTACTAGTTTATATTAAAAATTTAGTTTTTTTTCGTTAAAACGGACGTTAAAAATCAATTGCTGTTTTTTTGTTTTTGATATTTTAAACTTTTTATTTCGAATTTTATGTTTGTGTAACTCTATATTATATTTCTATATCAATTGAAAATAGAAAATAAATATTTATTTATTTCTTATTAAAATAAATGCAATAAAAAAATTTAAAAGCATTTTAAAAGTATTTATATTAAAAATTAAATTAATAGATCATACAATATTTTAATCGTAATGAATTTGAGCAAGTACACAATTAAATAGTTAACCGTGTGCAGTTGATTCAAATTTTGTGTTTATTTCTGATCGATGTTGTGTAATTCGTAAGTAATGTATTGTCAAAGTAACTATTGATTTGAGCGAAAATTATATGGCAGCTCTGTTTACATTTCGCACTCAGTTGAATGAAGATTGCCGAGACGTCGTGTTAAAAATATTTGTGGTGGTGTTACGTTTATTTTCTTTGTTTTTATTTCGTCAATAAACAACTTAAATTCAACTTAAAAACTATTGCAAAACGTAATTAAATATAAAAATTCAATTTTATTGTAAAATTTATTTATAAAAAAGTGCAATAAATTGCGGAAATCTAATTATAAATTGAAGAATTTTTATAAACTTCGCTCACTCGATCGGTGTAAAATTCATTTTATATTCATTTTACTCGCCAGTGGTGAATATCAATCGTTAGTGTTGTACTCGTTGATTTATGGAATTTCTGCAAATGACAGTGGAAATTCATCCAAGTAAAAAATTAGAATTCTTTATTTAAATGGTGCTGGCGGAAAATTATTTAAAAAAAAAATTGTGAAAATTGTGAAAAAAATTTAATAAAAATAAATGAAAAATTCTTTTAAAATATTGTATTGTGCATGTGTAAATAATTTTCGTTAATAAATTGTAGTGCAAAGGTTGCGTTTTTACATAATTATTGTTGTAAATAAATAATAAACACACACACACGCATATGCTCCTATAAAAAGTAACATGCGCCAATGCAACACATATTTTGCAAATCAAATTAAAATAAAAGCAGAAAAAAAATAATAAAAATAAAGAATGTGGATATATAAAAACGACAAGCAAAGCAAAGATATAAAAAAAAATATAAAATAGAATTATTTCAGGAATAAATTTTATACAATATATTTTGTACTCTATTGAGGTAATTTTTATTTTTAAAGTAAATTTTTAAATTTTTGTGTGGAATGCGTTTGAAGTTGTGGGAGCAAACGCGGGGTGACAAGTGAAAGATAACCCTTACATGTATTGATATTCATTTATTTACAAATTTAAATGCCATGTGCTACAAAACAATATCAATAAGTTTTACTTGGAATATGATATATCTTAAAGAATTTCTTATTTTAAATATTTGTCTAAAATTAATGTTAAAAAAAATTTATAAAATGCAATTTGCTAAAGAAAATACACATTTCTTCTATTTACAATTAATAGTTTTTTTTTCTTTTCCAATATGTGCTGCAGTTGAAAAGTTATTTGTATTTACATATTTTCACTGTGTTCACTTGATCCCGCCTTCTCCCACAACGCACCGCTTATTCCATCCACTACTACAAAAACAAATCGGATTAAATTTTTTTTCATTTGTTTTAATTTGTTGTTGCTCACATAGTTTTTTTTTGTTTTTCTGTTTTTTTTTTGATTGCTCCATTACTGTGTATTCTCTTTGTGTGCTTTGAAAAATTTTGAAATGAATGAAAGAAATTGAAAAAAGCATTTCCGTTATTAATTAAAAATATTTTTTTTTCTTGGATAAGTTAAGGTCAGATTATCTTCTCTTCGAAAAATAAGCCTAATTAATAAACCACAATTTCCTGGTGTGGAAAAGAGTTGGAAAATGGAAGTAAACAAGAATTATAAATTGTTTATGAAATTTTAATTGCATTCCGGGAATTTTTAAATATACTCTAACGTTCACTAATAATGCCATTTAGAATATTATAAAAATGATTCAATTTTAGAATATTTATTTCTTAATTCAATTAAAGTACGAATTCGTTTAGAGTTTATAGACCGACCGTCATTGACTAAGAGTTGAATTCCTCTTAGATCGAAAACTATTCGTACTCTACAAAATTCTTCAATTATGTTTTTTTTTTGTTCTATGTCTAGTGATGGGGTGATGGATGCGAATTCGTTTAGAATAGATAGACCGGCAATGACTAAAAGTTGAATTCCTCCAAAATCGAAAACTTCATTCTCTACAAAAGTCTCCAATTATATTTTTTTTGTTCTATGTGTTGTGATTCATATAGGTACGAATTCGTTTAAGGTAGATAGACCGACCCTCATTCAGTAAGAGTAGAATTCCTCTTATATGGAAAACTATTCGTACTCTACAAAAGTCTCCAATTATTTTTTTTTTTTTTTTGTTCTAAGTGTTGTGATCCGTATAGGTGCAAATTCGTTTAGAGTATATAGATCGGTAATCACTAAAAGTTGAATTCCTCCAAAATCGAAAACTTCATTCTCTATTCATTCTACTCATTCTCTACAAAAGTTTACAATTAATTTTTTTTTTTGTTCTATGTGTCGTGATTCGTATAGATACACAACTATTAACACACTGTGATCCCTAAAGAAACACTATGTGTTATGTATTTTTAAGAATATACGTACATAGATGTCTGAAAGTATTAAAATTCTACTAAGACCCAACGATTGCAACTCACTAGAATATATTGATATTAACGTACATATACAATCCTATACTACAATTAGAACAAGGTTTTTTGCTAATCAGACAGAGAGCTGCAATAATACAAAAGGAATAGACCTTAAGCACGAGCGAGCTCAATGACAAGACAACTCTGTTAACTATGTCTTAAACTGGTGTTGCAAGGGATCTGCTGGTGTATACGTAGCATATTAGTGGTTTTCTTTAGTATATACTAAAGTGTGTTTAAAATGTTGTTTATATGTATTTATAAACATCGTATATATCATAATAAACCTCGTATGTATGTTGAGATTATAATAATATTATTTACTAACATATGACTATAACAAATAATATTCAGTCCAATATTATTCTTTTCACCTGTCGATTAGATATATATCAAGTTAATATGTTCAAATATAAACAGTACGTTCTTTTCTTCTACATGGAACTAGAGTTTTGTAAATTGTATCTTCTTCGCAATTTGCAATATTTCTTGAGCACCCAGGTCAAGATGAAATGATTAATTAATAGGAACAAGTTGGAAGTATTTAAGATAAAACTGATTTTTATGTGACATAAAACAATAGGATGGTATGGAGCTAGACTGGGTCTACCCCGTAGAAGGTCGTTTGACCTTCCAGTCATTACGTCTGGCTAACTTGAATATTTCTGTAATTACTTATGTCAATATAGTTTATATATTAAAATAGTTTTCTTAGCTCATTTAAATAGATTTTTAACGTTCGTTTTGACGAATGAAATTAAATTCTTAATACAAATTATTGTTTTCAATATCGTTTCAATATAATCTATCGTTTGATTGGTTTTTATCGAATAGTCATAAAATTGCAACAAAAAAATTTTTTTTGAATATTATTTTTAATTAATTGAATTTTTGTTTAACCATACAACTGCTTCAAGTATTGACAAATATCTATCATCAATAGTCTTGGAATTATTTTTTATATTTAGCTAATTTGAGTAGATTCTATTCTCCTGTCACTTTATCTACTCACTTACTTAGAGTCAGAGTATATTGCCATGTTTTCATGGGTGTCCACTTCTTAGCTTAGAAAGATTTTCATACGATCTTAGATATATTTAATTGTTAATCACTTTCAAGTCATCATTCTCAATAGTCAGGTTTTGATCAAATAGGTGTTCAGTACGTGATAACAACATTTTATTGTCTTTGTTGATTTGAAATGTTTTTTGGGGAAATGATCTGCACAGTCTCAAAAGAAATTTCTATATTATATAGTTAGGTTCTGATCTAATCTGTATATACAGTGCTAGTACATAACAGTAATACTTTTTTGTCTTTGTTGATATGATACCTGTTTTCTGAGGAAGTGATCTGGACATTTTCAAAAGGAGTTTTGGATATTTTTTTTAAAATATTTAATTATAACTTGTACTTTTTAAAAATTTCAGATTCTTGTTACTATATAATGTTGAAATTTATATATATAAAATAAATTTTACGAATTTTTACAGTCCTGTTCATAGAGGTAATTTGTCTCCAATTAACTTTCAACCAAAACTTGCTAACCCAAAACTTTAACATTCTATTTATTTTTTTTCTGTTTATTTTAGTATGAGAATATATTATAAATATTTTACAATATATATTCTAAAATATGTACTCAAACATAATTAAAGCTACAAGTAGTTGGCGTGTTAATATTATTCGGGGGCGTGTGTATTTATTTATGAAATATTTTTACAAGATAAAAAATGAAAATCTAACTTAAAAAACCGACACAAATTCCGATGCAATTAAACTATAAAAAGTTGTTTGTTGACATGAGCGTAGGTAAGTGCAATTAAATTGCACTAAAGAGTTGCAAATAACTCTTGCTTCCCCGCCTCCATTTTCCTAGAGCTTGTCTCTCTAACATGCATTATTAATGTTTCGTACCGCTCACATGCCGCCGCATGATTGCAAGGTTTGCGCGCAATTGAAGCCAATTTCTTTTGCATTGTTGCAGTCTTCGTGTGCAAAATCCGTTCAATGTCATTGTTAAAATCATTATTTTCAATAAAAGTTTTAATATGTTTTGCTCAGATTGTTTATTATGTAAATAAATTAGCATAATTCATTATTCAAACATTAATCTTAGCATAGCTTCATAACGATTATGACTTACCAAGTAAAACTGCGGAGGTTTGCATATGTTTTACAGATACAAGTTGACACGATAACAGATTTGTCTCAGTTCACAATTTATGTAGATTTTCAGATTTTCATTATTACAACTGTTTCTGTAAAATGTTTCATAAGCGTTTTTTATTTTATCGGAGTTGTAGTTCAAGGATCATATATACATATACATATATGCATTATATTGATTTGCAATTTTTCTTTAATTATTCCATGGCTCATTAACTGCTTAATAAGTGTGACATGACTGCAGTCATGATCAAGAATAGTATTCTTTGGTATAACAAAATGTTCTATGGTTTACTGACTAACTATTGTTCCCTGTATGGCATTTGTTAAGTTAATAGTTAAGAACTTAAAGCTAATGTTAAAGGTGAAGTGGGAGAAGAAACACATTCTCCTCCATTAGCTAAGCAAGCTGTATTGATTCCATATTCCTCATAATAGTGAGTAGAAGAATAGTTCCATTAGAAACAACTGAATACATTGATAAAATCAATTATCTGAACAATACTAATGTTGTGAATATCGATGAGTGTGTTAAAGAATGGGTCGACTAATAACTTACGCCTGGTTCTAAAACCTAATGCTATAGTGTTTTTAAAAATAATAATATTGACATCGTTATCAATAATATATCTATCCAGTAATTTTTGGTAGTAAAGATTTGAATCAGGCAGTTGGACAGGCAGTAGCTCATAATGAATGATGTCTCTCCATAATGAAATAACCTTCTCTCTTAGAGGCTAACAGTAACTATTCAAATTATAAAATAGAGAATTACAAGTTATACGTGTACATTTTTAAACAAAAATGTTGTTTACTAAAAATCATTCTTAATCAAGTATATATTATCCATTTACAATTGGGTGGTATAAAAAGTATCAGCCGTTTATTGTTACATTTTGGAACAAAAATTATCTATAAAAAAAAAATTATATAAAAATTAGTTTCTACCAATTATAGTCACTTCCATAACTCGAATTTCTATAACTCAAATTTTGTGTAACTCGAACCAAATAGAATGCAATAAGGTCTAGAGAGCAAATTATATATAATTACAAAAGAATTCCTTAACTTAAAGTCTCCCTAAGTCGAACCTTTTCTTTGGACAATGGTATTTTGACTTATTGAAGTTTGACTGTATATAATAATATTGATCATTATTATATATTAATCTCATGCTATTGTTAGAATAGCTTCATAATTCCATATAGTGTAGAATTTTTGAAGTTTATTGGCGAAAACTTGGTCAAGTAGCCATTGTTAGCCGTCAATCCAGGCTTTAAAGTTGGCTTCAAATAATGTTGCCTAAATTGTATATTTGATATAATCAGATTTGTGTTGCCATATAGATGTCAGATGTGTATCAACACCATCTAGTGACAAAGAACCACAGACACCATTATATCGCAATTATTTATAATTGTGGTAAAAAATAGGAACAGTTTTGTGATCTAGTAGTTAAAGGATTAATATGGTCTTGTAAGAAAAAAAGGCAATTGCAGAAGGGAAGAGCGAAAGAGTGGCAACAACTATAATAATAAAAGATGAGGTAACTTTGGTTTTGAATTATGGTGTACCCGACTTATCTTCTTAGGAGTAAGTGTATAGTCGTAAAATCAACTTTTTGACTATAGGAATATTTTGAAACCCGCTATTGATTTTTTCATTTGTGATATATTATGGTAATTTTACGATTACGCTTTATATATTTGAGTGGGCATAACAATATCAAAAATCTAGCATTAGTGTCTTTGTCGCCCGACTTTTTCAAAGCACATGTAGACGCAGAAGTGGAAATCATGGTCCACAAGATTTTATTACTATTATATAATTTTTTTGATATTAAAATCCATTACTACGTGATCAACGATTCATCTGTAAGTTACAAAATTTATTTATATTGAAATGTATCAAATAATAATAAAAGTGTTTAATTTATTTCACTATAATGCTTGTTTGTAGCACAAAAAATAACTATTATGAACTAATCTTAACGAAAGCTGTTCAGTTTTATGCATAACCATGTAGACCGAATATATAGCTAACTAACGATTTGGAAAGATATATAAAAACTGAAAAAAAAATTATCTATTCAGCATGATATAGTTCGGCACAAAGCTATGGAGCACTGCCAATATTGTTAAGTGTTTAAATTGAAACTTTTACAGCATTACTATTTTAGAGGCTCTTTAAAATTTATATGGGATATATTTACCCTAACTTTACATGATTTGGTACTGCAAAATTTTATTCTCTTTACTTTACTCAAAATCTTATATTCTTTGATTAGTTATTTTGTTGGAATGCATATAGGTTAGGTTAGGTTGGAGTCACGGCCCAACCAAAGTGCCCAAAGCCCAAATAATGATCCGTTGTGATACCACGGATTAGCGCTGTTAATACACAGACTAAAGATCAACGTACGAATAATACCCAAACTCTATAACTTGACTGTCTGTAATCTTATTTGACAAGTCTATAAACTTGGTGGTTTTTAATTTTAAGACGATTAAGAAGCTGCTTCCAATGATGAACGCTGACACAGGAGTTGAAGTATAGTTTCCTTCTTATCTGTAGAGCCACAACCATGTCAAAGGTCATTTTAGGATACATATAGCCTCACAGTATGTTTTCCGCAGTGATTCTTGAGCACCGATACCGTAGTATTGAGCATGTTACACTTTAGTTGGAACAATTTGCTGGTACGTTTCTTGTTCAGATCAGATCGTACTTGAATTCTAACAGAAGGGTTCATCTGTTCAATTTTGTTTACTTATGCTCAGATATTTATGTTTGATTGTTAATTTGGTTGTTGCAAACGGGATACCAATATCTGAAAACTGAATGTCAGTGGTCATTGGCAAATCCTGATACAGTGTGATCGCGTGTCTTATGCGGAAGAGAGTATTGAGTCTGATTCGCACTAATATGGATAATAATAATAAGAGCTTACTGCTCTTTTTATGGTGCTCTAAGATTTAACTAGAACATAAAGAGTAATTCAGAGGATATACAATCTATGTTTCAAAAATTATAAATATTTATTTTAAATTTTTTTAAATATTTTATATTCAATATTTTATAAAAATAAATATTTAAAAATATTATTATTAAGGAAATTTTTACAGTCTGTAGTTATTATTTATTTATTATATTTTTTTATTGTAGTAAAATTAATGTTTGCTCTCTCTTGTTATTAAATAATAAGTTAAATAATTAATGTGTGATCTATAAGTATATATAAAAAGGAAAAAAAATTATCTTTGTAATTTTAAAATTAGTGGAATATAGTTCAAGCATCACTTAAGCAATAAAATTCGCTAATATAATTTTATTTTATTGTTTGTGAAATTGTGAGCTGTGAGCTCTCAAAGCAAATTACAAAAGCCCAAACGAAAATCAAATAAAGAATTAAATTAAATTTTTTCTTCAAAACAATTTAAGCAACAAATTTAAAAAAGTGCGCGCGCAGCCGAATGCATTGGACTATGTACGTATATGCCTCCCGACTGTGGTGTGTATGTACATTTTTACAACATATATATTTTAACATTGCAATTTGCAAATTATAAATACAAATATGCACACAAGAAAGTATATGTGTGACATTACTAACAACAACAACATATATACACACACGTACATACATTTAACTATACTATAAATACGATACATGCATTAAAACAAAAACAAAAACAAAAAGGAAAAGAAAAACGAAAAACGAAAAAGGAAAAGCAAAATATAAACTACAAAAAAAATAATACGAATGAGTATAAAACGCGTCCAGATTCACGTTATAGTAACCCCCAATCTTCCCCAACTGTGTGGTGCTATCTTCTCGGTTTATCGTACATACTCCATGGTTGCATTTGATTGCGTTTGTGTACGAGTATTTTGCGATGAAATTTTTCGAATTCCATTCACATTCCAGCATGCAATTCGAGTAGATGTTGTTATTGCTTTTGTTATTGGTATTGGTGCTTGCTACAAATGCTCTTGCTGTTGCTTTGCCTTTGCCTTTGCCGTTGCTGTTGCTGTTGTTATTACTATGACTTTTCTACGTTGTGTTTTTTCGTGTGTTTTGTTGTGTTTGTTGATGATCGTCAAGGCTGTCAGGGGTAGGGCATTCCACAATAAACATAACAGCAACAACAATAACGACTACATAAGAAAAAAAAAAATGAAAAAAAAAAAACAAAATAACAAGAAGTATTAACAACAACAAAAAGCATGAAGCGAATGAACGATAAAAAGCAATAATCTGCTGCCGTTTCTTACGTCGCATTATGTTGCGTCGCTGCTGCTGCTGCTGCAGTTACTGCAGCTGCTGTTTTTAAAGCTCCAAAGTGGACAGACAGACCAACTGAATTACAGAGTTTATAGTACAAACAGAGCAAACAACTTGGGCACGTCTCTAGTTTTACTTGTTGTGTTGTTGTTCGGTCATATAGAGTATAGCTAAAGAGTAGAGTAGTAGTTATGCTTGTGTGGTGTGCTGTGGTGTAGTGTGGTGATGTGATGTTATGCTATGCTTTGCTTTGCTTTGCTTTACTTTGCAGAGTTAAAGTTTGGTGGACATTGCGTCTTTTTAGCGTTGTTTGTTGTAATTGATGTGTGAGTTTTACATTGTTGCCACACAATGCAAAATTCCATGATTTCTTAAACTATTTTATAAAAATAAACACAATATTATATTATGCCTCTCACTACTCTTCTTATTCTTCTTCACTGCTGCACTTACACTTGGTAAGCAGTAGTTTAAATGGTATGCTTTCCAACCATATTTGTTGTCTACTGCAGACATGTGCATATAATTTATGCAATGAAATAAAATACTTGCATTTAATTCATAAAAAATGATATTATTAATTAGCAATTTGCACTTATTCACACGATGAATTAAATCAAGTTGGCAACAATGTATGTTGCTGGCTATTCAAGTTGCGCCAAATGTGGCTAACAACATATTAAATAGGAGTAAAGTTGTTAAGGTGGATGCATACGTACTTAAATAGTTTTGTACATGGTGTTTAAATGTTAAAATATATATAAATTTAAAAATAAAGTTTTTATGAAATTTTAATATAGTACCAAACTAATCAAAAATTGAACAATAAATTTATGATGTTTCATAAATATCATAATATATCATAATAATCATAATATTATAATAAATCATAATATCATAATAAATAAATTTTTACATATTAAGGCCGTGTGCGAGTTCGAGTAAATAGAAGTAAATTAAATTGAAATTTCCTAGGGATTTTTTGCACTGCAGTTATGTAAATATTTATTTATTTATTTATTTATAGCACTTATTTATTATTTTTGGTTGAAAGTTTTCAAATTAATTTATTAAACATCTTATAAAATGTTCACAATGGAAACACCTAATTTACCTAATTTTCATCTAATTTACCCTACTCAAAATTCTGGTAAATATCAATATTCGCTGCCATACCGACATAATTTACTATTTCCCTCAATTTACCATCAATTTATTTGAACTTATTTGAACACGGCATAAATAACAATTTTTACATACATAGTGTAGACAAAAAAAAATTAATTAATTTTGCGAAAATGATTTTTAATTCTTTTTTTCCCTTTTTTCTCTTCTTTTCTTAATTTTCTTCTTTTTTTAATTTTTTCTTAATTTTCTTTTTTTAATTTTTTCTTAATTTTCTTCTTTTCTTGATTTTTTTCTTTTCTTTATTCTCTTCTGTTCTTTATTCTCTTTTTTTATTCTCTTTTTTTTATTCTCTTTTCTTTATTCTCTTCTTTTCTTTATATTCTTCTTTTCTTTATTCTCTTTTTTTATTCTCTTTTCTTTATTCTCTTCTTTTCTTTATCCTCTTCTTTTCTTTATTCTCTTCTTTTCTTTATACTCTTTTTTTATTCTCCTTTCTTTATTCTCTTCTTTTCTGTATTCTCTTCTTTTCTTAATTTTCTTCCTTACTTTATTTTCTTCTTTTCTTAATTTTCTTCCTTTACTTATTTTCTTCTTTTCTTAATTCTCTTTTTCTCTTTATTCTCTTCGTTTATTCTCTTCGAAGAGAGTAACTCTTCTTTTCTTAATTTTCTTCCTCTCTTTTTTTCTTAATTCGTTTTTTCTTTTTATTCTCTTAATTTATTTACTCTGTACTCCTGTTCAGGATCATGTTATGTAGAGTGTCATGCGCTCGTCATAAGCAAAATTGTTGTTTTCAATGCAAATTATAAAATTGCGAGTGGGAGAAAAAACAATATGTCGGTTCAAATTTAGTCATGAGAGCCGAGGCTATATGCCCCTCGACAAAGCAATGTTGTTCAGTAATAAATGTCAACATACTATTAAGTGTCGTTTTGTAAGCAAATTATTACAAATTCTGTAACATTGTGCATAACATGCATTTTCGTCATTACTCAAAATAGTCAATGTTGACGAACCCATGACACTGCATAACATGACCCCTATTCTATACGTCTCTTTATTTTTTATCTTTTATCTATTCTTTTTTCCTCTTTATCTTTATTTCAACAAACTCTCTTAAAACTGTTCTCTTCCAAAATATTACATCTTGGGTCCACATTCCTTTCGTATTATATAAACTGCATTGTTGTTGTAGTATATCCTGAGTATATCCTAAGATAAGGAGGCGACCTTTAAGAAATCTAATAAGTTAAAAATAAGTTTTATTTTATTTAAAAGAACATTTTTATAAATTTATGTGTTAAATAAACGACCTAAGCCCAGTAAAAAATATGAAAACTAAATAAGTTTAAAACACAATCTAAAAATTGGATAAAATGGTTGAAAATTAACTTTGGTCTAGTAAACTTATCTTAATTAGATTTGATTTCTTATTCTTTTAATTCGGTTTCTTACATTAATTGTAATTCGGTTTTATTTTTCTCAGGCCTTTCAAGTTCATAACAGTTATACGCATCAGCAAATGGCTTATAAATCCGTTTTTGTTGCAATGTGAATCCTAGAAAATAAATTACTATCTATCTGGTATCTAGATATCTATGGTATCTAGTATTTGATAATGTTTTATTCTAAGTTGAACAGTAGACGTAGAATATAATTAAGTAAAAATATTGTTCCTTCAATCAAAAATATCTAGTTTATATAGTGAATCGTATAATAACTTGATCTTCATATCACGTTGCATATAGTCCATAATATTGAATAATAACAAGAAAAATAAGAATTCATAATAAAAATTATTAATTTAATATAATAATTTTAAATTTCTTAATATCAAACATTTTTGAAACACCATGTATCTCAACCATTGCTTCGTTGATCGTTCGATCAACTATTTCTGGAAACCCTTTCCCCCACAGCTTCTCCGCTCATACAAGCACTCACTCAATGCAATATTACAAGTATTGCAATTGATGTTGTACGTAGATTGTTGCGCTAAGTTGTCGTAGCTGCAATTGCAAATAGTTGTACCCCGTCTTACTAGCTAAGTTTTAGGCTGGTCCGGACAAAAAAAGGGAAAATAAATTTTCAACAAAGTGTAAAAAGATGAAAAAAAAAAAGACACATATAGTAAATACCAAAATGCTTAGCTTTGTAATATTGTAATAATCAGAGGCCAATACTATTTTTATCTTGCCATGCCTTAACGTTGCATTACATGGCGTTGCATTCATAGTTGCAAGTTGTAAGTTGCTGCGTTTGCTTGCTTACACTGTTATTAGCGTTTCACGTCGCAGTTGTTGTGATTTCATTGCAACTTTTGTCACTGTTATCAGTGCTGCATACAGCGAGCCAGCTTGTTTGATAAATGCAATTTCAGATAGCAAACCAATTGCAATGTCCATATTTCAACCTCAATTGCATGCAGCCTCAACATACTATATATGCGAAAATTTTTTTTATTTTATCTTTTTAAATTTTACTTTTTTTTATTTTAATAATAGTTTTTATTAAATGACTTTACAATTTAAATTTCCATTTATTAGATATTCATTCATATCTATATTATGTGAGTTCTGAGTTCATAGTTCAACAGTTTATCAAAAACACGTTGATTTTTGTTATATTAGTTTAAAAAAAAAGAAGGAAAATAAAAATATAATAATTCTTTATTCATTTTTTATGTTTTTTATTAAAATAAATATATAATGAAATTTTTCTAGAGTTTATTTTATTAATTTATCACTATTACAGATATGCTTTTATAACACATTGATCCTCATACAGAGTACATAAAATAGATAGATAGATTAATTAGATTATTTGACACAATAATTATTAAGTTGTCTGTCTTTTATGAAATTTTTTTATAAATGTTGTTTATTTTTTACCGTTAATTTTTTGTATTTTATTTTAAAATTCATAAAAATATATGCCATTTGTTTTAATCTAATTAAATTATATATTTAAGTTAGCTTAGTGATATCTATAAAAAATGTAGTATCTTTATATCCTCAGTAATGTTCACTGTTGAAAAGATACAAATGATACGAAAAGTTATACAATGTTCTATAACCATATTTCTATTTTTCATAATTTGAAGAATATCGTAAATGATACGATTATTATATTTTAGAAAAATCTACCAAATAAAAAAAAAACTCTAATGAAACAAAAAATCCCCAATGTCTTAATATCTTAAGTATGATTCAATCAAATAGGAAATAGTCCTTTCAGAATATCTCTTAATTTGATGCTTAAGGCGGCCTTGTACTTGAATGGACTCGGAAATTACGACTGAACCATATATTTCTAAAAAATTTTTTAAAATACTTTATGATTTCTTTGTTCAATGGCTTACCTCAATAGCTGATGAATATTTTTAAATACAGACTTTTTCTTCTATCATCCACATCTAAAATAAGCTATCTACGGATCTTTTCAAAAAAATTTTAGAAATTTATTCATTAGCACTCATACGCACTGGTGTATTATATGTGCGCATTATAAACTTATGTGGTTTTGAGTTTTACGAGGTTATAAAGATCTATAAATCTTATCGTAGACTGCTGGTTGATAAAAATTAATATAATTCACATGGTTTGACAAATATTTTTACAATGTTAATTTTTTTTGTATTGTAATTTCATCAACTTTTTAAAAATTAGAACATAGTAAATTTTTGAGTATTCGGAAACCTATTATATGGAAGCACTATTCAATTATTTATACATTTTATTTGATTACTTTAGATATGTGAGAGATATGTAAACTCTATATTTTAGATACAATTTATAATAATATAATTTCTATAAAACTTAATATAAATGAAGGTACGTTTTACATACAGCCTAGATATCACGATTTTACTAATTAGCTTAAATTAATATAATATATAATTATGCTGTGTGTCTCTTTGTATTTATTATAATATGACTGGTATGAGAATATGAAATGTTAAATCTAAAATAACATAAAATAAAATTTAATACTAATCAGTACTTCTCTCCAGGCGCCCTGTTGCCGTATATAGTTCCGATATGAAGCACGGTTAGTGCTCCTTCAAATTCATCACTCTATTCAAGAGGTACTGTTTCGCTACGTTTTCCTCCTCTGACACCTTTTTTTAATGAGATATCATTATCTACTGTGAGGACATAACTAACTCAGCTAAGCTGCTGAGTCTTAATTCGTTGAATGATGTCAATATCGTGATAATTCTTGTATAACTCTTGATTTTTTTTGGATGCGATAGCCGTCACCAACCTTAAGCGAACCAAAGACTTTCAAAGCATTGTTTTCTTATTCTTACTAGTTTTTTGTTATAAATAATTTGATATAAAAAAAAAAGTTGGAATGTCTCACTAATATTTATAATTTAATTAAAAGTAAATATTACTGCGATTACTGTGATCTATATTACTGTGATCTTGTGATTATGCGTCACAAATTCTCATTTTAATCTTGACTAGTGGTAATATATAGAATCATACGATTTAGTATATTTTTAAAATTTATCTCATAAAATTTGTGACGCTAGTATTTCCACATAAAATATTTTAATTTGTTGGCTCATGGATTTTTTTTCTCCTTATATTGACTTTTTTTTTATAGTTTTTAGCACTTTTGTTTTCCTTTAAAAACTACTAATGTGTAAAATATATATAATTTCCATTAATTTATTTTGTGATTTTTGCATTTTGTTTTTACAGAAATAATTTCTTGGAATAAATAAAAATATATCAAAAACATCATAACGATATTGACTTTACTTAAAATTAATAAGCAAATGATGCTGCCATTGCAGTTTATCTCATTTCATATGAAATTGCGCAAAATTCCTTAGCGTAGTATAATTAACTAATTAAGGCGAAATATAAAAACATACATACTTATAATATGTATATTTTGTAAAAATATAATATGTATATTTTTATACGAAAGATATTCAATAAGTTTTTGTTAAGTTTAAGTGTATAAGCTTAAATTTTAAATTTAATATAATATACATAAAAATATATGTTTATTGTACATATATAAAAATATATATATAAAAATATATATTTAAAAATATATATTTAAAAATATATATATAAAAATAAATGTATAAAAATATTTAAGCTGAAATAATAATTTAATAAATACAGTTTATAAATATAGTTTCATGACGTCATTATGTTAACTAGAGCATATATATTCACTACTGAAATTGTAGAGACCTGTAAATTCTTATGTATCAGTTATAAAGCAATATTCACAAAATTAAAATTTGTTTATATAAAACCTTCAGTGTATTATAAAATAAAATTATATTGTATTATATGTGCTTTTTACTCAAATATGATTAAAGCAAACGAGTTATTGGAACCAATATCCTTCTAATATATCCTATTGTCTGTCTATTCTATTAAAAACTTTCGACGTTTGCCAGAAGTCAAGTTTGAAGCGGTGTTAAAGTACTATCTCTTTGATTTTTTGCTCCTCTTCTAACTTTTAAGCTAGCTTAGCTTTCTAAGTGTCATAAATTGTTCCTACTCTGTACTATCCATTGGGTCATTAACACATTTAATATAATTTTGAATGGCATATCATGATAGGTACTTACTATATTTATAAATAAGAAACAATCACAGAAACATTAAATACTTTTGAAATTGTTTTATTCCTTTACGAAGACTTTTTCACTTAAGTTTCTATATAAAAAAAAAATAAATACAAATCAGAAACCAGAGTATTTCTGGTATACGAATATATACTCCAAACTGTTATAATGTTCTCCTATAAAATTGTTAAGGTTGTTTTAATCATAACAGTCATGTGATCTGAAAAAGTACCCAAAAAATATTAAGCTTGTGTATACACTTAGAGATTAAAATCTATTAATAATAAATGTTGCAAAGATATATTATATCAAAAAAAAAAAAACCTCGATATCGTATGCATGTATTTAATAATAATTATCGCTAATATACAGATTAATTTAACCATTAAAAGAACTAAAAATAAATAAAGTACTTAAATAGATTCCAATGACTTTGTTTCTAAAAAAATCAGATGTTTGGTTGTATTCAAAATTTATTGATCGGTAATACAATAGCGCATTTTAATAAAATAATAAAATACGAATAGACTATATTAGAAATATATATAATTTATTTTTGTTGAGTATTTTTGGTTTAGATCTTGGTTAAAACTCGTGTTTTTTTAATCACAAATCAAAAATATTATAAAATCTTTATAAAAAATAGCGAAATCACAACACTTTCATGACAAAATGGTCTATATCGTACTTTTTTGCAAGTTTGTTTTTGAGTTCAACTATACTTAATTACTCAGAAAGGTCTTCTGGTTCCTCGGTCTAAGTAGTATTGGAGAGAACCTGTAGACGTAAACACTTTATTTATCTGTCTTACACAATGAATTGAACAATGAAATGTTCATAATTATAAAGTTGGGTTTTATATATTTTTAACATTGACAAACTAAATTATCCGATATGCATATATCGAGATGCATCGAGATACACTGAACACACCATCTTCAAAAGCAATAGATGGAACACCGAAAGAGCACCACTTGTAACAATAGTCGGTGAAATAAACGTTGAAGATATCACAACGAAGATGATGCTATATAAAGAAAATCGGATCGCCTTATCCGAAATGCATATATGGAGATGCTTACGAATACAACACTGAACACACCATTTTCAAAAGCAATAGATGGAACACCGAAAGAACACCACTTGAAACAATAGTCGGTGAAATAAACGTTGAAGATATCACAACGAAGATGATGCTATATGACGAAAATCGGATCGTCGTAGACCGATTCATTACGTTCACACTCAAACGGAAAAAATATGATCTCGAAAATGACTACTTTCGAAAAAGAGATGAACAAAACAAAACAAAATAAACAAAAGAAACAAATAAATAACACGGGAACTCTACCGTAAAGTATTCTTGATAAAGTTCCAGGGTAGAAACGATCTGGCACACAAGAGGTATTATTTTTAGTCCGTGTAAACCGGACATACCACTATTGAGACGACTCCGCACAAAAAACAAAAAAAAAATTAAGTTGGATCTGATAAGTCTGGATGGTTACAAAAATTATGTTTGTTTTGGTGTCTTTTTCTTAGTTGGCAACGACTATGACATATAGCAGTTGCTAGAGACATACCACTATTGAGACGACTCCGCACAAAAAACAAAAAAAAAATTAAGTTGGATCTGATAAGTCTGGATGGTTACAAAAATTATGTTTGTTTCGGTGTCTTTTTCTTAGTTGGCAACGACTATGACATATAGCAGTTGCTAGAGACATACCACTATTGAGACGACTCCGCACAAAAAACAAAAAAAAAATTAAGTTGGATCCTATAATTCTGGATAGTTACAAAAATTATGTTTGTTTTGGTGTCTTTTTCTTAGTGGGCAACGAGTATGATCTATAGCAGTTGCTAGAGAATATGTATTAAAGAAACAACCTTATAGAATGACTTCAATTGATGTCCTTATATAAAATAAATAAAATATTTTTGTTTTCAATATAAAATATAATTCAACGTGTTTTATTATTATAACGAAACACAATCATTTTTAGTAAATAATGAACACCTGCACTTATTAAGTGTTCATTATCTAAACATATGTATTATAAAGCAGCAAATAAAACTTTGAACTAATTTTTCAAACATCCCTCGTACACTAGTTATTTCCACACTTGTAAATATATTACAATTATTTGTGGAATATAATTTTAATGTGTGTCCATTTACGAATACGTCGTCTGTCTGTCTGTCTGTCTTTCTTTCTTTGTGTTTTTATGTGCTTTTCTATACAAACAAATATTTTTGGTTAATCTGCTTGTTAAATTTAATATCTGTCTGTCTGTCTGTCTGTCTGTCTAGGTTTGGCCTTACGTTAAGCTTTGTTTATGAAATTCGTGTTACTGGTACTGATTTATTATTTTATCACATTGTTTACTCAACAGTGAGGAACTTAGCGATGACAAATATAATAATTAAGTGTACAAAATTATTTTGCTAAGTTTTTTTTTTGTATACAATATCTACATTAACATTCCATTGCAAAAAGTATACATACATACCTACCTAATCATGCATATGTGCTAAGTGTTTAAATCTTTAAAACTACGAGTGTTGTACTCTGGGGGACATGGGACATATTCTGGGGGACAACACTTCCAAAACAAATTTTATTGTAGTCATGCTAAAATTTCATGTTTGAAGTACAAAATTATATGATTTCTAAACATTAAAAACATTAAAGTTTAAAGTTTTTAAGGTTGTTTTTGTCACTTGTGCGATTAACGATTTCTTGTTATTTTGTACTTAACAATTATATTCAGTACTCGCTCGTATCAATATTAGATATGCTAACTCAACATGCAATACAATAAGTTTTCGTATGCTCGTATGTATGTCAGTTTGTGTGTAGATACAATGCGGCGAATAAAGCTGCCCCGCCGATATAAAAAGTGGAACAGAACACGAGTCAAACATTTACACATACTTGAGTAAAAAATTTTGTAAATTAAATTGTTTGTTTATGACTCACAAGTTTGATATTTCACACAAAACGTACAGAACAAAAAAATTATATGTGCTTATTTACACATATATACATATATACAAATATATACAAATATACAAATATATAAAAATTTAAAAAAT
This sequence comes from Teleopsis dalmanni, assembly GCF_002237135.1. NCBI lineage: Eukaryota > Metazoa > Arthropoda > Insecta > Diptera > Diopsidae > Teleopsis > Teleopsis dalmanni. Next base: position 189,500,209 of record NC_051847.1, on the reverse strand, counting down.
ATATGCTATTAAGTAATACGCATGAGTTTGGGCGTATCAGTAAGTGTGGCTATAATTTAGATCAAATTTACGAAACCCAATGCATATGTACGAATATGCTTTCGATGAGTTTGTAAATTAGTCAGCCATAGATTAGATTTTTATCTATGAGCTTAAAGTGAACAAAAGATTGTAGTTTAAAAATTTTAGTTTTTACACACATTTTCTGTAGCACATTTCATAAAATATGTTAAAGATAACACAATAATTTACCAATTGATTTATTTCATAATGTCATAAATACTAAATGATACACTCTAATTTAAAATCAATATAAACAATACTATAAATATTTAATTCAGTATGATTGTATAATGTAAATATATATATATATTTCTAAATAAATTTCAAGACATTTTCATTTATTTATTTTTTTTTGTTTAATTAACTATAGCAAATATCCAGTATTTATATAGAATTTCAGTATAGAAGGACAATGATGATATAACAAAACATATAACAAAACCAGATTTATCTATATTTTACTATATAATTTGTTGGTCAATGTTTTTTTATTATGAAATGGACTTTATTTCTTGATCTCCGACTTCATTTGTCTAAAGCAATATTAAAAAAATTTCTTACATATCTATATACAACTGTTATTTATATGTGTTATCTCTATCTGTTATCTATATCTGTTGTCCTTATCTGTTAACTGTATCTGTTATCTATACTTGTTATCTATATATATCTATATATGTATATATTTATATCTATATACATATATCTATATTCTTTATATAATGGTATATAATCCCATTAATAGTATATATCTTCTCATCAAAAAAGAACGAGAGGCCTATTTTTGAATTCTCGAGCTTATCCAATCGGTAAAATTTTTTATTTTCACGCTGGCAACACTATTTTACACATTCTGTCAAAGTTTAACGCATATTATACGATTAGTTTTTGTTTGGCGTCTATACAAAAAGTCGAAAAATTTTCGTGTGGCGATTTTTACCTTATGGCCTCTATGATCTCAAAATTTGGTCTCCAATTTACCGATTGGATAAGCGCTGGAATTTTAAAAATTAAAATTCTGGTTCCTTTTTGATCACAAGGTACATACTTATACTTTTAGCATATACATACTCGATAATAAATTATATAATTTTCTGGTTTTATAATGTATATCACTAATTGAAATTCTATACTACTCAAGGAGCTAAAAAAATAAATGTTGATGTCACATATATAAATGTTACGCTCATGTCCATGTGTAAGAACTGCGGCAAATAGGGTAGGGTTGGTGTAAAAACACACTTTAAAAAAGAGATCTAAAAAATGCAAGGTGACTCTGTCTTACTAATAGACCTATGAGCATTTCGTTGGGCTTAGTGAACGTAGAAAATGTGAACGAAAGAGCGCAGGAAAAGTTATTAGTCAACACAAAGTACACATAAAGCTAAACAGCATGAAAATGCAAACAACACAAGTTCAATCCGATCACTAAATGCATTGCACACAGAGGAATGTAATTTAATTGTACAATAATTGTATTAGCTGATATAAGATTTATTTTACGTAAATATCAAGAAATTAAAATTTAATTCGTAATTTAATTCTCTAATTGTAGTGACGATTTTTTAAGTTGTGCGAACAGATGGAAAATGATGGAAAATGATTTCCAAAACCATATGCTGTATTCTTGCGAAAATTTATAATATTGATGCAATTTTTCGGTGGTCTTCATTTAGATCGGCTTTAAGTGTTATACAACTATCCACATAAAAACCATTCTTGCTGAAAAAGTAGATAAAATAGATGAATTTTTTGAGAGTTGAATATTTTAAAAATATAATATATTTGTTTACTGAGCGTTTTCCCAAATGTAGAAATTTATTACTTGTACTCACATTCACTTAAATTTTAATTCTAGGAATTTTCTAGTTAGAATTAGAGTTATTTCTAGTTAGTTTTATAGTTATAGTTTATATTAATATAGGATTACTTCTCTTACCATTCTTTCTTTTATTAGAGATATATCTATAATAATTCACTTTCCGTTTTGATTTTTAAATAAAGACAATTATGTATCCGTTGGTGCCTGTTAAATTAGAAATAGATATAGTAATTTGTGAGAGATCTACTTTAGGATGGCTTAGATGAAAATTTATTGATGTCATTTTTAAGAAAAGCATTCTACAAGCATTTCGTAATACACATATACCTGGAAGCTTTTCTGTTTGATATTTATATATATATATATATCTATATATATATATATGTTTAAATAAAATATTTGCAGTGTTCTTTAAGTTCAAGTGAGTTAAAACATCTA
>NC_051847.1:189490679-189497786 GCF_002237135.1 Teleopsis dalmanni | reverse complement strand
CAATATAAGGAGAAAAAAAATCCATGAGCCAACAAATTAAAATATTTTATGTGGAAATACTAGCGTCACAAATTTTATGAGATAAATTTTAAAAATATACTAAATCGTATGATTCTATATATTACCACTAGTCAAGATTAAAATGAGAATTTGTGACGCATAATCACAAGATCACAGTAATATAGAATCGCAGTAATATTTACTTTTAATTAAATTATAAATATTAGTGAGACATTCCAACTTTTTTTTTTATATCAAATTATTTATAACAAAAAACTAGTAAGAATAAAAAACAATGCTTTGAAAGACTTTGGTTCGCTTAAGGTTGGTGACGGCTATCGCATCCAAAAAAAATCAAGAGTTATACAAGAATTATCACGATATTGACATCATTTAGCGAATTAAGACTCAGCAGCTGAGCTGAGTTAGTTATGTCCTCACAGTAGATGATGATATCCGAGTAAAAAAAAGGTGTCAGAGAAGGAAACCGTAGCGAAAGACTATGTCTCAAGTAGAGTGATCAATTTGAAGGAGCACTAACCGTGCTTCATATCGGAACTATATATGGCAACATGACGCCTGGAGAGGAGTACTGGTTAGTATTAAATCTAATTTTATGTTATTTTAGATTTAACATTTCATATTCTCATACCTGTCATATTATAATAAATACAAAGAGACAGCATAATTATATATTATATTAATGTAAGTTAATTAGAAAAATTGCGAAATCTAGGCTGTATGTGAAACGTACTTTCATTTTTATTAAGTTTGACAGAAATTATATTATTATAGATTGTATCTAAAATATAGAGTTCACATATCTCTCACATATCTAATTAAAGTAATCAAATAAAATGTATAAATAATTGAATGGTCCTTCCATATAATAGCTTTCCGAATACTCAAAAATTTACTATGTTCTAATTTTTAAAAAGTTGATGAAATTACAATATAAAAAAAATTAACATTGTAAAAATATTTGTCAAACCATGTGAATTATATTAATTTTTATCAACCAGCAGTCTACGATAAGATTTATAGATCTTTATAACCTCGTAAAACTCAAAACCACATAAGTTTATAATGCGCACATATAATACACCAGTGCGTATGAGTGCTAATGAATAAATTTCTAACATTTTTTTGAAAAGATCCTTATTTTAGAGATGGATTGCAGGAAATAGATGCATGATAGAAGGAAAAGTCTGTATTTAAAAATATTCATCAGCTATTAAGGTAACATTTAACAAAGAAATCATAAAGTATTTTAAAAAAATTTTTTAGAAAAATATGGTTCAATCGTAATTTTCGAGTCCATTCAAGTACAAGGTCGTCTTGAGCATCAAATTAAGGGATATTCTGAAAGGACTATTTCCTATTTGATTGAATCATATTTAAGATATTAAGACATTGGGGATTTTTTGTTTTATGAGAGTTTTTTTTTTATTTGATAGATTTTTCAAAAATATAATAATCGTATCATTTACGATATTCTTTAAATTATGAAAAATAGAAATATGGTTATAGAAAATTGTATAAGTCTTCGTATCATTTGTATCTTTTCAACAGTGAACATTACTGAGTATATAAAGGATACTACATTTTCTATAGATATCACTAAGCTAACTTAAATACATAATTTAATTAGATTAAAACAAATGTCATATATTTTTATGAATATTAAAATAAAACACAAAAAATTAACTGTAAAAAATAAACAACATTTATAAAAAAATTTCATAAAAGACAGACAACTTAATAGTTATTGTCTCAAATAATCTAATTAATCTATCTATCTATTTTATTTACTCTGTATGAGGATCAATGTGTTATAAAAGCATATCTGTAATAGTGATAAATTAATAAAATAAACTCTAGAAAAATTTCATTATATATAAATTTTAATAAAAAACATACAAAATAAATAAAGAATTATTATATTTTTATTTCCCTTCTTTTTTTTTTAAACTAATATAACAAAAATCAACATGTTTTTGATAAACTGTTGAACTGTGAACTCAGAACTCACATAACATAGATATGAATGAATATCTAATAAATGGAAATTTAAATTGTAAAGTCATTTAATAAAAACTATTATTAAAATAAAAAAAAAAGTAAAATTTAAAAAGATAAAATAAAAAATATTTTCGCATATATAGTATGTTGATGCTGCATGCAATTGAGGTTGAAATATGGACATTGCAATTGGTTTGCTATCTGAAATTGCATTTATCAAACAAGCTGGCTCGCTGTATGCAGCACTGATAACAGTGACAAAAGTTGCAATGAAATCACAACAACTGCGACGTGAAACGCTAATAACAGTGTAAGCAAGCAAACGCAGCAACTTACAACTTGCAACTATGAATGCAACGCCATGTAATGCAACGTTAAGGCATGGCAAGATAAAAATAGTATTGGCCTCTGATTATTACAATATTACAAAGCTAAGCATTTTGGTATTTACTATATGTGTCTTTTTTTTTTTTCATCTTTTTACACTTTGTTGAAAATTTATTTTCCCTTTTTTTGTCCGGACCAGCCTAAAACTTAGCTAGTAAGACGGGGTACAACTATTTGCAATTGCAGCTACGACAACTTAGCGCAACAATCTACGTACAACATCAATTGCAATACTTGTAATATTGCATTGAGTGAGTGCTTGTATGAGCGGAGAAGCTGTGGGGGAAAGGGTTTCCAGAAATAGTTGATCGAACGATCAACGAAGCAATGGTTGAGATACATGGTGTTTCAAAAATGTTTGATATTAAGAAAATTTAAATTGTTAGATTAATAATTTTTATTATGAATTCTTACTTTTCTTGTTATTATTCAATTAATAGCTCTATATGCAACGTGATATGAAGATCTAGTTATTATACGATTCACTATATAAACTAGATATTTTTGAGTAAAGGAACAAAATTTTTACTTAATTAAATTTCACGTCTACTGTTCAATTTAGAATAAAACATTACCAAATACTAGATACCATAGATATCTAGATACCAGATAGATAGTAATTTATTTTCTAGGATTCACATTGCAACAAAAACGGATTTATAAGCCATTTGCTGATGCGTATAACTGTTATGAACTTGAAAGGCCTGAGAAAAATAAAACCGAATTACAATTAATGTAAGAAACCGAATTAAAAGAATAAGAAATCAAATCTAATTAAGATAAGTTTACTAGACCGAAGTTAATTCTCAATCATTTCATCCAACTTTTACATTATGTTTTAAACTTATTTAGTTTTCATATTTTTTACTGGGCTTAGGTCGTTTATTTAACACATAAATTTATAAAAATATTCTTTTAAATAAAATAAAACTTATTTTTAACTTATTAGATTTCTTAAAGGTCGCCTCCTTACCTTAGGATATACTCAGGATATACTACAAGAACAATGCAGTTTATAAAATACGAAAGGAATGTGAACCCAAGATGTAATATTTTGGAAGAGAACAGATTTACGAGAGTTTGTTGAAATAAAGATAAAGAGGGAAAAAAGAATAGATAAAAGATAAAAAATAAAGAGACGTATAGAATAGGGGTCATGTTATGCAGTGTCATGGGCTCCTCCAAATTGACTATTTTGAGTAATGACAAAAATGCATGTTATGCACAATGTTACAGAGTTTGTAATAATTTGCTTACTAAACGACACTTAATAGTATGTTGACATTTATTACTGAACAACATTGCTTTGTCGAGGGGCATATAGCCTCGGCTCTCATGACTAAATTTGAACCGACATATTGTTTTTTCTCTCACTCGCAATTTTATAATTTGCATTGAAAACAACAATTTTGCTCTTAACGAGCGCATGACACTCTATATAACATGATCCTGAACAGGAGTACAGAGTAAATAAACGAAGAGAATACAAAGAAAAAACGAATTAAGAAAAAAAGAGAGGAAGAAAATTAAGAAAAGAAGAGAGTAAATAAACGAAGAGAAAAAGGGAATTAAGAAAACAAGAGAATAAATAAAGGAAAAAATTAAGAAAAGAAGAGAATAAAGAAATGAAGAAAATTAAGAAAAGAAGAGAATAAAGAAAAGAAGAGGATAAAGAAAAGAAGAGAATAAAGAAAAGAAGAGAATAAAAAAGAGAATAAAAAAAAGAGAATAAAGAAAAGAAGAGAATAGACAGAGGAAAAAAATTAAGAAATCAAGAGAATAAAAAAACAAGAGAATAAAGAACAGAAAAAAAATCAAGAAAAGAAGAAAATTAAGAAAAAATTAAAAAAAGAAGAAAATTAAGAAAAAATTAAAAAAAGAAGAGAAAAAAGGGAAAAAAAGAATTAAAAATCGTTTTCGCAAAATTAATTTTTTTTTTGTCTACACTATGTATGTAAAAATTGTTATTTATGCCGTGTTCAAATAAGTTCAAATAAATTGATGGTAAATAGTAAATTATGTCAGTATGGCAGCAAATATTGATATTTACCAGAATTTTGAGTAGAGTAAATTAGATAAAAATTAGGTGTTTCCATTGTGAACATTTTATAAGATGTTTAATAAATTAATTTGAAAACTTTCAATCAAAAATAATAAATAAGTGCTATAAATAAATAAATAAATAAATATTTACATAAGTGCAGTGCAAAAAATCCCTAGGATATTTCAATTTAATTTACTTCTATTTACTCGAACTCGCACACGGCCTTAATATGTAAAAATTTATTTATTATGATATTATGATTTATTATAATATTATGATTATTATGCTTATTATGATATATTATGATATTTATGAAACATCATAAATTTATTGTTCAATTTTTGATTAGTTTGGTACTATATTAATATTTCATAAAAACTTTATTTTTAAATTTATATATATTTTAACATTTAAACACCATGTACAAAACTATTTAAGTACGTATGCATCCACCTTAACAACTTTACTCCTATTTAATATGTTGTTAGCCACATTTGGCGCAACTTGAATAGCCAGCAACATACATTGTTGCCAACTTGATTTAATTCATCGTGTGAATAAGTGCAAATTGCTAATTAATAATATCATTTTTTATGAATTAAATGCAAGTATTTTATTTCATTGCATAAATTATATGCACATGTCTGCAGTAGACAACAAATATGGTTGGAAAGCATACCATTTAAACTACTGCTTACCAAGTGTAAGTGCAGTAGTGAAGAAGAAGAAGAAGAAGAATAAGAAGAGTAGTGAGAGGCATAATATAATATTGTGTTTATTTTTATAAAATAGTTTAAGAAATCATGGAATTTTGCATTGTGTGGCAACAATGTAAAACTCACACATCAATTACAACAAACAACGCTAAAAAGACGCAATGTCCACCAAACTTTAACTCTGCAAAGTAAAGCAAAGCAAAGCAAAGCATAGCATAACATCACATCACACCACACTACACCACAGCATACCACACAAGCATAACTACTACTCTACTCTTTAGCTATACTCTATATGATCGAACAACAACACAACAAGTAAAACTAGAGACGTGCCCAAGTTGTTTGCTCTGTTTGTACTATAAACTCTGTAATTCAGTTGGTCTGTCTGTCCACTTTGGAGCTTTAAAAACAGCAGCTGCAGTAACTGCAGCAGCAGCAGCAGCGACGCAACATAATGCGACGTAAGAAACGGCAGCAGATTATTGCTTTTTATCGTTCATTCGCTTCATGCTTTTTGTTGTTGTTAATACTTCTTGTTATTTTGTTTTTTTTTTTTCATTTTTTTTTTTCTTATGTAGTCGTTATTGTTGTTGCTGTTATGTTTATTGTGGAATGCCCTACCCCTGACAGCCTTGACGATCATCAACAAACACAACAAAACACACGAAAAAACACAACGTAGAAAAGTCATAGTAATAACAACAGCAACAGCAACAGCAACGGCAAAGGCAAAGGCAACAGCAAGAGCATTAGTAGCAAGCACCAATACCAATAACAAAAGCAATAACAACATCTACTCGAATTGCATGCTGGAATGTGAATGGAATTCGAAAAATTTCATCGCAAAATACTCGTACACAAACGCAATCAAATGCAACCATGGAGTATGTACGATAAACCGAGAAGATAGCACCACACAGTTGGGGAAGATTGGGGGTTACTATAACGTGAATCTGGACGCGTTTTATACTCATTCGTATTATTTTTTTTGTAGTTTATATTTTGCTTTTCCTTTTTCGTTTTTCGTTTTTCTTTTCCTTTTTGTTTTTGTTTTTGTTTTAATGCATGTATCGTATTTATAGTATAGTTAAATGTATGTACGTGTGTGTATATATGTTGTTGTTGTTAGTAATGTCACACATATACTTTCTTGTGTGCATATTTGTATTTATAATTTGCAAATTGCAATGTTAAAATATATATGTTGTAAAAATGTACATACACACCACAGTCGGGAGGCATATACGTACATAGTCCAATGCATTCGGCTGCGCGCGCACTTTTTTAAATTTGTTGCTTAAATTGTTTTGAAGAAAAAATTTAATTTAATTCTTTATTTGATTTTCGTTTGGGCTTTTGTAATTTGCTTTGAGAGCTCACAGCTCACAATTTCACAAACAATAAAATAAAATTATATTAGCGAATTTTATTGCTTAAGTGATGCTTGAACTATATTCCACTAATTTTAAAATTACAAAGATAATTTTTTTTCCTTTTTATATATACTTATAGATCACACATTAATTATTTAACTTATTATTTAATAACAAGAGAGAGCAAACATTAATTTTACTACAATAAAAAAATATAATAAATAAATAATAACTACAGACTGTAAAAATTTCCTTAATAATAATATTTTTAAATATTTATTTTTATAAAATATTGAATATAAAATATTTAAAAAAATTTAAAATAAATATTTATAATTTTTGAAACATAGATTGTATATCCTCTGAATTACTCTTTATGTTCTAGTTAAATCTTAGAGCACCATAAAAAGAGCAGTAAGCTCTTATTATTATTATCCATATTAGTGCGAATCAGACTCAATACTCTCTTCCGCATAAGACACGCGATCACACTGTATCAGGATTTGCCAATGACCACTGACATTCAGTTTTCAGATATTGGTATCCCGTTTGCAACAACCAA
>NC_051847.1:189477767-189490579 GCF_002237135.1 Teleopsis dalmanni | reverse complement strand
CAGATCTGGCGAATATGGTGTCTGAGCGATGACAGTGGTGCCGTGTTTGGTCAAAAAAACGCGTACAACAAGAACTTTCCATAGTAAAAATCGCTAAATGCACTTGAGGTAGTCTCACATTAACAGCTGCTGTAAACAAACTAATTGACAGATGGCGTTTAAATTTGTACCATATGTCAAGAAAGGGTGTACCAACATAACAAAAAAATTTTGAAAAAGGTCTATTACTTAAAGAGTAGTTAACAAACAACAAAATCCGGGTACTTTTTGAGTAGAAGGTATGTAATATGAGAGAATATAATGAAACTTTTATAATGTAATGATATTGAAGGAAGAACTTAAACGAGTCTAAAACAATACATAATGGTGGGAAATAATGCAGTAAAATCTATAAAATTTCAAAATGTAAGGTGGTTAGAGAATGCTTCCGAAGGGTATACAAAAATAAATCTCTCACAAAGACACATTTTTGGGAGCACGCTAAAGCCTATGTTATATAGAACACCACGGACACGTCAAAATTGACTTTTTCGACTATAACTTAAATGTATGTTATGCAGAGTATCATATCAGTTTGTCAATTTCCTATTTTTACTATTACTTTTGTAGTTTTTGGTTGTGCTTGACTGAGTGACGAGGCACAGATATCTCTGAATCTCATAAATGAATTTAAACCGATATTAGTTTTTTTCTGGACCTACGAGGTAATCGACCATCACATCAGAAACAATGGAACACATTACCTATGGAAGCACAAAAAATAATTTAATTTCCCTGTAACTTAAATCTAGAAACTTGTAAAACATTAAAGTAGACCCAAAAACGTACGCCCCAGACTAGCACATACTCACTCTATCAGTGTTAAGAATATATATTGTACAATTCTACGTAAGTATATAATAAACATAATAAATTACAATATACATAAACCAATTAAAATAAATGTTTACACAACAATTCCTTGGTTTAATAGTACGTTAGGTTAGGTTGGGTTATACCGCCGATCGCTAGGGAACCCACTAAGGCCTATTGGCCCATTGTGTTACCGTATATAGAAGAATGGTTTAATAGTAAATTTAATTTATTTTTGTTTTTTTAAATAAATTAAAATTTTCCAGAGGAATTTAGAAAAAATTAAACATTTCCATTTTGCAATTCAAAAAATTTATTTTATTAAAGTAAAATCATATATTGGAAATCTGAAACTTAAATTGTCAGAGACAACTGTAATTTTTTTAATAATTTTTAAAATGTGCTAAATTAGGGATATTATGCTTTAATTTTGCACAGAAATATATACATTATTTATTGCAACTATGAAAAAAATATTTTCGGTTAAATGAAGAAGAAAAAATAAACTTAATGTGTTAAACCATAAATTGTATAGAAAATTATCAACACATTTACGGAGACAAATGATGCGGCATATTTTCCTATATATATAATTTTTTTTTTTTGTGTTCGTCTATCTTTCTATCAATATGAACATAGAAGAAGAAGAAAAAAATTAATGTTACCCACGACATGTCTACTTTTCTTTTGTAGACTTTTTAGCTCGTAGGCGATTAACACCCACTTATGGCACGAGCTTTAGAGATTATTCACCTGTTTTTGAAGTTGGTAGACGAATAATTTAAAAGAGCATCATGACCATCAAAAATATTGTATTTTCTAAAAGGCTTTCGTAATAAAATTCACATTAAAATAAAGGAAAAATATTTATTAAATTTCGATTATATATAATAAATATTTTATATTATTTTATAGATTTATTTTCAAAAAATTTTCCAAAGATTTTGTTAAATATTTCATATCTAATGGATATACACACATGTTATATCTTTTATACATAAGGAAATTAATGTGTTTTCTTAAAAGGACAATAATTATTTGATTTAATTATTGCTCTCAATTCCTGACATCGACTAGTAACACTAAAATCGTAAAGAAATATTTCATTGTCAAAAAAATAAGTCACATCTGTGCATTTCAATAATTTTGAAACCCCAACAGATCCATCATTAGTAACCCCAACAGATCCGCCATGCAGTAATTTACAACCAGTTTTTAATACAGATAATCACATCATTTATATATGTGTTAACATATAGCTTATAACTGACAGACCAACACCGCGTTATCAAATCTCAAAATGGTTACAGGCTCCTCGGGGAGGTATGCAGATCTGAGGTCAATTATTGCTTAGTCTGATGAAGTAAACAATAAACAATAATCTAGTCAAGATGTAAAGAGGGGTTTTGAAAATACCTCGAGTTAAAAAAGCGTATAAGTGCTTAAGTGCACGAACTCAAAACAGCTTCAACATAACAATATAGCTTATCGGTTTGATTCCGAAGGAGTGTCAATCGCTCAAACTCTTATACTGGATACGTGCTAGTTAGGAACTTGACATTGGGAATCTATGTGCTCATTATCACTAATTATTGCTAAAGATAATGAACTGTTCAATAGATTATAATTATCACTCCACTTACTATTAAGTTAAGAAACTGAATATACCAAATTACAGATTATGAACTGTAGCACATATGTTCCTGAGAGGAGATATTAATTGCCGTCAATATCTTAATACACGAAATCCTTCCGGTACTGAAATTTTAAATTCTTACAACAATAAACCTGTGAGCATTCTTAACTTTGTATTTAAACAAATAGCAAATAGTTTGTAAGAAGGATTTCTTCAATGATTCTTACAAAAAACAAGGACTAGTGCTTATATTTAAAAGCAATAAGCCATCAGATTTATATCTTTAACAAACTATTGTACCATTTGAACAGAGAATATATGAATTGGTAAAAAAATATCTGTGCAAGTTTATAAAATAGTAGGGTGTTCAAATATTATGCTAGTAATCCTATTGTTAATGAAAGCTATAAGATCTTCAAGTGATAGTCTAGGCCTCACATAGCAGCTGATCAAAATATAATTAAAATTTATACATATTTTTTGACAACAAACATAATATAAAGTCTTAAACAAATTAACTAGTAGTGTAAGTTAGCTTTAAGACTGTGTAATATAGAGGGATTCCCTTAATGTATCTCAATAAATTAATAAGTCAAGCAGCTAAAAATTTTGGAATTTAGAATTAAGCAGGAGTATGTCTTTGGAATCAAGGTTACAAGTAATACATAGCGTACTAAAAAAGTCATTAGACCTGGCAGCAATTAGGTATGTAGTAGTTAAAGTGTAACTAGTAAAAAAATAATTATGGAAGATTTGATGATACTTAGAATTTACACTAACATATGTTAGCCATGAATTTACATAGCTTGTTAAGTTATATTAGCAAATTTTCATTACAATAGTATGAAGAAAAAAGTAAAATTTATTTATATATATTATAGCGCTAATTATTATTAAGAACATTAATTGAATTCTCTAGAAGTATATATAGATGAAAGCTAATATATACATTGTTATTACTGAAGAAACATTTTTCGTATAGAAAATGGAAAAAGAATGGTAATAATTATAATAAAAAGCTACCACTACTTCTTAAAAGAAAATTTTTTCAAATGGTATATAAGATCTGAACTATAGGACTCATAGCTAAGGTAAAACCCGAATTGTGCTTTTCTAATCTTACGTTGAGAAGCAATTACTGAACTAATTGTATTATATGTTCAAATAGGATCCAGTGGATAAAATGAAGAGTATTATTTAGTATTATTATTATTTAGTAGTATTTATTTAGTTACGTTTGCAGGCCAGACTGGAGGACCGCAGAAACAAGTATATACGTCCACGATTTTTTTTGAGAAAAAATAAAAATACGGTGGTAATGTTAAATTTACTTTTATTAATTTATTTATTTGAATTAATTTTTTTGTGATACCATAAAAATAAAATAATGTAATTTTACTAAAAATAATTAAGGGAATATTTTTACGTAATTGTGGTAGATTAGAAACATGTCGCGGGCTGCACATATATTAGCCGTGGGCCGCATCAAGACCCTGAACCGTGCTTTGAACAGCCCTCTAATATTATTAGATTCTATTAAATCAAGTAAACATATATAGTAAACATATAATTTAACAAAGTTTAAATCTGACCATCTTTAAATCCAATATTTTAAACAATTTTTGATGATAAACTATTTTATGTTTGATCTTCGATTGACTGTTAGTTAACACTAGAACGCTACACCTTTAAAAGAGATAATAGTTAATCTTTTTTTAAATGATAACTGGGTGTTATTATATATAATACATATATATGATATAGTTTATTTCATATATATTTTCTTTGTTAATATGTTTGAGTATTATTAACATAATCCAACGAAGAAAAAAAAAATGAAAATATTTGGCTTGTGGGAAGAATACAGAAGTTCGCAATTAGCAAAAGCAAACAAAGATAAAATTTAATTTATTGTTCATGTTAAAATAAAATGAGAGAAAAATGAAATTAATGAACTGCCAACGAAATGCAATTGACCTTCTTGCCATTTAAACACGCTTCGAGTAGGATGGCAGCGTGAGCAGGAATGTGTGAATTTTTTATCTACATATGTAAATACTTACATATTTACATGCGCATGCATAAGGTATCAGTCCGTCAGTCTAAGCTATCAGAAGCGAAGATAACTTTAAAATTCTAAAATTATAAACCTTTGAGGCACAATTTTACAGCATATTACCCCCCTTAGAGATTTTAATTTATAAGAGATTGTGTACTAATATGTTATATTTATAAAGAAAAATAAGAGAACGTATTATTTTTTTCTATTTTCTATAAAATTTATAGATAATTTCTTGGCTGAATTTTATATAAATTTTTCTATTATTTAATTAATAAGACAATAATTTGTTCACTTTTCAAAATATCATTATATTACAGATAGATAAGATCATTTCATATAGTATCGACCTATCACCTAGTTAGACAAAGATTAATATTTTTAAGGAATAATAAAAAGTACTAAAGAACTAATACAATTTCTCTATTAAATATGTAATAAAATAGGTATTAAAAAATGTCTATAGTTTTCTATAGTAGAAAAATAATTTTCACTTCTATTATCTAGAACAGTGTTTCTCAATCAAGCTGCGTACTAGAAAAATATTCAATCTGTATTATAAGAAATGTATATTAAATCTGGTTTCCAAATAAACTAATATTTTATCAAAAACTAGTATCTTTAAAAAGATACTATAGTCATTAGCGTAAATAAAGAGTTTAGTAATAGCCAATAATCCAATAATCCATTATTCTATTCGAAATAATATATTTTCAAATATCTTACATACCAACCTTCCAAAAGCAATACTTTTGATATATAAATATATTAAGGCTAGAAATCTAATAAATAAAATTTAATTTATAATATCTGAACACAAAACCCTAACAGTTGACTCTTAAAATATTAGTTGAAATACATAATATTATTACCATTAAAAATATATTTATAAAAAGATTTTCTACAGATTTTGTTTTTTTTTTATTAATATTAAGCTACAATATTTTCTTCCCATATATTTCACTTCGAGTATTTGGTGCAGTTATAAAGCACTCAATTTTTTAAATTACATTTTACTGATATCTATTTACTGGCTTTTTCGAGATTAGTAAATCTCAATTTAATCTACATTTACTCTCGATCTGCCAAAATTTTGTTACCCAAACAAACATTTTTAGAGTAATCTAACATTGTTTTAATCGTGTCTACTAAGACTTTTATATTTTTAACAAATACATATTCTTCTGGTGTTAATACGTTAATATATCAATATGTTCCATGTTCCAAATCTTAAGTCCAAATTTAGTCGCCATAAACCGTCAACGTGTATACTTCCATTATTCCGAGGCATGTGTAAGGGTTGCGAAGCGGTAAAATTTTTCCGATGCAGGGTTTCTGGCCTTACGATCAACCCCCAACTTAGAAGGCCAGATCTCCTTATTTGCTAACCTGGAGATAGGATTGGTGTTAAGTAGTTAGAGAACTATAGTTCGCTCAACTATATGTTTTCAGGTTATACATATCACAATTTACTTGTCAAATCATATAAAACAGCTGTTAATTTCAGGGTTATTTTGTTTCTCTGACAAAATATCTAGAGTGTTAAAAATTTATCTAGCGTGTTATAAATTAATCTCGAGTGTTATACATTTTGCCCCAGAATTGACAATCAAAAATGAAAATTGCAATAAGAGAGTGCTCTTTTCAGCATCTCGATTGAAGAAATTACTCCAAATTTATCAATGGTAACCGCCATCAGATTAGATAACATACTTAATTACTTTATTAAGGAATGTTATTAAGCAATATACCTAAACTATAATAATATTAAAAATGTTCTATATCGTTTATAGTGAAATTCTACGATTATATTGATGTATTAAAATTAAATTTATATTTCGCTCTTACCTGTAATCCAGGTTTTGGTACTTGAAAGCGCGTAAGATCCTGTTTGATACTTTCGAGCGCCTCTGTTGTATATTTATTATTGGAGCGACCCCTTTTTTCGCCCGCTGAATGCATTCTTGCGATACTTAGTAGTCATATCACAATCGAATTAAACAAATATAAATATATAAATTATACAAATCCGCGACGTAAGAATTTTATATTATATCTTTTTTTCTTTTCTATTATTTTTTTTTTGTTTTTTGTTTTTTTTTGCGTCTCTGTATTTCTTTACGTATTATAATCTAGTTAGCTCAAAGTAAAATATTTGAATCAAGATAAGTAGTGAATTTATGTTGTGTATTTTTGTATTCGTTTTTTTTTATTATCACTTGCGAATTCTTTAGAAGTATAAAACACTTAATTTGCATTATGGAACACTTTAGATACACCGTGTAAATATGTGTACGTTTTATATTTATTTTACAAAAAAATACTATATTTTTTATGTATACAATATTATCACTACGGAATAGCAATAATCTTTTATAGTAAATTACTTCACACTTTTCTTGACAGTTGAGTATTAAGAAAAATAGTTGACAATATCTGAAAATAAAATAAAAAATACAAATTAACATTTAATATATAATAATATATAATTAAGTTTATTATTAGTTAAGATTAAATGTGCGATAAAATTATTTTTCTGCAAGTTATGCAGATCAAAACCCTGACTTAAAATCCAACCCACATTTTTCGCACTACACCACAAACTGTCACATACTAAACAAATCAACCGACTATGACTATTTGGTGAAACCTTTGTTCACACTGCAATTATGATTAAATACTGAAATGAAATACTTTTTTATTTATAGAACATAAATGCAAAGTATGAGTAAGCTATACTCATACTTTATATGAGACTCATGGTGTTTCATGGCACGACAGTACAGTTCCTTTAAGAAAGTATACATATAATAAAGTATAAATATTATTAGTGGTATTTCCATACTTTTAACTTTTATAAATACAATATGTTTGTTATAATTTTGTTTCAAAATACATGTTTTGTATTTAGATGTTTTAACTCACTTGAACTTAAAGAACACTGCAAATATTTTATTTAAACATATATATATATATAGATATATATATATATATAAATATCAAACAGAAAAGCTTCCAGGTATATGTGTATTACGAAATGCTTGTAGAATGCTTTTCTTAAAAATGACATCAATAAATTTTCATCTAAGCCATCCTAAAGTAGATCTCTCACAAATTACTATATCTATTTCTAATTTAACAGGCACCAACGGATACATAATTGTCTTTATTTAAAAATCAAAACGGAAAGTGAATTATTATAGATATATCTCTAATAAAAGAAAGAATGGTAAGAGAAGTAATCCTATATTAATATAAACTATAACTATAAAACTAACTAGAAATAACTCTAATTCTAACTAGAAAATTCCTAGAATTAAAATTTAAGTGAATGTGAGTACAAGTAATAAATTTCTACATTTGGGAAAACGCTCAGTAAACAAATATATTATATTTTTAAAATATTCAACTCTCAAAAAATTCATCTATTTTATCTACTTTTTCAGCAAGAATGGTTTTTATGTGGATAGTTGTATAACACTTAAAGCCGATCTAAATGAAGACCACCGAAAAATTGCATCAATATTATAAATTTTCGCAAGAATACAGCATATGGTTTTGGAAATCATTTTCCATCATTTTCCATCTGTTCGCACAACTTAAAAAATCGTCACTACAATTAGAGAATTAAATTACGAATTAAATTTTAATTTCTTGATATTTACGTAAAATAAATCTTATATCAGCTAATACAATTATTGTACAATTAAATTACATTCCTCTGTGTGCAATGCATTTAGTGATCGGATTGAACTTGTGTTGTTTGCATTTTCATGCTGTTTAGCTTTATGTGTACTTTGTGTTGACTAATAACTTTTCCTGCGCTCTTTCGTTCACATTTTCTACGTTCACTAAGCCCAACGAAATGCTCATAGGTCTATTAGTAAGACAGAGTCACCTTGCATTTTTTAGATCTCTTTTTTAAAGTGTGTTTTTACACCAACCCTACCCTATTTGCCGCAGTTCTTACACATGGACATGAGCGTAACATTTATATATGTGACATCAACATTTATTTTTTTAGCTCCTTGAGTAGTATAGAATTTCAATTAGTGATATACATTATAAAACCAGAAAATTATATAATTTATTATCGAGTATGTATATGCTAAAAGTATAAGTATGTACCTTGTGATCAAAAAGGAACCAGAATTTTAATTTTTAAAATTCCAGCGCTTATCCAATCGGTAAATTGGAGACCAAATTTTGAGATCATAGAGGCCATAAGGTAAAAATCGCCACACGAAAATTTTTCGACTTTTTGTATAGACGCCAAACAAAAACTAATCGTATAATATGCGTTAAACTTTGACAGAATGTGTAAAATAGTGTTGCCAGCGTGAAAATAAAAAATTTTACCGATTGGATAAGCTCGAGAATTCAAAAATAGGCCTCTCGTTCTTTTTTGATGAGAAGATATATACTATTAATGGGATTATATACCATTATATAAAGAATATAGATATATGTATATAGATATAAATATATACATATATAGATATATATAGATAACAAGTATAGATAACAGATACAGTTAACAGATAAGGACAACAGATATAGATAACAGATAGAGATAACACATATAAATAACAGTTGTATATAGATATGTAAGAAATTTTTTTAATATTGCTTTAGACAAATGAAGTCGGAGATCAAGAAATAAAGTCCATTTCATAATAAAAAAACATTGACCAACAAATTATATAGTAAAATATAGATAAATCTGGTTTTGTTATATGTTTTGTTATATCATCATTGTCCTTCTATACTGAAATTCTATATAAATACTGGATATTTGCTATAGTTAATTAAACAAAAAAAAATAAATAAATGAAAATGTCTTGAAATTTATTTAGAAATATATATATATATTTACATTATACAATCATACTGAATTAAATATTTATAGTATTGTTTATATTGATTTTAAATTAGAGTGTATCATTTAGTATTTATGACATTATGAAATAAATCAATTGGTAAATTATTGTGTTATCTTTAACATATTTTATGAAATGTGCTACAGAAAATGTGTGTAAAAACTAAAATTTTTAAACTACAATCTTTTGTTCACTTTAAGCTCATAGATAAAAATCTAATCTATGGCTGACTAATTTACAAACTCATCGAAAGCATATTCGTACATATGCATTGGGTTTCGTAAATTTGATCTAAATTATAGCCACACTTACTGATACGCCCAAACTCATGCGTATTACTTAATAGCATATATTTTTTAAATTTTTATATATTTGTATATTTGTATATATTTGTATATATGTATATATGTGTAAATAAGCACATATAATTTTTTTGTTCTGTACGTTTTGTGTGAAATATCAAACTTGTGAGTCATAAACAAACAATTTAATTTACAAAATTTTTTACTCAAGTATGTGTAAATGTTTGACTCGTGTTCTGTTCCACTTTTTATATCGGCGGGGCAGCTTTATTCGCCGCATTGTATCTACACACAAACTGACATACATACGAGCATACGAAAACTTATTGTATTGCATGTTGAGTTAGCATATCTAATATTGATACGAGCGAGTACTGAATATAATTGTTAAGTACAAAATAACAAGAAATCGTTAATCGCACAAGTGACAAAAACAACCTTAAAAACTTTAAACTTTAATGTTTTTAATGTTTAGAAATCATATAATTTTGTACTTCAAACATGAAATTTTAGCATGACTACAATAAAATTTGTTTTGGAAGTGTTGTCCCCCAGAATATGTCCCATGTCCCCCAGAGTACAACACTCGTAGTTTTAAAGATTTAAACACTTAGCACATATGCATGATTAGGTAGGTAGGTATGTATGTATACTTTTTGCAATGGAATGTTAATGTAGATATTGTATACAAAAAAAAAAAACTTAGCAAAATAATTTTGTACACTTAATTATTATATTTGTCATCGCTAAGTTCCTCACTGTTGAGTAAACAATGTGATAAAATAATAAATCAGTACCAGTAACACGAATTTCATAAACAAAGCTTAACGTAAGGCCAAACCTAGACAGACAGACAGACAGACAGATATTAAATTTAACAAGCAGATTAACCAAAAATATTTGTTTGTATAGAAAAGCACATAAAAACACAAAGAAAGAAAGACAGACAGACAGACAGACGACGTATTCGTAAATGGACACACATTAAAATTATATTCCACAAATAATTGTAATATATTTACAAGTGTGGAAATAACTAGTGTACGAGGGATGTTTGAAAAATTAGTTCAAAGTTTTATTTGCTGCTTTATAATACATATGTTTAGATAATGAACACTTAATAAGTGCAGGTGTTCATTATTAACTAAAAATGATTGTGTTTCGTTATAATAATAAAACACATTGAATTATGTTTTATATTGAAAATAAAAATATTTTATTTATTTTATATAAGGATACCAATTGAGGTCATTCTATAAGTTTGTTTCTTTAATGCATATTCTCTAGCAATTGCTATAGATCATACTCGTTGCCAACTAAGAAAAAGACACAGATTTTGTTTCAAACAGATTTTTTGTAACTATTCAGACTTATCAGATCCAACTTAATTTTTTTTGTATTTTGTGCGGAGTCGTCTCAATAGTGGTATGCCCGGTTTATACGGACTAAAAATAATACCTCTTTTGTGCCAGACCGTATCTACCCTGGAACTTTACCAAGAATACTTTACGGTAGAGTTCCCGTGTTATTTATTTGTTTTTTTTTGTTTATTTGTTCATCTCTTTTTCGAAAGTAGTCATTTTTGAGATCATATTTTTTCGTTTTGAGTATGATCGTAACGAATCGGTCTATGGCAATCCGATTTTCTTCATACAGCATCATCTTCGTTGTGATATCTTCAACGTTTATTTCACCGACTATTGTTTCAAGTGGTGTTCTTTCGGTGTTCCAACTATTGCTTTCGAAGATGGTGTGTTCAGTGTTGTATTCGTATGCATTTCGGATAATTTGCTTTGTCAATGCGGAAAAGGTATAAGATTCAACTTCATACTTATGAACATTCCAAACTCACTTCACTTTAAAAGTAAGACAAATAAACAAAGTGTTTCCGTCTACAGGTTCTCTCCAATACTACTTAGACCGAGGAACCAGAAAACCTTTCTGGGCAATTAAGTATAGTTGAACTTAAAAATGAATTTGCAAAAAAATTAGTAACTAAAGTACGATATAGACCATTTTGTCATGAAAGTGTTTTAATTTCGCTATTTTTTATAAAGATTTTATAATATTTTTGATTTATGATTAAAAAACACGAGTTTTAACCAAGATCTAAACCAAAAATACTCAACGAAATTAAATTATATATATTTCTGATATAGTCTATTGGTATTTTATTATTTTATTAAAATGTGCGCTATTGTATTACCGATCAATAAATTTTGATTACAACCAAACATCTGATTTTTTTAGAAACAAAGTCAAAGGAATCTATTTAAGTACTTTATTTATTTTTAGTTCTTTTAATGGTTAAATTAATCTGTATATTAGCGATAATTATTATTAAATACATGCATACGATATCGAGGTTTTTTTTTTTTTTTGATATAATATATCTTTGCAACATTTATTATTAATAGATTTTAATCTCTAAGTGTATACACAAGCTTAATATTTTTTGGGTACTTTTTTCAGATCACATGACTGTTATGATTAAAACAACCTTAACAATTTTATAGGAGAATATTATAACAGTTTGGGGTATATACTCGTATACCAGAAATACTCTAGTTTCTGATTTGTATTTATTTTTTTTTTATATAGAAACTTAAGTGAATAAGTCATCGTAAAGGAATAAAACAATTTCAAAAGTATTTAATGTTTCTGTGATTGTTTCTTATTTATAAATATAGTAAGTACCTATCATGATATGCCATTCAAAATTATATTAAATGTGTTAATGACCCAATGGATAGTACAGAGTAGGAACAATTTATGACACTTAGAAAGCTAAGCTAGCTTAAAAGTTAGAAGAGGAGCAAAAAATCAAAGAGATAGTACTTTAACACCGCTTCAAACTTGACTTCTGGCAAACGTCGAAAGTTTTTAATAGAATAGACAGACAATAGGATATATTAGAAGGATATTGGTTCCAATAACTCGTTTGCTTTAATCATATTTGAGTAAAAAGCACATATAATACAATATAATTTTATTTTATAATACACTGAAGGTTTTATATAAACAAATTTTAATTTTGTGAATATTGCTTTATAACTGATACATAAGAATTTACAGGTCTCTAC
>NC_051847.1:189448077-189477667 GCF_002237135.1 Teleopsis dalmanni | reverse complement strand
AAAACCAGTACACAATCCAAAATCAGTTAGTTTTATGTGACCGTCTCTATCGATGAGTATATTATCAGGTTTTATATCCCTGTAAAGACATTATAAATTTGTTCCATTCATTATATATATGTGTGTAATTTTTAAATGCCTACCTATGAATGAAACCCATTTTATGCACACTTTCTACTGCGCAAGTTAATTCTGCTATATAAAATCGAGCCAATGGTTCTTCAAAGATACCCTTTTTAATTAATAATGACATAAGATCTCCACCTAAAAGTTTTAGGAATACATATCAAATATATCCATGTTATTACAAAATATTTGTATTTTCAGTTTACCTGGTATATAATCCATCACAAAATATAGATTTTCATTATCCTGAAAACTGTAGTACAGCTTAACAACCCAGTTATTATCGGCTTCTGCTAAAATATCACGTTCTGCTTTCACATGCGCTACCTGATTCCGCTTTAAAACGTCGGCCTTTCGCAGCGTCTTCATGGCATATAAATGATTTGTTGTATCAATTTTTTTCACCAGAGATACTTCTCCAAATGCACCCACGCCTATATGTTTAATTTTTACAAACATACTCTTATCCATTTTGGCACGCTTCAGGCGTATGTAATTACTCTCCTTTTGGTTAAGCATTTTGCGCATTTCGACTTGGGTTTGCGTTGAGAGTCCAATTTTTATCATCTCTTTTTCCAATTGATTCTTACGGAACGTGCGCTGTTTATAGGATTTGAGTACATTTTCGATATGTTGTTCCATATAGAATTTAAAAGCTTGTGGAGAATATTGTCGTATTCGACACTCCTTACGCTCTTCTTCCTTCTCTTTAGAAACTTTTTTGCGTTCCGGTATTGGTGAGGCATGTTTGATTTTTTTACAATTTTCAGAGCCTTTACCACCCGCACCAGCAACTGATGCCGAATTTGCCGGAGAGCCTCCTCCACTGCCCGAACTTGTTGTACCACCGCTTCCACCGTTGTGTTTAGCGGGTGGTATCGGCGGCGTTGTTGTCAGGTTACTATTCATTATATGATTATTGTTAATTAAATTATAATTTATATTTGGATTGTTATTATGCAAACCGCCATTGCTTTTTATATCCATATCCATATTGTTATTATCTGAATTTATTAGTGGTGGTGGTGCTGCCGCACGTGTACTCTGGTACGGTGGTGGTGGCGGTAATTGTCGGCTACTTACTGGTGGCGCTGCAATTGCTTGCTTTTGTTGCGCAGCTAGAGCTGCAGCAGCAGCACGCAGTTGTGCTTGCTGCGCTGCAACAGCTGCGGCAACAACAGCCTGCTGTTGTTGTTGTTGCTGTTGATGTTGGTGATGCTGCGCTGCTTTTGCTTGCATACTCTTCGCATATGACGGTGGTTCGATACAAGGCGGTTTATTCACCACTGCACCATTAAGTGGCGGCGTAGTAGGAGTAGGCGGAACTGGCTTAGAAGTAATGAGTGTAGTTGGCATTCCACCAGCCAACAGAGGAGATTGTTGTTGTGCTTGCACTTGCTGCTGTACAACAGCAACTGATTTCTGTGGATACGAAGGTGGTGCGTTTAGGATGTGTACAGGGGAATTACAAGCCGAAGTAGTTACCGGAGATTGTGGTGCTACAGCTGTCTGAAGCACAGGCTTTTGTACCTGCGTTGATTTAACGCTCTGCATTATAATTGGCTGCTGTCTCGTTTGATAGGCGCGGGGCTGTGGTCGAGCAACTGCTGTTGCCTGCAATGGTAGGATTGCACTGTTTGTTACGGTTATTGGGCTAGGGGAACCAGCTGAAGTAGCAGAATATATTCCGCTGCTGGGGGATTTGCGATAATCTGATTGCGATTGCGTCGGTGATTGACGCGATTGCATAGAGGCTGTATAGCTTGGTGGCGGTGCAGAAGTAGTTACTACGACGGTATTTATAGTATTTATAGGATAAGGTGGTGGCGGTTCTACAGCACTACCACCGGACTGGTATAAACTTAATGCTTTCATTTGTTGTGACAATTGTTGTTGGGCTTTAATGCCATTTTGTGGTATAACAGGAGAAGTGCCCCTTGTTGGATTTGGAGTAATAGCAGCAGGGCGGGTTGTAGCTGGTGAACGACGTTTATATAGTTGATTCGAAGGCGGTGGTGGTGGTGGAGTCGCAGATGAAGATAAAGTAGGATTTCTTGGTGGTGGCGCAGGTGGTCCAACATCACTAAAATTTGATGGCGATGGTGAATATGGACCAGTGCTTGCACGACTAACACATGTAACTTGCTGATGTGAATGCGGGCTGTCTGATCGGGAACTGCCCGCACCAGAATCCAATGCAGGACTACATCTAAGGCAGGTTAAAGGAATTTCTCGTTCTATGCTCGGCTTTCGACTTAATTTTGTTGGTATTAATGTTGTTAATACTTTTGGTACATGGCCATTCATTTGAGCCGCCGACAGTACTGCAGGTGATGGTGTTGCCGACGATGGTGGCTCCATCGGCGGCTTTGAATATTGATAGTCGTAGACATCGGAACGTCCATTGATACGCGAAAGAGAATTCTGTAATGAAAAAATACAACATTTCAAAAATAAGACATAGGTATATATTATGTTATTAACATGATAGTTTTAAAATCAGTTTGTATTTTTAAAGTCTTCTAAAATTTGGAGAGCAAAATTAATTATTAATTTAAAATCACAATTTTAATAAATTAATAAAAATAGACTTATGCTGTAAAACAAAAAAAAAACCAATATGTCTGTGACTTATACTAGTGGTACTTTCTACATAATATAGATAGGTGTTATCCGCCTATCTAACAAATATACCTTCAAATCTTTATAGATAATCATTAATAAAGTGACCTCTTGATTAAGAAACCTATTGGCACATTTTAACAAACTTAAAGGTGCTTAAGTTAGTAATCCCAACGTGATTTTTCAAAAATGAAGCTCTCAAAACTTGATACAACACAAACTCTCCTAGAGGACGTAACTTTTAGATGAGCAGCTACACTTCTTTCTATATTATTTGAAAGAATTGAACCCCTTTTTGATCAATACCTTAGGTTATACCGGCAATCCCTAGGGGATCCCCTTAAGCCTATTGACCCATTGTGTTACCATATATAGAGAAAAAATTCAGGGTTTAAAATCACCTGGAACATTTGGCGAAGCTCAAAATGCTTTTTAGTGTCAGGTCTTGTAATTGATCAAGATCCTCAATACCTCTCTTGGATGAACAAAAAATTGGGTTGTGATGAGTGTTTGCTCACGTGAATTTTCACTGTATAATTTATGTAATTTTATTAGAATCATACACAGCAATATATACGAGTATCGTCAGACTATAGTACTCTGTATTATATTTCAAGTCACTATCAGCAGACTTATTTTCATCTCCTCTGGAGAATGCACAATCTTCTGGATTGTTTTTAATGAATAAACTATTTATTTTCATCTCCGCTAGAGAATGAACAAGTCTCTGGATTATTTTCAATGAATAAGCTACAATCAGTTGACGATTTTTAAATAAGGACTATATTAAACCCATTCTTTAGTGTAAAAAGAAACATATATTGTTATAGCTAATAGTGATAACTTCTTCTTAAAAGACATTACAATGTTCAGATTATTCAAAAGATCTATTGATATCTTTTCGTACAAAATTTGCTATCTCAATATTAATTTATATATTTAAATAAATTTTCAAGAAGCCAAGTAATGTCAAAGAGCAAGCAAAGATCAATGTTGACAAATTACTTAAAAAATTTTTAAGCTACAAAATATATAAATAAATTACAAATGGTGCTATATCTAAAGGACACACGCAAAGAAAGACAACAACAACAATATCATAATAAACAACCAAACGTTTAAAAATTAAACCAGAGATAACAGCAGACGAGGAGGAGGCATCATTGTCAAACAATTGAGATCAAAATAAAATAAATAAACATTTGGAATTTTTTAAAATTGTATTTTAAAATTGCTAAGAAATTTGTATTTGGTTTGTATGAACGTTTGTGTATATGCCTTCATAGCCAATGTTTGTATCGAATATGTATTATATAGCCAAGTCAGCCAAATTCTACACTTGGCATGAGCACAGAGCAACAGCAGTCTTAGTAACACCAGAACAGCAGCCAGAGTCGCAAGGCACTGTCAACATTCCAAACAAGATCATCAATTCTGAATTACAAAACGATGAAAAAAGGAAAAAAAAGAGCATAAAAGTGCTGCAAAAAATAATCAGAAAATGAAAATATGAACAAAATTTTAGGGTAAACTTTTCGTTTGGAATATGAAATTGATAATAAATTTAAATTTTGATCAATTTTCAAAATTTATTGATGCTTGTTTTTCTGATATTATTTAGTAATTAAATATTTCAGAAATTCAAAAAAAAATACTTATATATATATTTATACATATACTTATATATATATTTATACATATACTTATATACTTATATATGCATTTATATATCATGTCATATGTACTATATACACTACGTTTCCGGTATACTCCTCATAATTTCCTAAGTTGACTCAAAACTAGCAAAAAATCCATATAGCAATGAGGATTCATTTTTAAAATTTACTGAGATACGTTCAGTTAAAGAATAGCGAAAAATTAGAAACGGTTTATTTAAATAACCAATTTGTAATTAATTAAATATCCTTTAATTTATTACCTAAAAGAACCTTATTCTAAAGTAGTAACCAAACTTATATATCAAAAATTTTAATAAAATGTTTAATTAAGTCTTCGAATATTAATGCTTTATATAAGTATTTTCCTTTAATCAAGCACCGATTTCCGATAATGGGTCTCTATAGTGATCTACTACCTACCTACCTACTACTTTTTTTTTAGCAAAAACACAGAAATTTATTAATTAATATTCATACGTCATAACAAATTTGTGCTGTTTTGTTAAGACATATTTAAATAAATGGAATTTGTTCATGTGATAGGTACCCACCACTATGAAATATGGCTGCATTCCAGAGACAAATTAACAGTCAGTTTAATAGAGAACACCTGTACTATATAATAGCTGCATAAGTCAGCAAGTCGTCATCTGTGTTTTAAAATGTACTCTGTACTACAGGGTTAGGCGATTGAATTGGGAGAAGCGCAGATGGACATGATATTAGTACGATACTTGCTAATGCTGAGAATTTTAACAGACTAGATACATTTGATATTGTAAGGCAATATGTATAAATAGGTGCATTACGTGTATAAGGTGGATGATTTCAGCCCACAGCTTCAGCTACTCTGACCATTGAGGTTGGCTCCTTAGTAAAGAGCGTCGTGGTGGTTGTGGTTAATGTGAAGTTGCATTTTTCAACCGGTTACTTTGACCCAAAGATCAGCAGAGGTTTTAAATAGGCCTCACTCCTCACCACGAAGGAAATTGTGCCCAAAGACATAACTTGAACTATGTTACCGGCGGTATTCTTCGGAGTTCCAATGGAGGGTTCATCAGCGCAATATACAGATGCGTGTATAAAGAAAACCGTGGTGTTGAGCCTTTCAGCTCACGGTATCCACGTTAAATTTTGGATCTTCATCCAACATATTTTTCAGTTTCGGGTACTATCAGGTAATCACGTAGAATTTAAAATGAAGAAATTAATATTTTTTTCAATGGATTGTTTGACATCTATCATTATTTTGAGATTTGGTTACGAACAAGCATATAGCCAAGGAGAATTTAAAAGATATACATATTTGATTTACGAGAACGTCTTTAACATCTACCATATTTTCACGATTCAGGTACCGTCAGTGACGTAAACTTAGCCAGTGGGAGCTTAAAAGAAAGAAAGCCATATTTTATATGCGGGAATCGCACTGATATCTACCATATTTTCAAGATTTAGGTTCCATCAGACACGTATCCATAGCCAAAGGGATTTAAATTCCCTTTAAAAGAAAACAATATTTTTTTTGTAAGAACTTCTCTGATATTCACCATATTTTTGAAATTCAGGTACCATCAGGCACGTAGATTTAGCTAGGAAAGATTTCAAAAAAGGAAACAATTTTTCATTTGTGGGATACCATACAACGTTACCATAGCCAAAGGAAATTTAAAAGAAAAAAAGCAATATATGTTATGTACCATATTCTTGATATTCAGGTACCATCAGGCAACAAGATTTAGCTAGGAAAGATTTCAAAAAAGGAAAGCAACATTTCATTTGTGGGATACCATACAACGTTACCATAGCCAAGGGAAATTTAAAAGAAAGAAAGCAATATATGTTATGTACCATATTCTTGAGATTCAGGTACCATCAGGCATGCAGCCTGTAGGGATTTAAAAGAAAACATTATTTTATTTGTCAGAAGTAAAATTCTGATATGATATTTATAGACATTGTTTATATTTCAAGAATGTTTAAATCATATTCAGTAAAAAAAATGTATACATATTAAAAAAAGTACTTTCAAAAGAAATTGTTTATTTTACTGCAAAGAAAAAGGAACGAAACAAAGACAAAAAAAAATATTGCATAAATTAATCACATTCTTGGTCGAACTCTTACACACAAACAAACAAACAAATATAACTGAATACGAAAAAGATACAAAGAAATCAAATTAGATACTTTTTTCATTCAAGTAAAGGAAAAGTAGACAAAAATTATATAAAAAAAAAAAAAAAATACGTATAAATAAAAATAAAACTTAAAATGAAGCAAAACAAAGAAATGAATCTGAAATTTACAAAATAAAATAAAATAAAAATAAAATTAAAAACAAAAGCAAAAGCAAAAACAAAAATATCTATATAAAATTGTAAAGTATGGCATTATATATGTAAGTATATAGATGAGCATATTTTGAAGCGGGGAGCATTACAGATATTAAAAAGAAACGAAAAATTCTTGGCGTCGCGTAGCTATTTCATACGCTAAATTCCTGAAAGTCAAGAGCAAAAGAAAATCCCAAAACAACAACATAGTGATCAGACCAGAACAAACCAGACCAGATGTGTAGCTCCATGACGATACTTAAACGGACAGACAATTTTCAATTTATGCGATTCAACTGTTGGTTGTTGGGTTGGTTATTGAAGTTTGTGCCACTGGAATTACGCGCAGCACGACTTCGACTGTGTTCAAAACAAAGTTTAAAAATTCAGCAACATTAACGATAAAACCATAAAAAAAAAAATAAACAAGAAAAAAAAAAAGAAATGGTTAAAATAAGATACTCATGCATTTATTTCGACGTCGTTCTGAAAATATGCAACTAAAAGATCCTTGAGGAATAAAAAAAGATACAAAAGCAAAAATTACAAAAAATAAAAAAAAATATATATATATATATATAGATAGAGGTAAGTATTAAAGGAATATAAAAGACTAAGGAAAGCAAGCGTTCTTTTTATGCTCTCTCTAAATGGTGCAAGAATAACATCCAAAGCTGATGTTTTTCTCTAAAGTAAAGGACGGACGTTCACTGTCTTGAAATTAGTTAAGCAAAAGGTAGAAAGAAATATTTTTACTTTTATGAGCCTTTATACCACATGATGAATGGAGTATTGTGCAGGGTTGGTGCATGCTGCATGCTGCATATTGCATACTTCATACTTCATACTACATAGTGTATGGTGGATAGTATATGTTGAACAATACAATAATGAAGCTGATATTATTGTACTATATAGTTAATAATAATGATGGTAGTAGTTATGCTGATCATGTTTATGCTGTTGATGATCATGGAAGTTGCACCAGCAAACCAACCGCATACCACACGTTGAAAAGGAACATTGCACGCTGCACAGATCAAAAAGAAGTAGACAAGTGATAATAGTGATGGGCAGCAAAAATTATTTTTATAAAAACAAGAACACAAAATTAGTAATATACATACATATTTATATGTTATATTGTGTATATATATAATAAATAAAAGTAGTATACAAGAACAGAAAATATGAAAAATGCAATGAAATTAACTTCGCTAATGAATGAATGAATTCGAATGGTTGGATCGATGGATGGATGTTGGTTCTTCGATTTGATGGATTGCTGAACAATCATATAAACACATGCACATACATACATAAACAGCATATTTAGGTTTATTGTTCATAAAAAAAAAAAAAACCTGCAGTAGGAAAACAATTAAAATTTCAGCACTTTTTGTTTCGTTCCAGTATAAACAATATACCATATCCGTAAGATAATTTTTAGCACCACTAATTTATAAAGCTAAAAAAGTATCAACACAACAATAATAACACCAATAATAATAATAACAAAAATATTAACTCCAATGAAAACAATTTCAACTTGTCTCTTTTTCTATCTTTCTCTCTCTATATATATATATACTATATATACTATATTTTTACCAATAGCTTGGTAAACTTTCAAGTGATTAATGCCAAGGTTTATCGAAAGCAAGTAGTAATTGAATTAAATTTATCGAAAGCGCTACATCATCGAAACGTAAACGAAAACATAAACGTAAGAAAAGAAATATTCTTAATTGACACTTTCAAGTAATTAATTTGTTTAAAACATTAAATTGATGACGTGAAAATTGGATTATGCTCAAACAAAAGCTAATTGAAAACAAATTATACAATAAAAAATAAATTGATTTTTAAATAGTCAAAGAAAACAATATAACGTTAAAGTTCTTCAAGGTTTTCTCCAAGCTTAGCATAAATATTACGTGGAAACGTTCTGTTTATCTAATACCAAAATACATTTAAGCTAGTTTATACATTTATTTTATATATAAAAAATCTTAATCAATTTAATTCAGTATTAAAGACAAAGTATTTATACTAGAATATTTTTGATATATTAAAAATAAAAAAAAATATATATAGATTATAATTGTATATTGCATTTATATGCCAAATACGAGGGCGGTTTGATAAATCATTGACTTTTTGAATAAAACACATTTTTTTTCGGCAAAATAACATTTTATTTTTCTACATATTCACCTTTTAGCTCGATACGTTTAGTCCAACGTTTTTCTAATTTTCTTATTCTTTCCAAATAATAGGTTTTCTCAAAGCTCTCAAAATACGCGTTTGTTTCGGTAATAACTTCATTCGACTCAAATCTCTTACCACCCAGCCATTTCTTTAGGTTTGGAAATAGAAAATATTCGCAGGGGGCTAAATCTGGAGAATATGCTAGATGGGATAGCAGTTCGTATCCCAATTCGTGGATTTGGTATCATAATGCTTAATCAGCACACGAAATTCACTTTTTTCCATTTTCGTAAAAATGCAAGAGGTTGTCTGCTTTGAACGGCTATCAATCAAACACCAACTGAACAACGTAGATTCCTCAAAATTAAAAATTTGCCCACTGGTAGATTACAGCTGACGGCAGCACTGTTGCATTTGGAGTGACTGACTTATCAAACCGCCCTCGTATAATAAAGCAAATAAAAATATTATTCAATACAAAAATAATATATACCTACAGAAATATATGCAGGCAAACTTAACTTATATAGTAGCATTTTGTAAAGTTAAGGTTCGACTTAGTACATTTTGAGTTAAAGAATTCTTTTGTAATTGTATGTAATTTACTCTATAAACCCTGCTGAACTCTATTTAGTTCAAGTTACAGCAGTTAGAGTTATGAAAATTTGACTGTATTTATTAAAATCGCAGTCACTTCCCTTGTAAAGAGTCTGATAAGCTAATTCAGATAAACTGATCTCGATAATCTCAGAATAACTATTGCTTCAAGAAACTAATGTATAGATGTAATGTAATAAGCTAATGTAGAGTACCATTAGCTTATATATAATTTTCTCCGTATTACGTTACTAGATTAGGTTCTATGCATAGGAACAAAAGAAAATCATGCAATAAATAATGGTTCTACAAAAGAATATTATTCAAATTTAACAATTAAAAGAAAAAAAAATATTAATTAATACAATTATGCTACAGCTGGTTTATGATGACTTCGTTCTAATATAAACACAGCAAGTAAATTTGTTAATGAATTTTAATAACAAATTAACAAAACTATAAGTTTGAACGTACAACTCAATACGACTTTGGGTCAGTTGGCTAATGAACACTGACTCTGATCTTCAAATTTGGCAGGGTTTGAGTTCAACCCTTCGTACTTGCAGTCTCAAAAAATTAATTACGAATAGTTAAATATAAGAAATAATTCTAAGACCGCTGATGATGTGTATTTAGCAATACTCAACAGCTGTATGGTCAGGTCAACCAAAAATTCAATTAATTAAAATAATATAAAAAGAATTTTTGTGACTGTAGTTCGCTACTTTTCGAAACCTCTCTATATACATAAACATTATTCAAGAAATGGTCAATGAACAAAATATTATATGCATTCCAGAATACGGATGCAACAACCTTGCCATCCAATTTTAGAAGTTTTGATCTCTTCCTACGAGTTTAATCGGCTGCTAATGATTTTTATGTTTTAAATATGTTGTATTAGATCCAGGTTTAATCGATTGTTATATATGTTACATTCACTCCAAATGGCGCTTTGCGTCTTGAGAAGAATTTTCTAAGCTAACTTGAACGAAGCATTAATATTCCATGTCATAAGATGAATGGTCGGTACACTCTATATTTTACAAAATCTACAGATGACAGTGTACTATAATATAATTCTTATAGAGATGGTTATTTACAGAAACATGTACCTATACTTAAGAAACGAATGATAATCCTGATTTCATAAACAATATACTTTAAAATATGTCAGCATTTTGAAAAGTTGATTTGAATAACTTGTTTTTTCTTCTTTCATACCATTTATGATAGTAATATGTGGCATATATCGCCGGCATAAATAGATCTGGTAGAATTTAATGGATTCATTAAAACTGAGAAATCTTTTAATTTTTTAACAAATTAATTTGCATGATTGTATGATTTATGATAATAATATATATACACAAGACATCGCTAACATAAATACACCTTGTTTTATTTCAAGATGCTAGTGGTAGAAATCGAAACGATTCATTAACTTACTGCTCAATTTTAGTCAAAAGATTGATTTTATATTCTATATTTAGTTCTGTCTTATTGGTTTATTATGTGTTTCAAATTACTAAACAAAATTTTATTTAAAAAGGTGTATGTAATATATATGTATATATGTAATATCTTATATCTTATGTCACATCTATTGCTTGAAAAATCGTGCCAGTTGAATATCGACCTAAATTTAGTTGTTTATTTTTTTTTTGAGTATAATAAGAATCTATAAAATTATAGAATAAAACAGACAAAATATATTGTATTATTATCAGAAAAGAAACGCACTTTTTATAATAATGCAAAAAAATATGCCAGTATAATACAAAATACATATATGATATATATACAATATTTTCTTTTTCAGAAAACGAAAAATAATATTTTTTAATTTATTGAATTTTAAAAATTAAAATTTTTTCTTATTAATTTTATAAAATATATGTTTAAAAATATTTTCAAAAAAATTCAAATATCTCCTTGACCGAAATAACTTTGAACCTGAAAAAGAAAATTAATTTTTTCAAATTTTTTTTCTTTTTGGTAATCAAGTTGAAAAATTCTTGGCAATAATATTTCATTTTATTTTTTTCAAATTTTGTGTATCTTTTGTTATTATAAACCAAAAAAAAAAGAAATATTTTTATATATAGATACATTTAAACCAAATAAATATTTTTAGAAATTAAAAATTCAGAGAAAATATTTCACGCTCATATAAGAATTTGAAATAAAACATTTTAAAATTAAATTTTTTTTAAAATAAAACTATTTTAATTTTTAATTTATATATATTTCATCTGCCTATATAGATTTCTGTATTTCTTCCAGATAAGACATTCTAATTTATTCTTACATGTAAAAATTTTTTGAAGAAAATGTTCCAGAACGTTTTTGGTACAGGAGGAACCAAAGTAAATAAAAAACTGTTTAAATTAAAAAAAGAATTTTTAAATATTATATTGCAATAAGAAGACAAAAAAAATTAGTGTGAAATTATTAAATTTAAAAACCAAATTTTAGAAGATTATAAATAAAATCAACTTTTGAGAGACCCACATCTACGATTTCTATAATGTATGCGTCAGGTCAGGTGCTTCAATTGTCTTAAGAAATCCTTAGACTTTTAATAAAGATGAGCACCTTGAATATATTTATTACATACATGAATAAAATTACTTTGCAAAAGACATTAATAAATGTTATATACAATAAAATAATCCTTTACAAGATACAATACGACATTACTTCATAGTAAAATTAACCCGATAATTAGTAGATATCATTACTATCATTTCTCATATATATCAAGAAATTCAAGTCAAAGTGTTCATTTGTTATTATAAAATCTATATTCTAAAACTTGTTATCGGAATCTAGATACAGGGCCACCACTTCCAGTTTACTTCTGACTTTCCGCAATAAGAAGACTAAACATAATTTTTAAAGAATAGTATAATTACCTTGTCAAAAACTATACTCCGTCAAAATATGTCAATCAATAAAAAATAAAAATAAATTGGAAGACGCTCATCAAGGCACTATCAAATATAAATATTCTTCCTTCCATATATGTACACCCCGCTATTTGGTACTAATGATTTATTTTACCAGATTGAGTGGTGTGAACACCAGTTCTGCATGGCAGTTTCTTTAATGGCAGATTCTTTTCTTGTATGTTTACCGACTATTTCGTATCCCATTATGGTTCCAATGACACGGGACCCAAATAACATCAACATTGTTTTGTTCTTTAACGTAATTAAACTCACTTTGCTTTGTTTCATTAAGTAAGAGGTTTTAATGACAGAAGTAAAAACCTAAAATGAAACTGCATTGAAGCTTAGCTATCTAGTAATGTCATTATGTTAGTTTTGAATGTAAAGTCTGCATTAAGCATACTACATGGCTCTCCAATTACAAACACTTCCGCCTGAAAAGTGTTTGTCGAGTTAGGAAGGCATATATACATTCAAGAATTCTATTCATTTACTCCACTATGAATCTCCTTACCCCATTAAGAAACTATATTTTGAGAAATTGCAATTTCACAAATAAAATATATTTTATATATATTTTTAAAGCATAATATAAGAAACTATAACTGTTAAATCTAAAGTTAATGCTTTAGGTAAAGAAATGTAAGACAAATCAATATACACAGAATTTCATGATCAAGCCTCTGAAAAGGAAAAAGCCAGATTAAGGATTAAATATGATAACTAATGAGTAGGTATGGTTTTTAAATATGAAAACATTTTCAAATATTGTTCGAAATTCCTTAAAAAACCATAGAAACAGTAAATAA
Source organism: Teleopsis dalmanni (assembly GCF_002237135.1). NCBI lineage: Eukaryota > Metazoa > Arthropoda > Insecta > Diptera > Diopsidae > Teleopsis > Teleopsis dalmanni. Next base: position 189,464,333 of record NC_051847.1, on the reverse strand, counting down.
ATTTTCTTTTACATATTAAAAAATTTGAGGTTATGTGTCTCACTAGAAGTGCAAGCTGTTCGCTACTTTTCTTTTCTATTTCTATTATAGAATTTATTTCTATTATTCTATTTATTTCTATTATAAATATATGTTATATTTCTATTATAAAAATATAGAAGCATAAATTTTTATTATAGAAATATAGTAGCATATATTTCTATTATAGAAATATAGTAGCATATATTTCTATTATAGAAATATAGTAGCATAAATTTTTATTATAGAAATATAGTAGCATAAATTTCTATTATAGAAATATAATAGCATAAATCTCTATTATAGAAATATAGTAGCATAAATTTCTATTATAGAAATATAGTAACATAAATTTTTATTTTAGAAATATAGTAGCATAAATTTCTATCATAGAAATATAAAAGCATAAATTTCTATTATAGAAATATAGTAGCATAAATTTCTATCATAGAAATATAAAAGCATATATTTCTATTATAGAAATATAGTAGCATAAATTTCTATTATAGAAATATAGTAGCATAAATTTCTATCATAGAAATATAAAGCATATATTTCTATTATAGAAATATAGTAGCATAAATTTTTATTATAGAAATATAGTAGCATAAATTTCTATTACAGAAATATAGTAGCATAAATTTCCATTATAGAAGTATAGTAGCATAAATTTCTATTATAGAAATATAGTATCACATATTTCTATCATAGAAATATAAAAGTATATATTTCTATTATAGAAATATAGTAGCATAAATTTCTATTATAGAAATATAGAAACATATATTTCTATTATAGAACTATAGTAGCATATGCTTTACTGGGTATGAAGTATGATGTATGATGTTACATGATTGAAGGAATTTTAATCATAAGCATATATATTAATGCAAATACTGTCATAAGTAGAAAAATGTCTTAGGAATAAAAATTCTTAAGAGTTACAAGTGTTCAAAAATGATCATTTATTTACTTAAATTAAATATGTAAAATCTGCTCAGAATATGATTTAGTAAGGAGTGTAAAACAAATAAATCTAAGTGATTGAAATTATTTTAAACTGAATGATATACGGAATAGTAGAGCAAAGATTTATGTGGTCTACTTAAAGTAATGCCCGTACAAAACAAAAACAAAAACAAAAATAAAAATAAAAACTATTTAGAATCTAAAAAGTGTATACATTATATATGATACACACGTTTTAGTAAAATTTTGAGAGTTCAAGAAATTTACTCACACACAATACGGGGTTCCATCTAATACATCACAATTTTATAGTCTGCAACTATTTTTCTATACTCAACGCCCAATAAATAATTTCTCAGAATGTGGGTCGCAGATACGCGTGCAAGCGTAACTGCGTGAATAGCTGATAAAATTGGTAATCAGTTTTTATTTAAATTTTAATTAATTTATTATTAGTTTAGATATAATATATTTTCATGTGTCTTGTCTTGTCTTGTCTTGGCTTTTCTTTCTTTTGTTTTAATTTTTGTAAATTATTTAAGTTGCGTCGGCGTTAATGAATTTCTTTGTTGTTTTTATTAGTTGCGCTATTTAATTATACTTTACCATTTAGCATATCGAATCTAATGAATATATGTGCGCGTACGTATGTACGTTTCAGATACAATAATTTCAAAACATTATAAAGACATAACATACATTGTCGTTGTTGTCTTAACTATTACAAATCTAAATATATTTATAAAGCATTATTTATATATATATATACCATATATATATCTATATATATATAAATAAATATATGTGAAACGTGCCCGTCATGGTAGGCGTTGTATTATTGAAAGTCTATGCATGTATATTTATTTTTGTATTAAAAAAATATTAATGCGATTTATAATTTTACACATACATATAACTAAGTCAATATGTAGATATGTTTGTATCTCAAATAAAGACTCGTATGTAAATGTTTCGTAAAAATATTCATTTATGGGAATCTTACATAGTTTATGCTTTATTTGGTAGAATTAAATTATTATTATTTTATTCGCGCATTAACGTTTTGATCCATTAGCATAACAATTGATAGTTTCTTTTTACTTTTGCAGATAGATACGGATAGCCTTACATATATGAAGAGTGTGTATCTATCAATGTGTATGAGTGAAGCTTAAATAGCGAAAACAATATCAACAAATATTAAATTAATTCTATGAAAAATTCCTTAAAATTTATTTATTTGGAATTTTTTTTTGTATAAAAGACTTTTGAACAATAGAATATTTGTGATTTTAAAACTTGTTTGCTGGCATTAGACGAGTTAAATTTATTAATACAATATCATTTTTAATATCAATACATTAGATTTACCCGAATAAACCAAACTAAATACCTAAGAAAATTGTGGCTAAATTTCTGTTGAACTGCTGCTGATTTACAAACTATTTTTAAATTGTCTAACCGAAGCATTAACACATACCATAGATTGGAGATGTGTACGAGTAGTATGCAATTACAGAGAAACTAAAATTAACAAAACTATTTAAATCTTACACAGATATAGATAGATAGATACACTGGTATAAATTCTTACTTAGTTATTGTAGATTTGTTATAGTCATACCAATTAGCTACACTTGTATGAAATTATGACCAAAAGCCTTTCAGCACAAAGTATGGTCTGTTATGCTATAATGTGATCTGTTCTACGCCCATTTGCAGGAAGAATGCCATGCAACTCACTCTACCATACACAACATATATATTCCTTCCTTTAATTTTATTCCATTTTTCTTTTCTTTTGTTGGTTTTGCTATTTTTATTTTAGTGCTGAAAATTAAGTACAAGTGATGTCACACAATGCTACCAACTGGACGCTTGCTTGGTCAAGTCAGTCAATAGTCAAGTCACTATGTTTCTTACTTATCCGGGACTTCTGCTGCTACTTTTGCTACTTCTGCTACTTTTGCTACTTCTGCTATTCAACAACAACTTTAGCAGCTTTGGCAGCTTTGGCACGAAACTATTGATCGGTCGATAACAAATAGCACAAAACAGAAAAAATCCATTGAGCAACGCATCGTAATTTACAATCGCGCTAACAGTAGCTGGTAGTGCAATCGTAAAAATTTTAAATTAATGACCCGTCAGATCATATTTAAGAATTTTTATGACGAAATCTATGCTGTGACGAGTGAGGGAAGTGCGGCAATGGAGGCGAACAAAGCAAGAAGGCTGACAACAGGCAAGTAGGGTGAACGAGGTGACAAAAGACAAAATACAGTAAGTATTAAATATATATATATAGTTGGCACTATAGACTAGCAGCCCGAAAATGATAAAATATGTCTACAACCTAATGAACTCTTAGCATATACATATATATATATATATATATACATATGTGTAATGAGATGAAACATAAAATAGAAGTACTTAAAAGGCATGAAGTTATATACAGTTATATTAGTAAATAGTTAAAAACAACAAAAAATATATAATAAAAATCTTCATAAACACTAATATTGTGAACATTTTTAATATGCAAAAAGCTTGGATACTTTAAAATACCTATTGAATAATGGCAGACATGAATATGCTATATATACTACACATGCGTGAAGTTAAAAGTTGGCACGAGGGACCAGAACATGAAGAATTTTCATTATACAATGTTTTCTATTAGACTAAATGTGATTTATATTCAAATACAATAATAGTATACATTAATATATATATGGTATATGCTGACTATATAATTAATAACAGCTACATTATATTATTAAAATTATTTTAAATTATATCATATATATTACCTTCTGCTCAAAAAGTACTCGGATTTTGTAAATAAAAAACACAAATTTGAATTTTATTCCAAATTTATTTTATCTCCTTCAAAATATGCTCCTTCTGAAGCGATACACATATGCCCGTAGGCCCGTGAAGGTATAGCTTTTAGTTCCTTCAGCGAATTCTCTTTTTCCGATTCAATCGACTTAAAACGCTTACCACGAAGGGGCATTTTGAGTTTCGGGAACAGGAAAAAGTCGCACGGATCCAGATTTGGCGAATATGGTACCTGAGTGATGACAGTGGTGCCGTGTTTGGTCAAAAAATCGCGCAAAACAATAATTTTCCATAGTAAAAATCGCTAAATGCACTTGAGGTAGTCTCACATTAACAGCTGCTGTAAACAAACTAATTGACAGACGGCGCTTAAATTTGTACCATATGTCAAGAAAGGGTGTACCAACATAACAAAAAACAATTTTTGAAAAAGATCTATTACTTAAGGAGTAGTTAAGAAACAACAAAATCCGGATACTTTTTGAGTAGAAGGTTTGTAATATGAGAGAATATAATGGAACTTTTATAGTGTAATGATATTGAAGGAAGAACTTGAACGAGTCTAAAACAATACATAATGGTAGGAAATAATGCAGTAAAATCTATAAAATTTCAAAATGTAAGGTGGTTAGAGAATGCTTCCGAAGGGTATACAAAAATAAATCTCTCACAAAGACACATTTTTGGGAGCACGCTAAAACCCATGTTATATAGAACACCACGGACACGTCAAAATTGACTTTTTCGACTATAACTTAAATGTATGTTATGCAGAGTATCATATCAATTTGTCAATTTCCTATTTTTACTATTACTTTTGTAGTTTTTGGTTGTGCTTGACTGAGTGACGAGGCACAGATATCTCTGAGTCTCATAAATGAATTTAAACCGATATTAGTTTTTTTTTCTTATTCTCCGTTTTTTAATATGCATTGAAAGCAACAACAATTTTGATTTTATCGTGACCGTGACACTTTACATAACATAGACATATGACTTAATCGACGTCATTAACAAATTGAGAAATCTTTTCAACACATCAGAAACAATGGAACACATTGCCTATGGAAGCACAAAAAATAATTTAATTTCCCTGTAACTTAAATCTAGAAACATGAAAAACGTTTAAGTAGACCCAAAAACGTACGCCCCAGACTAGCCCATACTCACTCTATCAGTGTTAAAAGTATACTATATTGTACAATTCTACGTAAGTATATAATAAACATAATAAATTACAATATACATAAACCAATTAAAATAAATGTTTAAACAACAAATCCTTGGTTTAATAGTACGTTAAGTTAGGTTAGGTTATACCGGCGATCGCTAGGGGATCCTATACCTATTGGCCCATTGTGTTACCGTATATAGAAGAATGGTTTAATAGTAAATTTAATTTATTTTTATTTTTTTAAATAAAATTAAAATTTTCCAGAGGAATATAGAGAAAATTAAACATTTCCATTTTGCAATTTAAAAAGTTTATTTTATTAAATTATATTAATCATATATTGGAAATCTGAAACTTAAATTGTCAGAGACAACTGTAATTTTTTTAATAATTTTTAAAATGTGCTAAATTAGGGATATTATGCTTTAATTTTGCACAGAAATATATACATTATTTATTGCAACTATGAAAAAAATATTTTCGGTTAAATGAAGAAAAAAAAAAATAAACTTAATGTGTTAAACCATAAATTGTATAGAAAATTATCAACACATTTACGGAGACAAATGATGCGGCATATTTTCCTATATATATAATTTTTTTTTTTTTTGTGTTCGTCTATCTTTCTATCAATATGAACATAGAAGAAGAAGAAAAAAATTAATGTTACCCACGACATGTCTACTTTTCTTTTGTAGACTTTTTAGCTCGTAGGCGATTAACACCCACTTATGGCACGAGCTTTAGAGATTATTCACCTGTTTTTGAAGTTGGTAGACGAATAATTTAAAAGAGCATCATGACCATCAAAAATATTGTATTTTCTAAAAGGCTTTCGTAATAAAATTCACATTAAAATAAAGGAAAAATATTTATTAAATTTCGATTATATATAATAAATATTTTATATTATTTTATAAAGATTTATTTTCAAAAAATTTTCCAAAGATTTTGTTGAATATTTCATACCTAATGGATATAAACACATATTGTATCTTTTATACATAAGGAAATTAATGTGTTTTCTTAAAGGGACAATCATTATTTGATTTAATTATTGATCTCAATTCCTTGATACTGACTAGAAACATCAACACTTCCAACCTTTTTCGTATTAAAAAAAATTTCCATAAAAAAGTATTAATTCTTGTTATGCCTTCAGGAATGTTTTAATATTGAATTTTAGATTTCTTTATTTAGAATACTTTAATTTGATTACAGGCCAGATCTATATCCAAAAAACCTTTCAAGAGAGGCTTAGAGGCCGTTCGATTTTCTTCGATAAAAGATCGAATAGTTTATATCGATGCAAGAATTCAAAAAAATATAATATATATATTTATTTAGACTATCATGACCAATGACCTTTTATGTTTTTATTATTTATTTTATATTTATATATATATATTATATATATTATTATATTTATTATATATTTATATATTTAGTTTTTATTATTTTTGATATGAGAAAATTTCATCATACGGTCAGCACTAGACCTTCTGATTAGTAAAATAGCTAAAATCGTAAAGAAATATTTCATTGTCAAAAAAATAAGTCACCTTAAAAATTTTGAAACCCTAACAGATCCTTCTTTCCGCCATGCAGTAATGTACAACCAGTTTTTAATACAGATAATCACATCATTTATATATTTGTTAACATATAGCTTATAACTGATAGACTTACCAACACCGCGTTATCAAAACTCAAAATGGTTACAGGCTCCTCGGGGAGGTATGCAGATCTGAGGTCAATTATTGCTTAGTCTGATGAAGTGATAAACAATAATCTAGTCAAGATGTAAAGAGGGGTTTTGAAAATACCTCGAGTTAAAAAAGCGTATAAGTGCTTAAGTGCACGAACTCAAAACAGCTTCAACATAACAATATAGCTTATCGGTTTGATTCCGAAGGAGTGTTAATCGCTCAAACTCTTATACTGATAAGTGCTAGTTAGGAACTTGATATCGGGAATCTTTGTGCTCATTATCACTAATTATTGCTAATGATAATGAACTGTTCAATGGATCATAATTATCATTCCACTTACTATTAAGTTAAGAAACTGAATATACCAAATTACAGATTATGAACTGTAGCACATATGTTCCTGAGAGGAGATATTAATTGCCGTCAATATCTTAATACACGAAATCGTTCCAGTACTGAAATTTTAAATGCTTACAACAATAAACTTGTGAGCATTCTTAACTTTATATTAAAAAAATAGCAAATAGTTTGCAAGAAGGATTTCTGCAATGATTCTTATAAAAAACAAGGACTAGTGTTTATATTTAAAAGCAATAAGCCATCAGAACTATACCTTTAACAAATTATTGTAACATTTGAAGAGAGAGTATATGAAGAAGAAAATATCTGTGCAAGTTTATAAAATAATAGGGTGTTCAAATATTATGCTAGTAATCCTATTGCTAATGAAAGCTATAAGATCTTCAAGTGATAGTCTAGGCCTCACATAGCAGCTGATCAAAATAGAATTAAAATTTATACATATTTTTTGACAACAAACAAATTATAAAGTCTTGAACAAATTAACTAGTACTATAAGTTAGCTTTAAGACTGTGTAATATAGAGGGATTCCCTTAATGTATCTAAATAAATGAATAAGTCAAGCAGCTAAAAATTTTGGAATTTAGAATTAAGCAGGAGTATGTCTTTAAAATCAAGGTTACAAGTAATACACAGCGTACTAAAAAAGTCATTAGACCTGGCAGCAATTAGGTATGTAGTAGGTAAAGTGTAACTAATAAAAAAATAATTATGTAAGATTTGATGATACTTAGAATTTACACTAACATATGTTAGCCATGAATTTACATAGCTTGTTAAGTTATATTAGCAAATTTTCATTACAAGTCAAATAATAGTATGAAGAAAAAAGTAAAATTTATTTATATATATTATAGCGCTAATTAGTATTAAGAACATTAATTGAATTCTCTAGAAGTATATATAGATGAAAGCTAATATATACATTGTTATTACTGAAGAAACATTTTTCGTATAGAAAAAGGAAAAAGAATGGTAATAATTATAATAAAGAGCTACAGCTACTTCTCGTATATAAAGAAAATTTTTTAGAATGGTATATATGATCTGAACTATAGGACTCATAGGTAAGGTAAAATCCGTATAGTGCTTAACTAATCTTATGTTGAAAAGCAATTACTGAGCTGATTGTACCATATGTTGAAATAGGATCCAATGGATAGAATGAAGATTATTATTTAGTTACGTTTGCAAGCCAACACATATTACTGTGCAGATTGGAGGGCCGCAGAAACAAGTATATACGTCCACGGTTTTTTTTTTTTGAATAAAAAATAAAAATACGGTGGTAATGTTAAATTTACTTTTATTATTCATTTGAATTAATTTTATTGTGATACCATAAAAATAAAATAATGTAATTTTACTAGAAATAATTAATAATATATGTGTGGCCCGCGACATGTTTCCACACATATATTAGCCGTGGGCCGCATCTAGCCCCTGAACCGTGCTTTAAACAGCCCTCTAATATTATTAGATTTTATTAAATCAAATCTAACTATTAAAATTAGTAAAAATATAATTTAACAAAGTTTAAATCTGACCATCTTTAAATCCAATATTTTAAACAATTTTTGATGATAAACTATTTTATGTTCGATCTTCGATTGACTGTTAACACTAGAACGCTACACCTTTAAAAGAGATAATAGTTAATCTTTTTTTAAATGATAACTGGGTGTAATTATATATAATACATATATATGATATAGTTTATTTCATATATATTTTCTTTGTTAATATGTTTGAGTATTATTAACATAATCCAACGAAGAAAAAAAAAATGAAAATATTTGGCTTGTGGGAAGAATACAGAAGTTCGCAATTAGCAAAAGCAAACAAAGATAAAATTTAATTTATTGTTCATGTTAAAATAAAATGAGAGAAAAATGAAATTAATGAACTGCCAACGAAATGCAATTGACCTTCTTGCCATTTAAACACGCTTCGAGTAGGATGGCAGCGTGAGCAGGAATGTGTGAATTTTTTATCTACATATGTAAATACTTATTTACATGCGCATGCATAAGGTATCAGTCCGTCAGTCTAAGCTATCAGAAGCGAAGATAACTTTAAAATTCTAAAATTATAAACCTTTGAGGCACAATTTTACAGCATATTACCCCCCTTAGAGATTTTAATTTATAAGAGATTGTGTACTAATATGTTATATTTATAAAGAAAAATAAGAGAACGTATTATTTTTTTCTATTTTGTATAAAATTTATTGATAATTTCTTGGCTGAATTTTATATAAATTTTTCTATTATTTAATTAATAAGACAATAATTTGTTCACTTTTCAAAATATCATTATATTACAGATAGATAAGATCATTTCATATAGTATCGACCTATCAGCTAGTTAGACAAAGATTAAGAATTTTAAGGAATAATAAAAATTACTAAAGAACTCATACAATTTCTCTATATGAATATGTAATAAAATAGATATTAAAAAATGTCTATAGTTTTCTATAGTAGAAAAATAATTTTCACTTCTATTATCTAGAACAGTGTTTCTCAATCAAGCTGCGTACTAGAAAAATATTCCATCTGTGTTATAAGAAATGTATATTGAATATGGTTTGCAAATAAGCTAATATTTTTTCAAAAAATAGTATCTTTAAAAAGATACTATAGTCATTAGCGTAAATAAAGAGTTTAGTAATAGTCAATAATCCAATAATCCATTATTCTATTCGAAACAATATATTTTCAAATATCTTACATACCAACCTACTAAAAGCAATACTTTTGATATATAAATGTATTAAAGATTGTAATCTAATCAATAAAATTTAATTTATAATATCTTAACTCAAAACCCTAGCAGTTGACTCTTAAAATATTAGTTGAAATACATAATATTATTACCATTAAAAAATTATTAATAAAAAGATATTCTAGATTTTTTTTTTTGTAATTTTAAGCTATAATATTTTCTTCCCATATATTTCATTTCGAGTTTTTGGTGCAGTTATAAAGCACTCAATTTTTTAAATGGCTTTTCGATTAGTAAATCCCGATTTAATCTACATTTACTCTCGATCTGCCAAAATTTTGTTACCGAAACGAACATTTTAAGAGTAATCTAACATTGTTTTAATCGTGTCTACTAAGACTTTTATATTTTTCACAAATTCATATTCTTCTGGTGTTAATACGTTAATATATTAATACGTTCCATGTTCCAAATCTTAAGTCCAAATTTAGTCGCCATAGTCCGTCAACGTGTATACTTCCATTGTTCCGAGGCATGTCTAAGGGTTGCGTAGGGGTAAAATTTTTCCGATGCAGTGTTGCTGGCCTTACGATCAACCCCCAACTTGGAGGGCCAGATCTCCTTATTTGCTAACCCGGAGATAGGATTGGTGTTAAGTAGTTAGAGAATTTCCGCTCAACTATATATTTTCAGGTTATACATATATCAAATCAAATCACAATTTTTTTGTCAAATCATATAAAACAGCTGTTAATTTCTGAGTTATTTTGCTACTCTAACAAAATATCTAGAGGGTTATAAATTAATCTCGAGTGTTATACATTTTGCCCCAGAATTAACAATCAAAAATGAAAATTGCACTAAAAGAGGGTTCTTTCAGCATCTCGATTGAAGAAATTACTTCAGATTTATCAAAGGACCCCGCCATCAGATTAGATAACATACTTAATTAATTTATTAAAGGTAATGTTATTAAGTAATATACATAAACTATAATAATATTAAAAATGTTCAATATCGTTTATAATGAAATTCTACGATTATATTAATTTATTAAAATTAAATTTATATTTCTCTCTTACCTGTAATCCAGGTTTTGGTACTTGAAAGCGCGTAAGATCCTGTTTGATACTTTCGAGCGCCTCTGTTGTATATTTATTATTGGAGCGACCCCTTTTTTCGCCCGCTGAATGCATTCTTGCGATACTTAGTAGTCATATCACAATCGAATTAAACAAATATAAATATATAAATTATACAAATCCGCGACGTAAGAATTTTATATTATATCTTTTTTTCTTTTCTATTATTTTCTTTTTTTTTTTTGTTTTGCGTCTCTGTATTTCTTTACGTATTATAATCTAGTTAGCTCAAAGTAAAATATTTGAATCAAGATAAGTAGTGAATTTATGTTGTGTATTTTTGTATTCGTTTTTTTTTATTATCACTTGCGAATTCTTTAGAAGTATAAAACACTTAATTTGCATTATGGAACACTTTAGATACACCGTGTAAATATGTGTACGTTTTATATTTATTTTACAAAAAAATACTATATTTTTTATGTATACAATATTATCACTACGGAATAGCAATAATCTTTTATAGTAAATTACTTCACACTTTTCTTGACAGTTGAGTATTAAGAAAAATAGTTGACAATATCTGAAAATAAAATAAAAAATACAAATTAACATTTAATATATAATAATATATAATTAAGTTTATTATTAGTTAAGATTAAATGTGCGATAAAATTATTTTTCTGCAAGTTATGCAGATCAAAACCCTGACTTAAAATCCAACCCACATTTTTCGCACTACACCACAAACTGTCACATACTAAACAAATCAACCGACTATGACTATTTGGTGAAACCTTTGTTCACACTGCAATTATGATTAAATACTGAAATGAAATACTTTTTTATTTATAGAACATAAATGCAAAGTATGAGTAAGCTATACTCATACTTTATATGAGACTCATGGTGTTTCATGGCACGACAGTACAGTTCCTTTAAGAAAGTATACATATAATAAAGTATAAATATTATTAGTGGTATTTCCATACTTTTAACTTTTATAAATACAATATGTTTGTTATAATTTTGTTTCAAAATACATGTTTTGTATTTAGATGTTTTAGCCAACGACCATACCACGTTGAATACATCGGTTCTCGTCCGATCACCGAAATTAAGCAGCGTCGGGCGCGGTTAGTACTTAGATGGGGGACCGCTTGGGAACACCGCGTGTTGTTGGCTTCACAACACTTGAGGTAGAAAGTGATTCCTGTCAACTCTGTCATGAGGAGAAGGAAACATCAGAACATGTTCTATGCAACTGCCAAGCGGTGGCAAGACGTAGACTCGATTACCTTGGTAGCGGGATCCTGGTCCCAAATCAAATAGGTAAAATTAAGCCCACTGCAATTATAAGATTTATAAATAGTCTAAAATTGTCCTAGTTGGGCCTATAGGCGCACAATAGATCTTTTACATCGGGGTGCACAAATAGCCTATTTAATAATAATAATAATAATAATAGATGTTTTAACTTATTTGAACCTAAAGAACACTGCAAATATTTTATTTAACCATATATATATAGATACATATATATATATATAAATATCAAACAGAAAACCTTCCAGGTATATGTGTATTACGAAATGCTTGTAGAATGCTTTTCTTAAAAATGATTTTCATCTAAGCCATCTTAAAGTAGATCTCTTACAAATTACTATATCTATTTTAAATTTAACAGGCACCAACGGATACACAATTGTCTTTATTTAAAAATCAAAACGGAAAGTGAATTATTATGGATATATCTCTAATAAAAGAAAGAATGGTAAGAGAAGTAATCCTATATTAATATAAACTATAACTATAAAACTAACTAGAACTAATTCTATTTCTAACTAGAAAATCCTAGAATTAGAATTTAAGTGAACTCAAAATGTGAGTATAAGTAATAAATTTCTACATTTGGGAAAACGCTCAATAAACAAATATATTATATTTTTAAAATATTCAACTCTCAAAAAATTCATCTATTTTATCTACTTTTTCAGCAACAATGGTTTTTATGTGGATAGTTGTATAACACTTAAAGCCGATCTAAATGAAGACCACCAAAAACCGCATCAATATTACAAATTTTCGCAAGAATACAGCATATGGTTTTGGAAATCATTTTCCATCATTTTCCACCTGTTCGAACAACTTAAAAACTCATCACAAAAATTAGTGAATTAAAATAAGAATTGAATTTTAATTTCTTGATATTAACATAAAATAAATCTTATATCAGTTAATACAATTATTGTACAATTACATTCCTCTGTGTGCAATGCATTTAGTGATCGGATTGAACTTGTGTTGTTTGCATTTTCATGCTGTTTTGCTTTATGTGTACTTTGTGTTGACTAATAACTTTTTCTGCGCTCTTTCGTTCACATTTTCTACGTTCAATAAGCCCAACAAAATGCTCATAGGTCTATTAGTAAGACAGAGTCACCTTGCATGTTTTAGAAATCTTTTTTAAAGTGTGTTTTTACACCAACCCTACCCTATTTGCCGCAGTTCTTACACATGGACATGAGCATAACATTTACATATATATGTGACATCAACATTTATTTTTTTAGCTCCTTGAGTAGTATAGAATTTCGATTAGTGATATACATTATAAAACCAGAAAATTATATAATTTATTATCGAGTATGTATATGCTAAAAGTATAAGTATGTACCTTGTGATCAAAAAGGAACCAGAATTTTAATTTTTAAAATTCCAGCGCTTATCCAATCGGTATATTGGAGATCAAATTTTGAGATCATAGAGGCCATAAGGTAAAAATCGCCACACGAAAATTTTTCGACTTTTGTATAGACGCCAAACAAAAACTAATCGTATGATATGCGTTAAACTTTGACAGAATGTGTATAATAGTGTTGCCAGCGTGAAAATAAAAAAAATTTACCGATTGGATAAGCGCGAGAATTCAAAAATAGGCCTCTCGTTTTTTTTTGATGAGAAGATATATACTATAATGGATATATACCATTATAAGAATATAGATATATGTATAAGATATAATATATATTTATAGATATAATATATATATATATATAGATATATGTATATAGATATAAATATATACATATATAGATATATATAGATAACAAGTATAGATAACAGATACAGTTAACAGATAAGGACAACAGATATAGATAACAGATAGAGATAACACATATAAATAACAGTTGTATATAGATATGTAAGAAATTTTTTTAATATTGCTTTAGACAAATGAAGTCGGAGATCAAGAAATAAAGTCCATTTCATAATAAAAAAACATTGACCAACAAATTATATAGTAAAATATAGATAAATCTGGTTTTGTTATATGTTTTGTTATATCATCATTGTCCTTCTATACTGAAATTCTATATAAATACTGGATATTTGCTATAGTTAATTAAACAAAAAAAAATAAATAAATGAAAATGTCTTGAAATTTATTTAGAAATATATATATATATTTACATTATACAATCATACTGAATTAAATATTTATAGTATTGTTTATATTGATTTTAAATTAGAGTGTATCATTTAGTATTTATGACATTATGAAATAAATCAATTGGTAAATTATTGTGTTATCTTTAACATATTTTATGAAATGTGCTACAGAAAATGTGTGTAAAAACTAAAATTTTTAAACTACAATCTTTTGTTCACTTTAAGCTCATAGATAAAAATCTAATCTATGGCTGACTAATTTACAAACTCATCGAAAGCATATTCGTACATATGCATTGGGTTTCGTAAATTTGATCTAAATTATAGCCACACTTACTGATACGCCCAAACTCATGCGTATTACTTAATAGCATATATTTTTTAAATTTTTATATATTTGTATATTTGTATATATTTGTATATATGTATATATGTGTAAATAAGCACATATAATTTTTTTGTTCTGTACGTTTTGTGTGAAATATCAAACTTGTGAGTCATAAACAAACAATTTAATTTACAAAATTTTTTACTCAAGTATGTGTAAATGTTTGACTCGTGTTCTGTTCCACTTTTTATATCGGCGGGGCAGCTTTATTCGCCGCATTGTATCTACACACAAACTGACATACATACGAGCATACGAAAACTTATTGTATTGCATGTTGAGTTAGCATATCTAATATTGATACGAGCGAGTACTGAATATAATTGTTAAGTACAAAATAACAAGAAATCGTTAATCGCACAAGTGACAAAAACAACCTTAAAAACTTTAAACTTTAATGTTTTTAATGTTTAGAAATCATATAATTTTGTACTTCAAACATGAAATTTTAGCATGACTACAATAAAATTTGTTTTGGAAGTGTTGTCCCCCAGAATATGTCCCATGTCCCCCAGAGTACAACACTCGTAGTTTTAAAGATTTAAACACTTAGCACATATGCATGATTAGGTAGGTAGGTATGTATGTATACTTTTTGCAATGGAATGTTAATGTAGATATTGTATACAAAAAAAAAAAACTTAGCAAAATAATTTTGTACACTTAATTATTATATTTGTCATCGCTAAGTTCCTCACTGTTGAGTAAACAATGTGATAAAATAATAAATCAGTACCAGTAACACGAATTTCATAAACAAAGCTTAACGTAAGGCCAAACCTAGACAGACAGACAGACAGACAGATATTAAATTTAACAAGCAGATTAACCAAAAATATTTGTTTGTATAGAAAAGCACATAAAAACACAAAGAAAGAAAGACAGACAGACAGACAGACGACGTATTCGTAAATGGACACACATTAAAATTATATTCCACAAATAATTGTAATATATTTACAAGTGTGGAAATAACTAGTGTACGAGGGATGTTTGAAAAATTAGTTCAAAGTTTTATTTGCTGCTTTATAATACATATGTTTAGATAATGAACACTTAATAAGTGCAGGTGTTCATTATTAACTAAAAATGATTGTGTTTCGTTATAATAATAAAACACGTTGAATTATGTTTTATATTGAAAATAAAAATATTTTATTTATTTTATATAAGGATATCAATTGAGGTCATTCTATAAGTTTGTTTCTTTAATGCATATTCTCTAGCAATTGCTATAGATCATACTCGTTGCCAACTAAGAAAAAGACACCGATTCAAACATATTTTTTGTAACTATTCAGACTTATCGGATCCAACTTAATTTTTTTTTTGTTTTTTGTGCGGAGTCGTCTCAATAGTGGTATGTCTCTAGCAACTGCTATATGTCATAGTCGTTGCCAACTAAGAAAAAGACACCGAAACAAACATAATTTTTGTAACCATCCAGACTTATCAGATCCAACTTAATTTTTTTTTTGTTTTTTGTGCGGAGTCGTCTCAATAGTGGTATGTCTCTAGCAACTGC
>NC_051847.1:189436997-189447977 GCF_002237135.1 Teleopsis dalmanni | reverse complement strand
CGAAACCCGTTAGCTGGTTGTTATGGCCAATGCAGTAAGATAGAGACTTTTTGCGAGAAATATTAGATAAATAGCTTATTATTTATTAAATTGCAAAAAACACAATCTTAGTAAAGATATTAATTACGTGTAAAGTGTTGAGTTATGTTCAATATTCTGCCACGAAAGAACAAAGAATATTTCAGAATTGTTACCTCCACAAGAGGTGGTACTATCATGTTATATCTCTCATGTTAACTATTAACTAACTATCTTGGTAAAGAGCTAAAGAAAATTTTTTGTATAACTCTCTGGCTCCCTACGGAAAAAGTATGAAATTTGGAGAAGGTGTATAATAAAAACTATTATAATAAATTATTCAAGTTTTTTATATATGTGTAGGAATAATGTGCACAATATATGTAACATATATAGTCATTGCGGATTTTTTATTCACATAAAATGATGTGAAATCGGTAAATGTAACACTCCTTTTTAATATAAATCTTATATTGTTATTAAAATAATTGTTATAAGTAACTCCAATTACTTTCAATTTGTTTTTAAAACAAAAAAATTATCAATTATGTGGCAGCATTATAGTTTTTTTATACCGCTAACTGTACTAAATTCGAACAACGCAACTCAATAGAAAGAGACAAAACAATACTTAACATAATTATATTAATAGCAATATTTAAATAATTTACTAAGTAAATCACAATTTCACAATTGCTTTAGTTTTAGTGAATTGAAACAGAAGTTGCAAATATTAAATAGTTATTTATAACTAAAATATTTCAAAATAAAAAATTTATTAAAGAAAGAGACAACTAGTTATGATAATGGCTGCTAAGCACATAATTCGAACATAAAACCGAAACACCGCAAAGGTGCATTTGCGCGTGTGTATAAGTTTTAAAAATAATTCATATATCAACAGAGACCAATATAATTGCTAATAAATAATGTTATCGTGTTAAGAATTGAGTTATATATCAAAAAAAATATTTCTAAATTATGTTTATAATTAATTTCATATTTTTCCCTTGTAATTTCCATATTTTTGAACAAATATGATAAGATGTTACTTTAATGTAAATTATATTATAATAATTATTAATGTTTTTTAGTTGCTTAATAACAAGTCTAATGCCAATGTGATTTCTTTTGGTAGGGTCCAGGGATTATGTGCCAATCAATTTGTTTTCCTTTCAATAATATTGGGGAGATTATTTTCAATATTCAAACAATATAATTCTAACCACTACAACTTATAAAATATTTGATGAATTCTTTATCGCAATTGGATCCATTTTTAATGTTAATAGATTTTCATAATCAATACAGCTTTATGGTGTCACATCATGAAACAAATATATCATCCATTTGAATTGTTACCTTTCGTGGGTGGAAAAATATAGCTAGTTTTGTTCCAAAGTAAAAATATTAGCAACAAATTCGCGGCTGAATATTTTATCCTCACTGCTGTAATCATATCCTTAAATTGTAATTTTTTACCTTTGAAATCTTACAAAACCTAACCCTTGTCTTAGTGTCTCTACTCCAACCATCACACTGAATATTTTTTAAATGGCCGGTATAGGCAACATAAAGACAACTTTATAATGGAAACGAGGTACTCAGACTTTCGTTTATTATTTGAACGAAAAGGATTGACTTTTGCAAATAGTTATGACTTAACTGAACTCGGATTAATATGATCTTTTTCATAGCTAAATGATATTATTCAATCTGTCTCTTTTGAATTAGTGCTCTATCCGAAATTTCGCAACAAATTGGAACCAGTTGACCCCTAGTTACTTCTTATTCATACATAAACCTAGCATGCATTATTGATAAACGTGATCGCATCTACATTGGCACCCTATTAAGTGCCATTAAATGACAGGGAGAGTATTTAAAGAAGAAATTTGATTTTTAATTTTCTTCCAGCAGAAGAATATAATTAATCAAATTCTTATTTACACATCCAGTTGACACAAAATAGGCAAAAAAATAAAAACTTCTTAAAAATTATTTACAAATTTTATGTTTATTATATAGAAGGCTAACTATATCTTCCAATAATCCCTGGTATTACTATACTATTAAAAGTTTTATATAATCTAATTATTTTTACAATTTTTAATATGTATACTAATATGTAAACTATATATACAATTTGTTTTTAATAATTATATATATATATAATAATTTACTATACAAATGTAACATTAATAATTAATTATAAACATATCATTAATTATGTATTTAAATATGCAATAATAATAATTAATTTAAATGCATCATTTTCTAATTACAAAAAAGTAGTAAATGCTTATTCGAAATCGCGGTAAACCTCCATATAGTATTTAACAGTGTAGTATTCGAAGTCGAAAGCCTGATTTTTATGCCTGACAACAAATTGCTTGCTTATAACCTTCATTTCGACTACTGCCAAGTACGAAAGTGGTTGTGTTTTCTAAACGTGAAATAAATCTGTGGATCATTTTATTTTTTATTCATTTTTTAATACTAACGTTGTGAATTTTCGTTTAAAACGAGTCATTTATTAAACAATTATCGAAAGACACTAATATTTTGCATACTGTTAAAGAAGCAATATAAATTAAAATGGCCGACAATAGCAATATTAGTAAATTTGATGTTAAACTACAAGCTTTGATTTTAAGAAACCCCCATCAGTGTCCACTATGCCAATTATATTATCATCGCAAAAACGTAAGTACTGTTATTATTTTTAATCCATTATTTATCAAAAGTTATTAATATCAATAATTCCTTTGCGCAATAGTAAAATGCGCAAATATAAGTACACAAAATGGCGGTACCGTAAGCTACGCAGCTAAATAGCGGTTGTAGGTACAGCATTGCCAGACATTGACTGTGGACATTTTTATTGCAATATAATTATTATTAAATATAGCTTTATTGCTATATAAAAAGTTTTTATAGATATTATGAAAAAGTTATTTGAATTTTATTAATAATTTTGGTTGTGTTAATGTGATAGCGTAAAAGAAGTACTTTTATCGTCTCTTAAAATTAGGTTAGGTTGAAATTTCTATTGAAATTATAATTCTATACGCAGTCGTAGGGAGCGTCCAGAATATATTGAATCAAGATTTCTTAATTGGTGTGTCGTTTTTTTATTTAATATAGATCAAAATAGAAAATCTGAAATGAATAAATAATATTTTTAAATAATATAAAAAAAAAATTGTGAAATTATATTTTTATTAATATATAAAAATTATATAAATACATATATATTAATTTCATTTAGTTATTTTTTTTGTATTTAATACTGTGCTGTTATCTTTCTTAAAAATAATATTAATAATAACATTAATGATTAATTTTAAAATAGCATAAAATCCAATAATGGCATAAAATAAATAATTAAAATGTTAATTATTTTTCTTTCTATTCAAACAAAAAAAAAACACCACAGAATATAATCCAAAATTGTTTTTTTATGTAGATCTTTATATTTAATTATTTTATCTATATCTATATAATATTAATTAAAATATAAGACATAATACTGGCTTAGATGAATCTAGCTCGCTAGGTATAAAGCCTATATGTTCACATCGCTCTCCCCTGATTACTGGAATGAAGTTTGGAATGGTGGTTTTAGTGAATTCAAGTCTCACAGACGTGGTACTAATATTTGCAGCAATATTATCTCTTAAATTTTTTTGAATTTTTAGTAATTTTAAACAAGGAGTACTCCACGATTCTTGAGTTTATTCTATACTTGGCATAACTTTAAAATATATTCGAGTCTACTAATGTTTCAATATATTTATCTATCTATCTACCTTTGTTACAGAAAAATACATTTTTGAACTATTTTAAATTTATATTATATCATACCTTTTGGCAGAATATGCAGAGATGAAGTCATGGATTTTTAATTTTCACCCATACCATCTTATTCCCATATGATAGTCATTCTCCTAGTAACTGTTGCCTTCGCAAGAGCTTAACGTTAAACTTTAATTTTTGTATAGTCTAATAAAACATGAAAGTTTTATATCTAATTTCTGATTTTTCACCACGTAAACTGTATTTTTTATATTAATAGATAATAAATTCTATTTAACTTTATTATTCACACATTAATAAACCTATCTTGTACTTACTATAAGATCTGTATCTGTACAGATATTTGAGTCTAACCTCCTAGTAACTGTTTCGATCTTTAAGTCGAAACATTTCGTTGGAAATGTGTGCGTTTATAAGTGTCTTCTAAAAGCGAAAGATATCTAAATCGAGACTTGTAGCATACTCTCAAATAATATTTCAGTAACATATTATAGCATTACTCTCCTTTTTGTACAAATATTTGAGTCTATAACTATTTCTATCTTTAACTCAAAACATTCTCTTGTAGAGGTGTCAGTGTGGCATGTGTTCAAGAATAGAAAGAGACCTAAGTCAAGACTTGTAGCATAATTTAGTTTAAATATTACCTTGACGTATTATAGCATTACTCTTCATTCTGTACACAATATTGAGTCTACCCATTCAGTGACTGTTTCTATCTTTAGGTCAAAACACTTTCTTGGAAAGTGTTACGTATATAAGTCAGAACTTATAGCACGATCAACACTATTATTTTCGTAACAGTTTACCCTGTTATTGAAAGTTCTGTCCTTTTAGACTTTGGCTTTTGGTAGCTGTCTGTGTAATAAGCCATTATTAATGTAGCTTTGGTATGATAACTTAAGTTATATTTTCGAAGAAACGACGTTACTTTCCGGACAACCTAATAACATATTATAATATTGAAATTTTACATAATAAATAATATATACTAATATATTAGTTTATACAAACCTTTAGGCCCTCATCGAACATATAGATTTATGCTCAAGCGTTAATAATTATAAGAATCGTGAAGAGATTTATACGAAAAATATCATAGCACTTGAAGAGGAAGCTAAAAGTATGGCTAGTAAAGGTCTTTGTTATTGTTGTGCTGAAACGCTGAATTTGCAACATGTAAGTGTATAAAATAATATGTTATTTATATATATATTTGCTACTTATAACTTATTTATTATTTCTACTCTTACATCCATTACTTAAACGTCCACAGAAAGGTATAATTCCTTGTAATCTATGTAAAAAATGTTTCTATACACGCGCTGGATTTGAGCGCCATGTCTTCACATCGCATTTTACAGATGATACATTTTTATGCGAAATATGTGGGGATCACCTACGGTCAAAAGTTTTTTTAAAACTGCACTTGGATCAGCATAAGATATTAGGCACGGCACACGTATGTGAATATTGTAAACAACAGTTTGTACGAGTCAACCATTTCCAACGACACATCACTTATTCCCAATGTGCCATACGACATGGTCACTTTAAATGCATAAAGTGCCAGACATCATTTACTGATCTAAACAGTTTAAAGTTGCATAAAAAGGAGCATACGGATAACCAAGCCAAACAGACTAAGTTTGTGTGTAGGTACTGCGAGAGAACATGTCCTAATAAGTTTACACTTAAGTAAGTTAACAAAATTCATTTGTTTAAATTTAAATTAAAATTTAATTATAATTATTTAAGAATACATGAAAGGATCCACACAAAGGAGCTACCTTTTGTTTGCGATACGTGTTCGAAATCCTTTAAGTCGCTTCGTGAAGTAAAAGTACATAGACGTTATCATACCGGAGAAAAACCCTATGAATGCCCAAGTGTAAGTATTGAAAATATGCTTAATAATAAACTTATTTAATTAATTGGTCTTAAAAGTGTCTAAAATGTTTCACAACAAAGGAAGTACTCAATCGACATAAAAAGGTACATACCAATGATCGCAAATATGTATGTAATATGTGCGAGAAATCCTTCATACAACACGTCCATCTCAAATTGCATGCCAAGCAACATGATGGTCCACATAAGTGTCAGATTTGCTCGGCTACATTTAAATTTTATACAACGTAAGTAAATAATAATTTCAAAATAAATTATTTATATACCTATTGGGGTAGATAACAGTTAAAAAAAGAATAGGGCGAAAGAATTGACGCTAAAGTGCAATAATAAGGGCGCTATATACTGGTGTGACAAATAAGCGGGCCCTTGATATACTACACCGACAAATATGGTTCACAGTAAAGATCAGTCCGGTGAATATTTTTATATATACGTTTTCTAAAGTATAGCAATACATTAGGAAAAGAGAGATACAGGAGAACTAGCGTCTCTAGAGAACTAGGTTCTACCTAAATACATCTATGTATTAACAAATAGTGAATATTTATGGTAAAGGAAATGTCTTAGTATATTTATAGTTATAGTGTCTTATTATTTATATTATAGTTATTTTATAAAAATTTAAATTGCTTGTTTTTTTACATTTTCAGTTTCACAAAACATTTAAAAAGTCATAACAGTACTGTAGAATGAAACACTTATGTGGCAGTAAACTGTATTATAACAATCACATCATCACCTTAGTCATCACTTTAGTCTCAACATCTATTGTAACACTTCATTGTAAATATTGTAATTTTGCATGTAAATATTATTTGTTTTAATTACTACACTTTTTTTAGTAGTGTATGCATGTTCTCATTGGTTTAAAGTTAATTTGAGATACTCTAATTACTATCATTCATTACTTACTAATGCAATTACTGTAGTTAAGAACTAGATTACTGTAACTTACTTCATTATTTAAAGTAGCTTTATATATATTCCTATTAGTTTTAATTTATTTTGAAATAACAACTACTTTTAGTCATTACTTACTATCATTCATTACTTACTAATACAATTACTATAATTAAGTACTAGATTACTTTAAATTACTACATTGTTTAAAGCAACTATTATATATATTCCCATTAGTTTTAAGTTAGTTTGAGATAATAACTACTTTTAGTCATTACTTACTAATACAATTACTATAAATTAGTACTAGATTACTTTAAATTACTACATTGTTTAAAGCAGCTATTATATATATTCCCATTAGTTTTAAGTTAGTTTGAGATAATAACTACTTTAAGTCATTACTTACTAAGACAATTACTTAAATTAATTACTTTCAAATGCATTAAATGTTTCGTATAATTATCAAACATATATGTTATGAATATTTTTTTATAGAATTAACTTTTTTATATAGTTAATAGTTATAATACAGCTATAAATTATACATAGTTAATTTAAATTCAATTTTTATTAATTTAAAATAATTTAAATAATATACGTTTTGTATATAAAATTAATTCATTTCCATAGTCAATAGGTTGAAGTGAAATAAAATTGTAATTTATATCAACTAAGTTTCAAGCATAATTTTATTTTACACTTAGCATTTTTAATTTAGAATAAATACTTTCTTTTATAAGTTTTTTTTAGTGATTAATTACGGGAATAAGATTTAATAATTGAGTTATATATACCTATAAGTGGCTTTCACTATGTAGTGTCAGAAGTTGCAATTAGCAATTAAAAATATTAAAAATAATTAAGAATAATAATTTTTAATTATTTTAATTATTATTACTAAAAAAAAAATGTGATGAAAATGTAAAAAAATAATAATAATGAAACAAATTTAATTAAATATAATATTTTACAAACTAATTAGTTAGTTACTAATTTTGTTGAATGGTATTAATATATATTTTGTATAAATATTAAATTATTTGCTTATATATAGTCGATAACTAAAGTAAATATTTTAATGAGTTTTAAATAAGTTAAAGAAACTAATTATATAGTTTTTTAGTTATAAACATTTAATAATTACGAAACATTTAATAATTACGCTAATTAATTACTTGAGAAAATATGGCAGGCTCGCCTATGCCGTTATGCTTCATACTTTATTTGTATTAATAATGGCAGATGAATTTAGATATTTGTACCATTCATATCTATGATGAAGAGGCTAGTTCTTATTATTTAAAAGTGATACTGTAAGTACCTATAAGTGTTCCAATCCTCCGTTTATGTTGTAAAATTAATATTAGTTCCATCTTATATATTAGATATAATATAATAATATTAATATAATATATTAGATTTATATTAGATTTAAAATAAACATAATGTGCCAATAGACTTCAAAAGATTTCTAGAATCAAAATTTATTTAACTTAACTTATATTTAAAATAAATGCATAAACATAAATTACATTAATGTACTCAGCTTTTAATACATTAATTAATATTTAAGATTTAAATAATATATTTTATTTAATTTTTAATAGATCCTTAGCTAAAAGGTGAAATTAAAAAATAAATAAATAAAAAATCAGCTTATAAAATAAGCTTATTAACGTAATTAACTTTTTAATGTTACCACGTTCTTATTTATAAATATTAATATTAATTTCATTAAAATTAATTAATAATTAATTAGTTAATAATAAATAGTTAATATTAATTATAATTTATTAGTATTATTTATCTTTACTTAACATATATGTACTACAATTTAATGCATAGTTAAATAATGTAAAAAAAATAATTTAAATAATAATTATTACATTTAGTGCAAATTATATCGTAACTAATTTAACTAATTGGGAATATATATATATATATATATATATATACATCGTTACACTTAAGATTTAAAAATTTTGAGATTTTATATAATAATGATGTAAACCACTACATAATATATTAAATAATAATGTATAAATTATATATATTATATATTATAAATAAAGCTTTATTATTTCAAAATGTTTAAATTGGGTTTTATATAAATTAGAAATACAACTTTTAGAATAATAATTGTTTATAATATTTCTACATTCTTGTTTTTCATAAAAATGTATCATTTATAATGTAATATTTAGAATAAAATTTAATTATAGTAATATTTCTACACTGTTTTATGTACATTTTCCTCATTAAAATTTATTATTTACAATGCATCAACAATTATGTACAATGTTTATTATATAACATATAGACTGAAGTAATATTTTAACACTACTTTATATATAATTTATTCATAGAAGAATGTTCAAAATATTGTCAATCTAAAATACTGTAAATTGATATTGATAAATTTTGTTATTACACTCCTTTACATATTATATATGTATATATATTTTATATTATTAGACTGGAATAATAAAAATATATGTTATAAAATATATACTATATTATTAAATTATCTCCATTAATTTTATAGATTTTTATAATTAATTTTAAGATTAATACATTTGGTGCTGCATTTCATCACTGGCAGGAGCGTCATATGATGCAAAATATGGTGTGTTCTCAAATAAACCGCAATAAGTGGATAAATCTAGTAAGAAAACAGTCTAAGATACCTGATAACTAATATACCAGAAGTCTGGTTAGGTTAAAATTGCAGCCTTATGAACCAAAGCTACTGTGTCCCAAATGATCACCTGTCAAACTAGTGGCTTAAATTGCTCGTGTTGTTGAAAATTGCAGCAAAATATTAGGTTTCCCGCTATCTAATGAGCAAGTTTTGAAAAAAGAAAACAAGTTTACTGTAATTTGAGCAAGCTTAGATATCCGACGAAACTTATTTGTATTTCCTTTTACTTTTCATTATTAATTTATTATTCGTTTATTAAAAGAAACACTTACTTTCTGTTATACAAATGTGTTTAGTATTATTTTATTGTTAAAAAAATAAATATATACATATTTTTATAATGAAATTTTATTTGATTATTAGTAAATTTGATTTATTCAGAAACGTTGTTTTATTCAGAATTAATTAATTGTTTTTATTCAGAATTCAGGAATTAACTCTTTGATTTTATTAATATTTATTAAAGTAACCAGCTTTTTTCCAATATATTTAATGAACACTCAAACTTTAACCAATTAGTAACCAAACGAAAAAAATAACTGTAATATGCCCTTTTTTGAAATAAATATACATTAGTGACAATAATTTAAATACAAAAATTTTTTAATAAAAATTAATTTAAATATATAGAAAATAATTCTAGATCTACCACAATGCTTCGGCATTTAGAATGATTTTACGTGTCATATTAAAGATACATACTTTAAATTTGTGTTATAAAATAACTTTGTACGAAAATTAGCCAATTTTAGTTAATATTTATTTTCTTTTCTTGTTAATAAAATTGTTTATATTTCTCGCCTTAAGTTTTTGTTCACATTTAAACTGTCAAATAAAACGTAGAGTTGCCAACTTATACAAACAATTTTCTGTAAAATAAATGTTCTGAACAAAAAATACACATATTCTATGGTTCTGACACATAAGACTTATACGTGTACTGTGCATGTAAAAATCTATGTGGTCATTTTAAAATAAATATTTTAATATTTGCATCTCTTTAATATATGGAATTTGTGTTTAATTTATAAGCACAAATTTTCAGAATAAATGCATATTAATTTTAAATTGATTTCAGTTATCATATTAACATTCAATAGTCACATATTTAACACCTGCAAACTTTTAATATATTATATACAAAACATAATATAATAGAATTAGTTTTTGAATTATTAAATTAAAAAAATAATCCAAATATATATATAAAAATAAAGTAAACTAATTCCACTTTTACAAATAAAATTAATATAGTCTGGCATACACCGCATAAATTTTTTTTTGCATGACAATAAATCACAATTTCGCATATTTATATATTAAATAAAATATAAAGATATAATAAATAATTATAAAATAATTAAAACCATTAATTATTTGTCGGTATAAAATTTTTTTAATAAATAAACAATTATTGCGTACTATTAATGTACTACTCTGTACAGTACAAATAAAATTAATGAAAACAAAAGTTTGACGTTTTGCAATGTTGTTCGATTTGTCTTGTTTGGCAAATTTTAGTACAAAAAGAAGCAAACACGTGCGTTCGATACAGCATTGTTGCAGTTGAATTGTTTTTTATACTAATCAAATAAAAAACAGAAGTATTTAAAATGATATCGATA
>NC_051847.1:189429252-189436897 GCF_002237135.1 Teleopsis dalmanni | reverse complement strand
TCAAATCTAACAAATCTACAAAAAATGTTATATACAACTGTAAAAAGATTCTAGACTTTCATGAATTAACTAAAAATAAATAAATGTTTTAATGATCACAAGAAATTTTTTTAAAAAAAAAAATAATTATTTCACGGGCTAATTGGTCAGTTATTAAATAATGATCTTTTTTAAAAAAAAAAAAATTTATTATTTAGTTTTATAAGATTTTTATTGTTCAATAAAAATCTATTTCGAGTCAAAATATTGGACAATAAAAATCTTATAAAACTAAATAATACATTTTTTTTTTTAAAAAAAAGATCATTATTTAATAACTGACCAATTAGCCCGTGAAATAATTATTTTTTTTTTCTAAAAATAAATAATTATTTAAATTTTTAAAAATTTTAAAAATATATACAACGTATTTATTTTTTTCATATCATTTTTATTAAATTTATTTTGTACATTTGATTTATGTTATAAGTAATTACTACTTCAATATTTTAAATTTATTAAATACAAAATATTGAAATTAAAAATTAAAAAAGAGTATTTAAATTTATTATAATGTAAATGATTTTTAACTGCCCACATTAATAAAAATTAAAAAATTTTGTTTTAAATTAGTTTTATAAGTAAAAGAAGATCATAAAAGATATTATTTGTTTTAAAAACTCTTATAAAATTTAAAAACCCATTTTTCATACAAAATCCTTTAAGTGGAAATACAATATTATATAGAATTAACTTTTTCGAAAAGGGTGGTCAACTTCAAACAAATTAAATTCTTAACGTGATTATTAATAATATAATTAAAAAAGAAAAAAAATCAAATGTCTATACAATTCAAACGGAAATTTAGACAGTTGTCTTCACTTTATTGTCAATCACTGTATTCAGCAATTACATTAAATATAGTTGATCTTATAGGTTATGATGTAGAATTGTCAATTCTAATAAGTAAAAATTTACTTTCGTTACCTTAAAACTTACTGGACTGATGTGAAACTATATATATAATATATATGAAATTAAATCTCTAGATTATTATATATATAATGCGAAAGCAAGAATCTGAAACTAATAATCATTCAATATAAGAATTTGACTTCCTTATATGCTCGATAATTTTAGAAAAAGAAAAGTATACATGACAACATGATTTCAGTTTACTATAATTACTATATTTATAATAATTACTATATTCCAAGCACATATAACAAGTGATTAACTTTATGTACAGTTGACTATATAGGGAACTCCAACATCATATTCAGAATATAATTATAAATTTAGCTGTAACGGCATAACGTTATACCTTATGCCTATTTGATGTCAAGTACATGACTTAATGTTTCAAGAAAAAGGCTATAATTGCCATTTTAGGACTGTGTATTCTATTAAAGCGCAAAAATTGTTTCTCACATACCACTTAATTGTTATTATTTAATCGCATCCATTAATGTAAATGTAGTTCAAAGATAATTCAGCAAACATAATTCTAAGGTTATTGGAACAAGAAGCACTTCGCTTTTTAATATTGTTTATTTTCTCATATAAAAATAGTTCTATATCATCGCTAATACTGTATTCGCATGAGAGTTTTGTCAGTAGTTGTTGCTTTCAATGCCAAATTATTTTACTTGTATTTTACTTGAATTTTACTACGAGTAGCTCGTGGAACAGACCTATTATTATGAGTTAAATGCGATCATGTAATTGCACTATAGCATAAGGAATATTAATAAAAATACGATTAAAAATATTAAGCAAGTAGAATAAACTATTTTTTTAACTAAAAATTATCATTTTAACCGATTTAGTTAATAATTGACTGACAACATACTTAGGCTCTATCAATATTTATAATGACAAAGGTTAGAAATTACGTTAGCAATACATAATAAGTTAGTAATAATTGACTGCATTGCAGTTAAATTTAAATAAATTTTAGTTTTAATAAATTTAGCTACAATAGTCTATAGGAATCGTACTATAAAACTTTATTTCTGATATGATCAAAATTGTAAAACAGTTTTGAAAACAAATAATATCTTTTATGATCTTTTACTTAAAAAAATAATTTAAAACAAAATTATTCAATTTTTATTAATGTTGTGGGCAGTTAAAAATCATTTACATTATAATAAACTTAAATACTCTTTTTTAATTTTGCCGCAAGATGTCACTCTACTGAAAATATTGAACATATGTTTTTTATTTTCATGAGTTTTGCTTTTGTGCCGATTTAATTGAACAAATAATTATAAATTAAAATATTTCTGAAAATGGGTAATGTCAGGTCTATGTTATCGCGCAGAATAAATCGATTTAATGTAGAAAATCGAGCACACAGGTTTTTAGACCGAGAAAAAACGGCTGCGGCACCAAAATTTGAATCTAATATCAAAGACATGCAACGTGCATTGGAACGTAAATATTGCAATTTTTATATATTTTTAAATTCTTGAATGAAAATAAAAAACTTTTAACCTAAAACTATTTGCAATTCTTAGTCGATCCAAATCTTAAGCTTAAGTTAGAAAGCAAGGACTCGGCATTGGATGAACGCTTGAAAAGGGTTTATGTAACATCCGAAGATAAATTTGTATGTTAACACACACACATTATATATATGACCTTACATTAATATAAATAATTCCAATAAAACAGGTTGAGTATCCTATAACACGAACTTTTAATCCAGATAGACCATTACCATTAGACAGAACAACGCCGGAGTTTTCAGAATATGGACATGTAATGCCAAGAGAAGTTGCGCGGGGACGTTGCACATTAAAACAGGCAATCGATTTTATTACGGATCATAATAGTGAGCCAGAAGTCTGGACTAAACAACGAATTGCTCAGCAGTACAAAATGAAGGAACCTCTTATTGGTGAGTAACATTTTAAATAATTATAATAATTTTTAATAATTATTTCCCTTTATTCGCAGATGATATACTTACATATTTCAAATCATTCAATGTTCACATACCGGAAAATACGTGGGATAAACATTTAACACAAGCGCAAATTAAACAAATAGACGCAAAGGATTCAAATTCAACAAAGTAAACGGTTTTTCTTTTATTTATCAAAAATCTTACACGGTTGGTGATTCAAATGAGAAAATGCTTATTTAATGAAAAATAAAAAATTTAAAACTTTAGAATTTTGTACTTGCACTAGATCTATATATGCGTCTAAACAACAGCATTTGGTGGACAGTTATATATATTAAGACACTTGTCCTCCGATACTGAAATCACTTTATCATTATTATAGTTATACGATACACCCCAAGCTTGATCTGCGTGTTCCTTAAATGTATGCATACACTTTCTCTCAGCAAAGTCCCAGATTTTAACTGTTGTATCACTAGAGGACGATGCGAAATGTTTACCATCCTCCGAAAATGCAACACAGAGTACCCAAGATGCATGTCCTGAAAGCGTACCAGCTACATCGGAGTGTGCACTGAAAGTATAGAATAAGTTTTTATTAGTTTGTATTTTGTACGATGATCTGATTTAAACTAAACCTAAAGACTATTGGAAATTAATTCTATAAGCATGGTTGAGAATTGAAGCAAATTGTTGTTGTTGTAGCCCGCGGGAATTAAGATTAATAAAATATGAATATTAATAAAATATTAATATTAATAAAATATTAATATTAATAAAATATTAATATTAATAAAATTGTATATTATAATATAATATTAATAAATATTATATTAATAAAATATTAATATTAATAAAATATTAATATTATTAAAATAATATCGTCGTCACTGGTACAATTTTTCTAAAATTTTTTAAGGGATTTCCCATGAACACTGAGTTCGTTGTTCTAAAACACAGAGATCTATCGAAGTAGATAACATGAAATGAATTTCTAATACGTGTACATGGGTTAGGATGTGGGTAGACACAATTGTAGTGTGAGAGCTAGTCGATTGTTTAGAAACAAAATTGAATTAGGAATAAATGTATTAATAAGTGACAAATTTGCACTGCTCTTGAGCTAGGACAGTTCTTGTTGCACAGAGAAGGCATCATTATTTGTAGGGGCTATTAGGCACAGACCTGTTGAGAACATCGCTGTACCACAACCGTGGTCTCGAAGAGGATACTGCAACTGTGTGGAGGTTTATTGTTAGGTAGCACTGTAATATATGGAATAACGTATAAAATGGGAAGAAATATCAATTTTAAGATTATGGTTTATCAAAACATATAACAATTATTCAAACTTATACATACACATCATAAAGTTTCATATGTCCATCATCGGATGCCGTCAACAACATCTGGGAATTTGGTGAAAAAGTTAAACTACGCACAGACATAGCGTGACCTTCCAGAGTCTGTACAACCTTACCAGCAGCAACATCAAATATAGTTATGATACCATCAATAGCGCCACTCGCAATATACTTTCCATCCGGGCTCTATTATCAATAAGATATTATATTTTAAAAAAAACTCTATATAGAAATTAATTATACATACATAAGCTATGCTTAGTGTAAATTTTCCGTTTTGTGGATCGAGCACCTGCTCTGTTTGGCCAGTCTCTACGCTATACATTGATATTTTACCAGTATGTGAACCCGATATAATAAATTTATTGCATGGCGAAAACGCCACCGTCCACAAATCAACCGGACCTAATCTTAATAGATGTTTGCGCTCTCCAGACTCAGTATCCCATACACACAAAGTTGAGTCCAAAGAACTACTAGCTATTTCTATAAAAAAATAATTTTTAAATATTATAATTTTGTATTAATATATATGTCTACTTACTTTTTCCATCAGATGAGATTGCAACCGAAATTACACCTAAAGCGTGTCCCTTAAGTGTGTGCCGAAGTTTGAGCGTAGAATCTTTATTAATGTCCCAAACTTTCAACAAATCATCCAGCCCGCCAGTTACGACGAAATCAATAGGCTCATTTTTTTTCTTTGCTGTTAGGGAGTCACGACTTACGTCAGGATCTCTATCCTCCTCAAAACTAGACTCGATTGCCGGTTCCTGAATTCTAGCCCAACCGCAAGACCATATACCGTCTTCATGAGCATTTTCCTCTTTATATATTAAAGAAAACTGTAAAGTATTTATAAATTTTTATTTGTTCCATTAAATTGGAGCTGAAAAATAATTACTCTTACCATATTTTATTGCAAAACTTTAAAAACAAAGTTATTGGCACAACTCAAATAAAATGCAAAGGAAAAACAAAATTGACGTATTTGGCAAACAGATGTAAACAGAGCGTTGCCAACAACTTTTTTACTTGTCACTTAAAAGTTAAAAGCAGCTCATCCACAATGTATTGTTTCAAAAATCCTGATGTAATTAGAAGTAATTATTTGTGGTATTATATTTATTAACAAGTTGATTTATTTTAAAATTTAATATAATTTAAAAAAAGCAGGTATTTTATATTTGATGCTACTTCATCTATTGGTGTAGTCCTAAGTAGCTCGATGGAGTTACAAATGAAAATCATCTAACCAGCAATAAATAATACTCCAGCGTAATTACTCTGTATAAATATCACACTGTTATGGTTTAAACAAAAATTTTTTTATGATTTAAATTAAAACGTTACTTATAATAAACTTAGAAAACTTTAAAAATACGATGGAATTATAAGCAAATATATATTATTAATTAATTTAATTTATTGCTTATACATAAGCATTTTTATATGTTTATGAAGTTTATATATTTATGAAATTAACTGTTAAAATACATTTATTTGGATAGTGTGAACGGACTGTTCATGTTTTGGTCACTGTTTAGTAATTTATGGTCATAACGATGCCAACTAATGTATACCCAAACAAACGTGGTACGGTACGATATGCTATAGATAGCCCTTACGGTATATGGAATAACACAAATAGCTACAGCAGGCTACTACGGCAGTTTACGATATTATATCATAACGCAGTTATACTGCATTTAAAACAATTGACTGCTCTAGATATCGTGGTTAGTTTACAAGATTTGAAAAGTTTGCTCAACATGGAAAAAGAATGTTTAGTTTTAAACTGAATCAATTAAATATGCTTTTAAAACTTTATGAATAATTTATAGTTTCATTATAGGAATTCTTAATATATATCAATTTTTATTATAAAATTTTTATTACAAAATTTTTATTATAAAATTATTTTATAAATTTATATAAATTTATATATGTAAATGCATTTTAAAAAAATAGAAGACTTTTGTTTATTTTAATGCATTTATTTAAAATAATGCTAATATAAAGCATAACACATTGAAAGTGCCTTATCGTACCATATCTTTGTTATCTTAGCTATATCGTTACCGGAAAATGTATGAGATTGTACCAAAACTGATCTGTTTAGAGGTACTTTTAATCACCAGATATGACAATTGATTTACTATTTTTTCTATTATTTATTAACTTAATATTATTTTTACTATAATACTATATACATTATTACATTACATTACTATATACATTACATTACTATATATTTTTATCAAACCCAAAAAAAAACTGTAAGATTGATTTTTTTAAAATCTTTTTATCTTTTATCTGATTGAGTATTTTGATTTCATATGAGACAAATCACAATACGTATCCATTTAAAACTAATGGCAGCCAGTATTTACATGCATATTAACAAGAATATGATATGAAAAGTTTAATATTTTTCACAGCAATTAGTGTACTTTTATTTTTTTATTGGAAACAATTACAAATCCTTAGGAAAACAGTTATTTATTCACACAAAAACAATTATTTAAAATACTTTATTTAAATTATAGTTAAATCCAAATTGTTGAAACTGAAATCTGAAGCTCGATTCCTTAAATGCGATAAACTTTGGGAACAACGAAAAACTTTTTTCTCACCACAGTTTACACTTTCTTGCAAACTTCAAGTTAACAATTATTTTAGATTATAACTGTTAAATAAATAATAATTGTATAGTTCAAATGTAGCATTCAGGAAGTATTGGAAATAGTTGAATATATTAAATATAAATTATATTTATTATTTTCTATTAATATAGCGTTCAGGGAGTATTGGAATTAGTTGAATATGTTAAATATAAATTATATTTATTATTTTCTTTTAATATAGCGTTCAGGGAGTATTGGAATTAGTTGAATATATTATATATAAATTATATTTATTATTTCCTTTTAAATAAATTCTAATGAGTTTTTCGAAAAGAAGAGAACTACAACAACAAAAATGTTCTTTGATATTATTTTAATTAATTGAATTTTTGACTGAATAAATTCTAATATTAAACGGTATATACAACAAACTTTATATAACGCGCACTAAACATATATAGCGACTGCAATAATACCAAATCATACAAATTTATTTCACCATACATTTTAAAAAAAAATTTCTGGCAACACCACAGAAATTCTAAAACAACTCAAGACCTGCTCCCAAGAAAATTTTCATTCATTCGCATTTGAGTGGTGGTCGAGGTATTGTTGAGGAGTCTGATTATAATTGTTTGTTTTTTGTTTAAATAATATATAAATGAATTTTTTATGTAAGTGTGAATCAATTACTTTTTAAATGATCGTTAATAATCAATCCCAGCTAAAAATAATTTCAAATTAAATCAGTGATCAGTGAA
>NC_051847.1:189413934-189429152 GCF_002237135.1 Teleopsis dalmanni | reverse complement strand
AGTCATATGTTAGTAAATAATATTATTATAATCTCAACATACATACGAGGTTTATTATGATATATACGATGTTTATAAATACATATAAACAACATTTTAAACACACTTTAGTATATACTAAAGAAAACCACTAATATGCTACGTATACACCAGCAGATCCCTTGCAACACCAGTTTAAGACATAGTTAACAGAGTTGTCTTGTCATTGAGCTCGCTCGTGCTTAAGGTCTATTCCTTTTGTATTATTGCAGCTCTCTGTCTGATTAGCAAAAAACCTTGTTCTAATTGTAGTATAGGATTGTATATGTACGTTAATATCAATATATTCTAGTGAGTTGCAATCGTTGGGTCTTAGTAGAATTTTAATACTTTCAGACATCTATGTACGTATATTCTTAAAAATACATAACACATAGTGTTTCTTTAGGGATCACAGTGTGTTAATAGTTGTGTATCTATACGAATCACGACACATAGAACAAAAAAAAAAATTAATTGTAAACTTTTGTAGAGAATGAGTAGAATGAATAGAGAATGAAGTTTTCGATTTTGGAGGAATTCAACTTTTAGTGATTACCGATCTATATACTCTAAACGAATTTGCACCTATACGGATCACAACACTTAGAACAAAAAAAAAAAAAAAATAATTGGAGACTTTTGTAGAGTACGAATAGTTTTCCATATAAGAGGAATTCTACTCTTACTGAATGAGGGTCGGTCTATCTACCTTAAACGAATTCGTACCTATATGAATCACAACACATAGAACAAAAAAAATATAATTGGAGACTTTTGTAGAGAATGAAGTTTTCGATTTTGGAGGAATTCAACTTTTAGTCATTGCCGGTCTATCTATTCTAAACGAATTCGCATCCATCACCCCATCACTAGACATAGAACAAAAAAAAAACATAATTGAAGAATTTTGTAGAGTACGAATAGTTTTCGATCTAAGAGGAATTCAACTCTTAGTCAATGACGGTCGGTCTATAAACTCTAAACGAATTCGTACTTTAATTGAATTAAGAAATAAATATTCTAAAATTGAATCATTTTTATAATATTCTAAATGGCATTATTAGTGAACGTTAGAGTATATTTAAAAATTCCCGGAATGCAATTAAAATTTCATAAACAATTTATAATTCTTGTTTACTTCCATTTTCCAACTCTTTTCCACACCAGGAAATTGTGGTTTATTAATTAGGCTTATTTTTCGAAGAGAAGATAATCTGACCTTAACTTATCCAAGAAAAAAAAATATTTTTAATTAATAACGGAAATGCTTTTTTCAATTTCTTTCATTCATTTCAAAATTTTTCAAAGCACACAAAGAGAATACACAGTAATGGAGCAATCAAAAAAAAAACAGAAAAACAAAAAAAAACTATGTGAGCAACAACAAATTAAAACAAATGAAAAAAAATTTAATCCGATTTGTTTTTGTAGTAGTGGATGGAATAAGCGGTGCGTTGTGGGAGAAGGCGGGATCAAGTGAACACAGTGAAAATATGTAAATACAAATAACTTTTCAACTGCAGCACATATTGGAAAAGAAAAAAAAACTATTAATTGTAAATAGAAGAAATGTGTATTTTCTTTAGCAAATTGCATTTTATAAATTTTTTTTAACATTAATTTTAGACAAATATTTAAAATAAGAAATTCTTTAAGATATATCATATTCCAAGTAAAACTTATTGATATTGTTTTGTAGCACATGGCATTTAAATTTGTAAATAAATGAATATCAATACATGTAAGGGTTATCTTTCACTTGTCACCCCGCGTTTGCTCCCACAACTTCAAACGCATTCCACACAAAAATTTAAAAATTTACTTTAAAAATAAAAATTACCTCAATAGAGTACAAAATATATTGTATAAAATTTATTCCTGAAATAATTCTATTTTATATTTTTTTTTATATCTTTGCTTTGCTTGTCGTTTTTATATATCCACATTCTTTATTTTTATTATTTTTTTTCTGCTTTTATTTTAATTTGATTTGCAAAATATGTGTTGCATTGGCGCATGTTACTTTTTATAGGAGCATATGCGTGTGTGTGTGTTTATTATTTATTTACAACAATAATTATGTAAAAACGCAACCTTTGCACTACAATTTATTAACGAAAATTATTTACACATGCACAATACAATATTTTAAAAGAATTTTTCATTTATTTTTATTAAATTTTTTTCACAATTTTCACAATTTTTTTTTTAAATAATTTTCCGCCAGCACCATTTAAATAAAGAATTCTAATTTTTTACTTGGATGAATTTCCACTGTCATTTGCAGAAATTCCATAAATCAACGAGTACAACACTAACGATTGATATTCACCACTGGCGAGTAAAATGAATATAAAATGAATTTTACACCGATCGAGTGAGCGAAGTTTATAAAAATTCTTCAATTTATAATTAGATTTCCGCAATTTATTGCACTTTTTTATAAATAAATTTTACAATAAAATTGAATTTTTATATTTAATTACGTTTTGCAATAGTTTTTAAGTTGAATTTAAGTTGTTTATTGACGAAATAAAAACAAAGAAAATAAACGTAACACCACCACAAATATTTTTAACACGACGTCTCGGCAATCTTCATTCAACTGAGTGCGAAATGTAAACAGAGCTGCCATATAATTTTCGCTCAAATCAATAGTTACTTTGACAATACATTACTTACGAATTACACAACATCGATCAGAAATAAACACAAAATTTGAATCAACTGCACACGGTTAACTATTTAATTGTGTACTTGCTCAAATTCATTACGATTAAAATATTGTATGATCTATTAATTTAATTTTTAATATAAATACTTTTAAAATGCTTTTAAATTTTTTTATTGCATTTATTTTAATAAGAAATAAATAAATATTTATTTTCTATTTTCAATTGATATAGAAATATAATATAGAGTTACACAAACATAAAATTCGAAATAAAAAGTTTAAAATATCAAAAACAAAAAAACAGCAATTGATTTTTAACGTCCGTTTTAACGAAAAAAAACTAAATTTTTAATATAAACTAGTAGTGAAATTGCAACTAAAATTTTGATTTTATTATTTTTTATACTGGATTTACACGAAAATTTTATTTCTAATTTTAGCTGTCAAATATTTTCCTTTTGCGTTGAAATCAACAACAAATGACAGCTAAAATTACAAACAAAACTTTCGTGTGATCCAGTATAAATTAATTGAATTTATGGGTGATCATGCAGCTGTTTCGAATAATACCAAATACACGTCATCAGTGCTCTTGGAATTTATTTCTTAAATTTAAGTATACTTAAAATTTTATTTTTAATGAAAATATTAAATATTAAATTTGTTAAAACTTTTATAAACTATGTATGTAATTCAAATCTAACAAATCTACAAAAAATGTTATATACAACTGTAAAAAGATTCTAGACTTTCATGAATTAACTAAAAATAAATAAATGTTTTAATGATCACAAGAAATTTTTTTAAAAAAAAAAATAATTATTTCACGGGCTAATTGGTCAGTTATTAAATAATGATCTTTTTTAAAAAAAAAAAAATTTATTATTTAGTTTTATAAGATTTTTATTGTTCAATAAAAATCTATTTCGAGTCAAAATATTGGACAATAAAAATCTTATAAAACTAAATAATACATTTTTTTTTTTAAAAAAAAGATCATTATTTAATAACTGACCAATTAGCCCGTGAAATAATTATTTTTTTTTTCTAAAAATAAATAATTATTTAAATTTTTAAAAATTTTAAAAATATATACAACGTATTTATTTTTTTCATATCATTTTTATTAAATTTATTTTGTACATTTGATTTATGTTATAAGTAATTACTACTTCAATATTTTAAATTTATTAAATACAAAATATTGAAATTAAAAATTAAAAAAGAGTATTTAAATTTATTATAATGTAAATGATTTTTAACTGCCCACATTAATAAAAATTAAAAAATTTTGTTTTAAATTAGTTTTATAAGTAAAAGAAGATCATAAAAGATATTATTTGTTTTAAAAACTCTTATAAAATTTAAAAACCCATTTTTCATACAAAATCCTTTAAGTGGAAATACAATATTATATAGAATTAACTTTTTCGAAAAGGGTGGTCAACTTCAAACAAATTAAATTCTTAACGTGATTATTAATAATATAATTAAAAAAGAAAAAAAATCAAATGTCTATACAATTCAAACGGAAATTTAGACAGTTGTCTTCACTTTATTGTCAATCACTGTATTCAGCAATTACATTAAATATAGTTGATCTTATAGGTTATGATGTAGAATTGTCAATTCTAATAAGTAAAAATTTACTTTCGTTACCTTAAAACTTACTGGACTGATGTGAAACTATATATATAATATATATGAAATTAAATCTCTAGATTATTATATATATAATGCGAAAGCAAGAATCTGAAACTAATAATCATTCAATATAAGAATTTGACTTCCTTATATGCTCGATAATTTTAGAAAAAGAAAAGTATACATGACAACATGATTTCAGTTTACTATAATTACTATATTTATAATAATTACTATATTCCAAGCACATATAACAAGTGATTAACTTTATGTACAGTTGACTATATAGGGAACTCCAACATCATATTCAGAATATAATTATAAATTTAGCTGTAACGGCATAACGTTATACCTTATGCCTATTTGATGTCAAGTACATGACTTAATGTTTCAAGAAAAAGGCTATAATCGCCATTTCGACTGTGTATTCTATTAAAGCGCAAAAATTGTTTCTCACATACCACTTAATTGTTATTATTTAATCGCATCCATTAATGTAAATGTAGTTCAAAAATAATTCAGCAAACATAATTCTAAGCTTATTGGAACAAGAAGCACATCGCTTTTTAATATTGTTTATTTTCTCATATACAAATAGTTCTATATCATCGCTAATACTGGATTCGCAAGAGAGTTTTATCAGTTGTTGTTGCTTTCAATGCAAAATTATTTTATTTGTATTTTACTTGAATTTTACTACGAGTAGCTCGTGGAAAGACCTATTATTATGAGTTAAATGCGATCATGTAATTGTCTTATAGCATAAGGAATATTAATAAAAATACGATTAAAAATATTAAGCAACTAGAATAAACTTTTTTTTTAACTAAAAATTATCATTTTAACCGATTTAGTTAATAATTGACTGACAACATGCTTAAGCTAGCTCTGTCAATATTTACAGTGACAAAGGTTAGAAATTACGTTAGCAATACGTTAATAATAATTAACTTTATTGCAGTTAAATTTAAATAAATTTTAGTTTTAATAAATTTAACTACAATAGTCTATAGGAATCGTATTATAAAACTTTAATTATTTCTGATATGATCAAAATAGTAAAACAGTTTTGAAAACAAAAAATATCTTTTATGATCTTTTACTTATAAAAATTATTCAATTTTTATTAATGTATGTGGGCAGTTAAAAATCATTTACATTATAATAAACTTAAATACTCTTTTTTAATTTTGCCGCAAGATGTCACTCTACTGAAAATATTGAACATATGTTTTTTATTTTCATGAGTTTTGCTTTTGTGCCGATTTAATTGAACAAATAATTATAAATTAAAATATTTCTGAAAATGGGTAATGTCAGGTCTATGTTATCGCGCAGAATAAATCGATTTAATGTAGAAAATCGAGCACACAGGTTTTTAGACCGAGAAAAAACGGCTGCGGCACCAAAATTTGAATCTAATATCAAAGACATGCAACGTGCATTGGAACGTAAATATTGCAATTTTTATATATTTTTAAATTCTTGAATGAAAATAAAAAAACATTTAACCTAAACCTATTTGCAATTCTTAGTCGATCCAAATCTTAAGCTTAAGTTAGAAAGCAAGGACTCGGCATTGGACGAACGCTTGAAAAGGGTTTATGTAACATCCGAAGATAAATTTGTATGTTAACGCACACACATTATATATATGACCTTACATTAATATAAATAATTCCAATAAAACAGGTTGAGTATCCTATAACACGAACTTTTAATCCAGATAGACCATTACCATTAGACAGAACAACGCCGGAATTTTCAGAATATGGACATGTAATGCCAAGAGAAGTTGCGCGGGGACGTTGCACATTAAAACAGGCAATTGATTTTATTACGGATCATAATAGTGAGCCAGAAGTCTGGACTAAACAACGAATTGCTCAGCAGTACAAAATGAAGGAACCTCTTATTGGTGTGTAACATTTTAAATAATTATAATAATTTTTAATAATTATTTCCCCTTATTCGCAGATGACATACTTACATATTTTAAATCATTCAATGTTCACATACCGGAAAATACGCGGGATAAACATTTAACACAAGCGCAAATTAAACAAATAGACGCAAAGGATTCAAATTCAACAAAGTAAACGGTTTTTCTTTTATTTATCAAAAATCTTACACGGTTGGTGATTCAAATGAGAAAATGCTTATTTAATGAAAAATAAAAAATTTTAAACTTTAGAATTTTGTACTTGCACTAGATCTATATATGCGTCTAAACAACAGCATTTGGTGGACAGTTATATATATTAAGACACTTGTCCTCCGATACTGAAATCACTTTATCATTATTATAGTTATACGATACACCCCAAGCTTGATCTGCATGTTCCTTAAATGTATGCATACACTTTCTCTCAGCAAAGTCCCAGATTTTAACTGTTGTATCACTAGAAGACGATGCAAAATGTTTACCATCCTCCGAAAATGCAACACAGAGTACCCAAGATGCATGTCCTGAAAGCGTACCAGCTACATCGGAGTGTGCACTGAAAGTATAGAATAAGTTTTTATTAGTTTGTATTTTGTACGATGATCTTATTTAAACTAAACTTAAAGACTATTGGAAATTAATTTTATAAGCAAGGTTGAGAATTGAAGCAAATTGTTGTTGTTGTAGCCCGCGGGGATTAAGATTAATAAAATATGAATATTAATAAAATATTAATATTATTAAAATAATATCGTCGTCACTGGTACAATTTTTCTAAAATCTTTTTTTTGGGAACTTCCCATGAAAACTGGGTTCGTTGTTGTAAAACACAGAGATCTATCGAAGTAGATAACATGAAATAAATTTCTAATACGTGTACATGGGTGTGGTTAGACACAATTGTAGTGTGAGAGCTAGCCGATTGTTTAAAAAGAAAATTGGATTAGGAATAAATGTATTAACATTTGACAAATTTGCACTGCTCTCAATTGAGCTAGGATAGTTCTTGTTGTACAGAGAAGGCATCATTATTTGTAGGGGCTATTAGGCACAGACCTATTGAGAAAATCGTTGTACCGCAACCGTGGTCTTGAAGAGGATACTGCAACTGTGTGGAGGTTTATTGTCAGGTAGCACTGTAATATATGGAACAACGTATAAAATGGGAAAAAACATCAATTGCAAGAAAATGGTTTATCAAAACATATAACAATTATTCAAACTTATACATACACATCATAGAGTTTCATATGTCCATCATCGGATGCCGTCAACAACATCTGGGAATTTGGTGAAAAAGTTAAACTACGCACAGACATAGCGTGACCTTCCAGTGTTTGTACGACCTTACCAGCAGCAACATCAAATATAGTTATGATACCATCAATAGCGCCACTCGCAATATACTTTCCATCCGGGCTCTATTATCAATAAAAATATATTATATTTTAAAAAAAACTCTATATATAAACAAATTATACATACATATGCTATGCTTAGTGTAAATTTTCCGTTTTGTGGATCGAGCACCTGCTCTGTTTGACCAGTCTCTACGCTATACATTGATATTTTACCAGTATGTGAACCCGATATAATAAATTTATTGCATGGCGAAAACGCCACCGTCCACAAATCAACCGGACCTAATCTTAATAGATGTTTGCGCTCTCCGGACTCAGTATCCCAAACACACAAAGTTGAGTCCAAAGAACTACTAGCTATTTCTATAAAAAAATAATTTTAAAATATTATAATTTTGTATTAATATATATGTCTACTTACTTTTTCCATCAGATGAGATTGCAACCGAAATTACACCTAAAGCGTGTCCCTTAAGTGTGTGCCGAAGTTTGAGCGTAGAATCTTTATTAATGTCCCAAACTTTCAACAAATCATCGAGCCCGCCAGTTACGACGAAATCAATAGGCTCATTTTTTTTCTTTGCTGTTAGGGAGTCACGACTTACGTCAGGATCTCTATCCTCTTCAAAACTAGACTCGATTGCCGGTTCCTGAATTCTAGCCCAACCGCAAGACCATATACCGTCTTCATGAGCATTTTCCTCTTTATATATTAAAGAAAACTGTAAAGTATTTATAAATTTTTATTTGTTCCATTAAATTGGAGCTGAAAAATAATTACTCTTACCATATTTTATTGCAAAACTTTAAAAACAAAGTTATTGGCACAACTCAAATAAAATGCAAAGGAAAAACAAAATTGACGTATTTGGCAAACAGATGTAAACAGAGCGTTGCCAACAACTTTTTTACTTGTCACTTAAAAGTTAAAAGCAGCTCATCCACAATGTATTGTTTCAAAAATCCTGATGTAATTAGAAGTAATTATTTGTGGTATTATATTTATTAACAAGTTGATTTATTTTAAAATTTAATATAATTTAAAAAAAGCAGGTATTTTATATTTGATGCTACTTCATCTATTGGTGTAGTCCTAAGTAGCTCGATGGAGTTACAAATGAAAATCATCTAACCAGCAATAAATAATACTCCAGCGTAATTACTCTGTATAAATATCACACTGTTATGGTTTAAACAAAAATTTTTTTATGATTTAAATTAAAACGTTACTTATAATAAACTTAGAAAACTTTAAAAATACGATGGAATTATAAGCAAATATATATTATTAATTAATTTAATTTATTGCTTATACATAAGCATTTTTATATGTTTATGAAGTTTATATATTTATGAAATTAACTGTTAAAATACATTTATTTGGATAGTGTGAACGGACTGTTCATGTTTTGGTCACTGTTTAGTAATTTATGGTCATAACGATGCCAACTAATGTATACCCAAACAAACGTGGTACGGTACGATATGCTATAGATAGCCCTTACGGTATATGGAATAACACAAATAGCTACAGCAGGCTACTACGGCAGTTTACGATATTATATCATAACGCAGTTATACTGCATTTAAAACAATTGACTGCTCTAGATATCGTGGTTAGTTTACAAGATTTGAAAAGTTTGCTCAACATGGAAAAAGAATGTTTAGTTTTAAACTGAATCAATTAAATATGCTTTTAAAACTTTATGAATAATTTATAGTTTCATTATAGGAATTCTTAATATATATCAATTTTTATTATAAAATTTTTATTACAAAATTTTTATTATAAAATTATTTTATAAATTTATATAAATTTATATATGTAAATGCATTTTA
The DNA here is from genome assembly GCF_002237135.1 of Teleopsis dalmanni. NCBI lineage: Eukaryota > Metazoa > Arthropoda > Insecta > Diptera > Diopsidae > Teleopsis > Teleopsis dalmanni. The sequence goes on along the minus strand of NC_051847.1, from coordinate 189,419,668 downwards.
AAAAAATAGAAGACTTTTGTTTATTTTAATGCATTTATTTAAAATAATGCTAATATAAAGCATAACACATTGAAAGTGCCTTATCGTACCATATCTTTGTTATCTTAGCTATATCGTTACCGGAAAATGTATGAGATTGTACCAAAACTGATCTGTTTAGAGGTACTTTTAATCACCAGATATGACAATTGATTTACTATTTTTTCTATTATTTATTAACTTAATATTATTTTTACTATAATACTATATACATTATTACATTACATTACTATATACATTACATTACTATATATTTTTATCAAACCCAAAAAAAAACTGTAAGATTGATTTTTTTAAAATCTTTTTATCTTTTATCTGATTGAGTATTTTGATTTCATATGAGACAAATCACAATACGTATCCATTTAAAACTAATGGCAGCCAGTATTTACATGCATATTAACAAGAATATGATATGAAAAGTTTAATATTTTTCACAGCAATTAGTGTACTTTTATTTTTTTATTGGAAACAATTACAAATCCTTAGGAAAACAGTTATTTATTCACACAAAAACAATTATTTAAAATACTTTATTTAAATTATAGTTAAATCCAAATTGTTGAAACTGAAATCTGAAGCTCGATTCCTTAAATGCGATAAACTTTGGGAACAACGAAAAACTTTTTTCTCACCACAGTTTACACTTTCTTGCAAACTTCAAGTTAACAATTATTTTAGATTATAACTGTTAAATAAATAATAATTGTATAGTTCAAATGTAGCATTCAGGAAGTATTGGAAATAGTTGAATATATTAAATATAAATTATATTTATTATTTTCTATTAATATAGCGTTCAGGGAGTATTGGAATTAGTTGAATATGTTAAATATAAATTATATTTATTATTTTCTTTTAATATAGCGTTCAGGGAGTATTGGAATTAGTTGAATATATTATATATAAATTATATTTATTATTTCCTTTTAAATAAATTCTAATGAGTTTTTCGAAAAGAAGAGAACTACAACAACAAAAATGTTCTTTGATATTATTTTAATTAATTGAATTTTTGACTGAATAAATTCTAATATTAAACGGTATATACAACAAACTTTATATAACGCGCACTAAACATATATAGCGACTGCAATAATACCAAATCATACAAATTTATTTCACCATACATTTTAAAAAAAAATTTCTGGCAACACCACAGAAATTCTAAAACAACTCAAGACCTGCTCCCAAGAAAATTTTCATTCATTCGCATTTGAGTGGTGGTCGAGGTATTGTTGAGGAGTCTGATTATAATTGTTTGTTTTTTGTTTAAATAATATATAAATGAATTTTTTATGTAAGTGTGAATCAATTACTTTTTAAATGATCGTTAATAATCAATCCCAGCTAAAAATAATTTCAAATTAAATCAGTGATCAGTGAAATATAACAAAAAAGAAATAAGCGCAAATTATATAGCGATTTTGTGATAAAAAAAATTAATTGAAAAAAATCTTTTCTGTTTGAATGTGTGAATATTATGTGCTTTTAAAATATAAACCGCGGCGCGTTAAATAAAATAAAATTATAATAAAATATTAATTTATTGATTAAATGCTGTGTATGTCGTTTTCAATTGTTAATTTTTTGTGTATGCACCTTGAAACAATAAAAAATTTATAAAATTTGCATTTTCCATGTGTTCGACGACGTGTTTGTGTTAAAGTTTTTCCTACTCCAAGCGCACATTATTGGTCAGACTAAAAGGCAAACAATTCTGTTAAGTAATAACGTGGGTGGTTAACAGCACGCGGTGTACATATGCCAACCGTTTACTTATTAAAAATTAATACGGTTTTTATGCACCAAAACTGTTTACCTATGTATACTTAATATTTATGTTTTTGCTATAATAATAGAATTATGCCGCTTAAGTACGAACAAAGTACACATTCCTTTCTTCAGTAGATTTGATGATGTGCATCATCAAACCAAATGAATCATTTGAGTTAATTTTCTCTGCACCCTACAAAAAAATTATTTTCGGTCTTCTACGACTCTTCTCACAAAATTCTAAAAGCGGCATTTTGAGCATTTTTGGAGTGCCTTTCCGAAAGTGCTTATATCTTTCTATTTTGACCACTCAGTGCACTACAGTTCTTTGCTCACGTTTTTAACTGTTTTGTTAACGTTGTTATTTGTTTATCTTAAAAAATTACTAACCGTTTTTTTTTAATTTGTTTTTTTTTTTTGTTTTTTGTTTCTTTAAATAGTGTGAGCTGAAGTGTTTGGGAAAAAAGTATTAAAAAATAAATAATTAAAAATAAATATATAGAAATTGTGTTTTAATATTAATTTCTTTTGTGTTGTTATTTTGCTAAAACCGGTTTTTATCTCTCACACACATTGTTCTGTGTATTAAAATACAATAACGAAAAAAAAAAACAAACAGCAACAACAAAACAAAACAAAACAACAAATAACTACCAATTTTTGAATTCAAGAAAGGTAAGTGATATGAAATTGCATAATTTGTTCTGCATTTAAAAAAACTCTACCGCTTATTAAAAAAAAATATATATACGTGTGTAATTTTGTGTTTGCAAAAAACAAGAATCTGGCAAATTATAAATCCCTTAGTTTTTTCTTCTTTTTTTTTGTTTTGCAAATTTCAAAAAAAAAAAATGCTATGCCATGTGAGAGAACAGAACAGAACAGTCAGTGGTGGTTTAATATCCTTAGTTTTAAGCATTTGAAGCTAACGATGTGGAAGGCACTTCTTAAACTTAAGACAATAAGTATATTTAATATTTCAATAGTTTCTTCTGCGGAATATTATAGATATATTATATTTTGTGTTTTACTAGTAGACGGCAAAATTACCATAGATGTAAGAATTGTATATATAATTATACCAGTTTATAAATTTCTTTGTAACACAACAAATTAAAATTTATATATCATATATATGTGTATAAATAATATATTATAACTAATTAAATAATATCTATATATATATATATTATTATATATATTATATAATAATAAAATAATATCTATATTATATAGAACATATTTTATTGATTATCCGAACTGCAATCTACTAAACTACCGGCAATATTTCTTCAATTTTAATCATCTCTATACTATCATATATTGTAGATATAAAATATAGATATACAATAGATGTATAGATACATATATATATATATATATATATCGGACATCCTCTTTATATATATAAATACTATATTAAATATATCGCACATCCTTTAAAACAGGCCCAATTCGAAATTCATCAATTTTCAGAAAACGGAAAAAAATGGAAGTTCCATACATTAACTCAAAATTGACGAATTTCGAGTTGTGCCTCTTTTGAAGAGGGTGTGCGATAGGTACATACAATAGATACTGATAAATAAAATAGAATTTAATATAATCTATACTTTTATCAGAAACAAATTGGCTGTCATTGGTAGTAGTTGTAGCTTCACTGGGAGTCAAACTCCCATTAGTATTCTATTGTATATCAGAAAGTTAAGGTCTCTGAATTGGTAAATCAGTTGTCTGTTTCGTATTATATATTGTAGGTTATTATTAGACAATCAGTTGGATGTCTTTCCGTTAATATTACAAATGTTTATAAAAAAATTTCGGTAATCGGTCTATGATTAACACTTTGATGATATTATAAAGAGCAATTCATATTGTGGTTCTGGTTTAAAAGCATTGTTTCAGTGATATATCCATATATCCATTTAGTGATTGTCAATAATTGTTAAAAAATTGTTCATTTTTATTATTATATTTAATGTATGGTAATAGTATCATTGAATTTAAACATTATTTTAGATTACTTAGAAATAATTTGATATTGTCGATCTGTTTTTAATATGTTTATTGAATTTTTTTTTCTATAGATTTAACAAATTCAAAGAAGTTAAGATATTTTTTCTATTTTAATTTCTTTTTCTAATAATATATATTAATTTTATCATATATAACATAGATAAGAACAAATTTTGTAAGGTTTACTAATAAACAGAAATGCTTGAGATTCTTCGTATAACCAAACATATAATGTCAAGACCTTTCGTTATTTTCCATATTTTATTAAATATATGGTTATAGTGACATTCTATTTTAGCATTATTTCAGATTAGCTAGAAATAATTTAATATTGCCGATCTGTTGATAATCTGTTTATTGAATTTGTTTTAATAGATTTAATAAATTCTAAGAAGTTAAGAGATATATACTAGTTATATTGGATATTTTTTTTAATAACAGATATTAATTTTATTGTAAACGTATGTGTGTAAGTAATAATGTGAGTAAATATGAAGTGTGTGTGTTTCCTAAAAGGTAATATAAATCATTGAACCTACTTTTTATATTATTTTTGTTGTGATTTTTATTGTATTTTGAAAGTATGATAGAGAACCATATTTGATTATCCCTGTTTAAACCCAATAGCTAATGATTAAAGTTTTTTTGTATTTTTCCAAAGCGCTTCTAATAGTTCTTGACTATATCTTTTTTACTATTTCTTATGTTTAGTAAATATTAAAAATTCTTGAACTTTGACTTATATGAGTATTATTTTAAGGTCCTCATTAATTAGCAAGTTAACAACAAGATAAATAATTGTTGGTGTTAACATTTATCTGACTAATATTTCGTATTCTTCACATTCTCTAATTACGTGCGTAGGTAGGCAAGTAATGAAAGTATATTTTGCTCAGTGTTAACAATTATAAATTTGTGTAAAATTATTCAACTCACAATTACAAAAATATTTTGGTGTCAAATCTAAAAGAAAAGATCATTGAATAAATTAAAAAAAAAAAAAAGAAACGTTAATGTGTCAGGCTAGACCAATTTTTACTGAGTATTCGTACACACGACGACTTTCTTTGGCATTTGCGTTGACGTTTAACTTCAAGACAATTTATAAGTTAAGTAGCTTAAACATTTCACTATATAAAGATATATCTTTGTACTTGCAAATGGTTTTTTTAATTGTACTTTGTGGAGTTTTTAATTTCTATTTGTACTCATAATTATGTATATGTCAATGCTAATGGAATGTTATTATTAGTGCTTCTTTTAGAAATAAGACAGTACTTTATTTGAGCTTATAATTACTTATAATATATATTTATTGTCAACTTTCTCAAAAAAGAAACAATGAAGACAATGAGAAAAGGAAGATAACAGAAAAAAAGGATAAAATAACAACAAAGAAAATCGTTTGCTGAAACTCAATCGAATTAATCAAGGGTATATGGAGGTTCTTGAACTCTTTCTTGAAAATCGCGTCTTTTAATTCCAACTTTCAAACAGTTGACTGCGGAGCATATGTAATTAAAAAACTAGTGTTTAATTCATTAGTTCAAATCTATTTAGACTGATGAACTTGTCAAGCCCTCACAAAGAGTTACTGTTTGATGTTTCTACGTAGTAATACAATTTGAAAGGTGAATATCCTGTAAAATGTTAGAATGTTATGAATGAAGTTATGACACCTATCCACGCAAGTTTGCTAGCTATTTTGTTTCTTCTTGACTAGGTATTCAAACGAATCTTACTTTAGCATACCTGTCTTTGCATGCTTGTTTGTCATTTTGTTCCTTATAGACCAGATATTCAAACGAGTCTAGCTTTATACGTACCAATGCAGTTATAAAATTTTTGTAAGTTTTGACCAATTTGAATTTAGTGATCCAAGATTGTAGAATTTTTATAGCTT
>NC_051847.1:189407507-189413834 GCF_002237135.1 Teleopsis dalmanni | reverse complement strand
AAAAGGAATTATACAGAATTTAAATTAATTGTATATGCTTTTAAATATTAATTAAAAAGTATTAAATTCATTTATAATCAGTTTTCTGTATTTTAAAGCACTAGTAATATAGTTAATCAATTTTTTCCAGTTAGGATCATTTTCCCCATTAAGCACATTGATTACTTCCTCTTCCACTAACGTTTCTCTTTCAAAACAAATTCGTCTAAACGGCCTTAATATAGGACAGCGGCCTAAGAAGTGCTGTATGCTTTCCGTTTCATTGAGATTGCACAGTGTACAGTTTCTATTGTATTTGCCATCTAAATGAATTAAGTCGCATCTCGCCTTAAAAATCCACATTATGTGCGCACGACTGAAGCTTTCTGTAAAATATTGAGCCCCCAAGTTATGGTCTAGGTACTTATAAATTCGGCTTTCACTTCTCAATGCTTTTCGCCACATTTTTACTCTGTTTTCCACTTTTAAGTGATTTAATAATACGAAATTATTGTTCTTCCATTCTTGGCTTGTTGTTTCATCATTCCAAACTAGGCTTGACTCATTTCCCAAAACGTTTAGTCTCTCTGCCCAAAATACATTTTTTTGCAGAACTTTTTGTGACAATATTCTTGCCAATCTCCTTTCATTATATTCAAACAAAGTCTTGTAGACGTATCTTAAATGCAAGTCCATTGTGAACAAATGCCCGCTTTCCATATTTGATTCCAGCATTATGGCGTAGGTTGGAGTGAAATTGGGAAGCCTGTAAATTCTTTTGAAGAAGTAGCATTGTAATTTGTCTATTTCGCTAAACATGTCACTCCCCCAAATTTGCGCCGCATAGCCTTGTATGGCTCTACAAATAGCATTGAACATTTGCCACTTTGCCCTGATTGAAATTTTATCGTTATTTAAATACGTACTCCAAGTGGCATTTATGCTTGATTTTGCAGATATATTCCTGTTTTCCAGGTGTTTTTTAAATATCATTTTTGGCGTGAGCGTTACCCCTAAATATGTATATTCAGCGACTATTTTAAGCACTTCCCCTTTGTATGTCCACCTTTCTCTACTAGACAGCCTACCGCCTTTTCTAAACACCATGACTGCCGATTTGGCTAAATTTACCTCTAAATTCCAACTGTCGCAGTATGTTTCAAGATTCCATATCATTTTCTGTAGCGTTTCTGCATCATCGGACAAGATGACTATATCATCTGCATATAACAACAGCCTTATATTCAGTTCTTCCACCTGCAAACCACCGTCCAAATAATCGTGTAAGTCGTTGAGATATAACGCAAACAGAAGGGGGGAAAGCAAACAACCTTGTTTGACACCAGAAATTGTGCTAAAACTGTCAGATACTTCGCTTCCGTTCCAAACTACCGAATTTGTCGTCTCGTAAATCTGCTCAATAAAATCTGCAAATTTGCTTGAAACGCCTATGCTCCTCAGTTTGTACATAAGTAATTTTCTAGCGATTTTATCAAAAGCCGCCTTTAGATCTATAAACACAGCGTATACTTTCTTTTTTTCATTAAATTTCAACTTTACGATGGATGTTAGATTGTATAGGTTGTCAACCGTGGAATAGTTTTTACGAAATCCTGCTTGGTATTCAGACATGATGTTATTGTTTTCAACCCAACTGGATAATCTTTCATTGAGCACACCCATCAATATTTTTGCTTTTGTGTTCATAAATGCCACACCCCTATAATTGGTTATAACTGAACTATCTCCCTTCTTGTGTATTGGAAATATTATACTCGGTTCAGAACTTGAATCTGCCCTTCCTGAGTCGTACATCTGGTTGTATGCCTTCGCGAGTTGCTCTAAAAATTCCGTATTTGCATTTTTGTAAAATTCGTAAGGGATTCTATCTAAACCTGGTGCTTTTCCGTCTTTCGCTTTTTTCAAGACCTGCAATATCTCACCCACCATTATAGGTTTGTCGAGCTCGTCTATTTCTATAAAGTTTGGAGCATAATGCACATCTTTCGCCGTTTGCGTGTGATTAAGAAGATTTTCAAAGTGTGTCTTAAACTCATTTGGTGCAATTCGTACCTCATTTATTAAAGGCCTATTTCTTAGCTCTTTAACTAGCTTCCACCATTCTTTGCCATTTTTAATTGTGTTTATACGTGTCTCTAGATTTCTATAATATTCAGCTTTACTTTTCAGACATACATCTTTATATTTCTTATTTGCTTCTAAGTAATTCGCTCTAGTAGCGCTACTCTCTGTTCTTCTATATTTTCTCAACAAGTGTTTAGCTTTTTTCTTCGCGACAAAGCATCGGAAGTTATACCATTTTGATTTTTTGGTATAGAATCCCTTACATTTTCGTATTTTGGGAGTAGATTTTAGTATAACATCAGTTAAATCTGATAAGTCTAGATGTGTTTTATTTTGCAGCTTTGTCCTTATATTTTCCTTAAGTTTTTTGCTATATTGAACCCTATTTGCATCTTTCCATTTGAGGGTCGGAAGCAGTTTTCGTTCCGTGTTTTGTTGTATTTCACATTGCAATTTTAAATTTATCACCAAAGGCATATGATCGGACCATTTTCTTTCTTCTACCGTAAAGGTTTCTACATATGTCAGCATTTCTTGTGAAACTGTGCATAAGTCATTTACCGCAGAACCATTACTACTTATATATGTGCCTATTGTTGCCTTCTATGTCTCCTGCCGTTCTTCCATTAAGCACTATTTGACCATAATCACAGCACAGCTCAATAAACTTTTTTCCTCTGCTGTTAGCGACTACGTCTTTTGATTGTCTACGCTCAACGCCTGATTTAAATTCATTTAAAAATATTTCTTCAATGTTTTGCTGTATATTTCCTATTCTGACATTTAAATCGCCAATTAAAATTGTATTTTCAACGTTTTCCTCCACCAGATGATTTGCCAGTTGTTGGAAATTATTTTCCCAATCGTTACAGTTTAGATATAACGGGACTATTTTGAAATTTATATATTGTGTTTTTATGTTGATAATGTTAATATTATTTATATTTTCAAAGCAATACATAAAGCCAGCATTCCTTAGTTCTTTTTTAATTCCATACATTTCTCCACCACTAGCACGGCCGAATTGACTTGTTCTAGTAGCTTTTTTGAAATGTAATTCGAAACCCGAGAAAAATTTTTTATAGTTTTCCAAGTCTTTCTCCTCTATATGTGTTTCTAGAAAACAAAATATATCATGGCCTTTGACGAATTCGAAAAAATCTGGAAAGATCATTTTATTTTTTAAACCGTTTATATTGTATGACAAAATACGCAAGTTTCTAAAATTATTAACTATATTACTAGTACTACTATTTTCATTTCCTCCGCAGACAGCGCGTCCCTATTTCTTTTCTAATATTTTTAAAAGATTTACATAATTAATATCTATTTTTGTAGCTAATTCTTTATACAATATTTTTAAAACCATTTCGCCTTTTTGATCATTACAAACAAGTTCATTTTTATTGTTCCACCTTAGCCAGTAGTCTCCAATTCTTAATTTTTCATTTCTAACGCTGACCCTGTGTACTTTACTTACTGTGAGAATTTTCTGTTTTAAAATCAACATAAGTTTTTTATGTAGTAGTTTACCAGCATCAAGATCCCGTTCTAAAGTGATTTGTGACCCTTTTAGATTTTTACTTTTACTAAGCAGCTTTTCTACAGAGTTTGCTGTGTCCAACTCTACAACGACATTCACCTTTCCGTCGTACTCGCTTAACTTTCTTACCGAAGCTATCGGCAGTGGGCTTGGTATATAGAACTTCGTTGCATAGTTGAGTTACACGATCGAATGTCCGTTGGTTGGCATCACAAGCTAGGCCGCGGATTACAATATTTTTCCTCTTGCTTTGGTTCTCCAAATGTGATATTCGCCTGCTATCAACTTCTTTCGATTCTTTAATTTGTTGCATTTCTTCTCTAAGCTTAGCATTTTCTTCCTTCAGACTTTGAATTTGATTCGCATTTTCTACTAACTTATCTTTTATATCCTCTATATCCGTTTTCGTTGCCAAATTTTTCATTTTGTCATCTAAAAGTTCAGCAAACATCGCCTTCATATCTTGTATATTCATTGTGTTGATAGTTTGTTGTTCACCAGGGCTGCTTCGCATACGCTTTGCTGTAACTTTTGTAGGTGTTTGTCTGAGCTGATGACTCTCCTCTGTTATTTGTGCCTTGGTTGTATTTGTATTTTCCATGAAGCGAAATAGACTTCTTGACGTTACTGATCTCTTATGCAAATGACAGTTATAGGTGGCGCCCTTGTTATATTTTGTCGAAGATTAATAGCTTTGATTTTAAAACAATTCAAAGTTATTGTTTCAGTTTAATTACGGTCCAGTTGCAGGCATTCCACACCCAAGCACGTATAGTGATGACAACAACCCCCGTTCTTAAAAACAAAAAATTCGTTCGCTTTACCAAAGTTTAATAATTAGTTTGAAAGCTCGACTTAAATATCGACATATAACACGGCGAATATATAATATCGGCATATAACACGGCGAATATAAATACTTTTCGCTTGTTTTTATCAGGAACTGTACCTATTTTTAGGTATATAAGAACTAATATAAGAACAGTGTGAAATTTGAACCTGCTAAAACCAATCAAAACCCGAATTAATGGAGAGGATTCCCACAGCAATGTGGAAACTTCATTCCAGTAATCAGGGGAGAGAGAAAGTAGATAGACTTAATACCTACTGAACTAGGTTCATTTAAGCCAGAAAGCAAGGGCATGAATTAAGAAGAAAGGGTAATAATGAATGGGGTGAGGTTACGGCTAATTAGCGGGGGAGATCAATGATAAACTTTGTGACCAGGGTCATGAAAACCGTGGTTATAAATGGGAATAGAGAGAGGATTATGGTCCAACTCGTCAAAATAATGAAAAAGGTATTGTGGTGGTTTGTAACGAAAGGCTTGAACAAAGTCTTTAGAAAGGGTATTAGAACTAGAGACGTCAGGCGTGAGGTCATGGAGCCGGGTGAGGTATTCCGTTGATTCCATTGGTATAGTTTGCTTTATGTATGTGAAAGAGCTTTTATATGTCAGAAAGTTCTGTAAAAGTTCAGATAAATAAATTGTTACTCAAACTGTTTAAGAAGTAATGTACATTTTTATTAAGTAACACGCTATACACTTATTAAGTTGAAAAGCACGGCAGGGTTTGCGTGGTTAATCAAAGTTCATTAGCGATCTAAATCAACTTAACTGCTATAACAAAGGCAGTGGGAACATACTATTAGAGTGTTATATGGCAGATATGGCCTGTAAAGAAGATTTAAACCTACAGTATAATTACAGTATTGTATTGAATTGGTTCATATAGAACGATTTCAACAACTCGAAACATATCTATGATTTTGGTATATTGTTCTATTTTTTCTTTGTTTTTTGGTTGCTATGGTTTATATACTACAGAAACTCAACTATATCAAATAGTGTACCCCTTTCAAATTCCTTTTAATATAGGAGTATATTAAAGGATATATGCATAAATCTTTAACAAAAGGGAAAAAAAATATTTATTTTATATTTTAGATACACAAACCCCTAAGTTAAATTGACAGTACCGAAAGTCACACTACTATTTCGCTGTTAGTATCGTAGCATTTCATTCTAAAATAAAGTTGGAAATTGGCATTACTGCTTAAAGCCCCAAAATTTATGGTTGCCACATTTTTGTTATTTTTATTTATGCCATATTTGGCACAATTTACAGTTAAATAATTTTTATTGCACCAGTAGCGAAAAGAGATGTGCATGGGTCTGTGTGAGTTTAAGTATCTATGGTAGATATGTAATTGCATGTGATTTTAGTGTGTAGTCAAATAAATTTACAAACCAATTAAACTTTTTACATTTATCACGTAAATATTTAAAATTTTATTGCTTTTACTGTTGTGCAGTAATTTTATATGTAGTCAACTTTTGGTTCCGGTATTGCCATTTTGCTTTGAAATAGATTTCTATACCATTTTATACAGCTACGTAGAGAACTTATTTTTTGAAAGAAATATATTTTTATTCTCATTTGTAAATATAATTTGAAAAATTTGTGGTTTATTTTAATTGCTTTAAGTTTGAAAGTCATTTTTAACTTGCATTTTAAAAGAATTTATTTGTTGTCCTTAGAACTTCCGTTTATTGTTCTGTGCTCTGATTTACTTTATTTGCAATCTCTTTAGATATTTGTAATGTTATTTAAATAATTGCTATATAAGTATTATTAATTTAATTGCCTTACCACAATTGTTTTACAAAATTTAATTAACATATAATTGCTTTAGATAAACTTCATCATAAAAATTTG
>NC_051847.1:189397136-189407407 GCF_002237135.1 Teleopsis dalmanni | reverse complement strand
AAAAAATTCATTAATCCAGCAACATTTATTTTGCTCCATGCAATCCACATCCCCATCCAAACTTTCAAACATTTTTCGTAGACTATTATAGTAGTAACTCTTACTGCGAACATGGAGATTCTAGAAAAGGAAGTCTATGCTCTCACTAATAGTCAGGTAGATATTAAATATTTCAACAGTATGCATTTTGTCTAGAATAATTCTAATAATAACAATAAGAATGTAGACGATGTATTAAAGTACTAAGTAACAATAAGAATGTAGATGATGTATTAAAGTACTAAGTAACAGGTTCAAGGTAAATCTGGTTTGAGTTTCCGGGCATTTGAATATAGCGGTGAACCAGCGCTTAGGTGAGTTAGCTAGATTGGGCGTCTCTTCTATGAAAACTTCTGTTTCAATACCTGCTACTGTCAGCCACAGCCGAAAGTTGAATTATGATTATTTTTTGCGACAGGTTTGTAGAAAGAAAGCTTTTATATCCTTTAGAAACCAGGCCAAGAGTTATATGGACCCTTTACAATAATTGTTGAACCACTAACTTTGTACACATAAGCAAATTGGAAGTATTTATCTTAATATCTATTCTAATGGTACATTCAACTATAGGACGGCATTAAACCGTCAGCTTGCCTTCTAGTGTCACCTGTAGTACATATCTTCCGTCGCTTCAAGAAAACACACCTGAACATTTGTTGTGTCTATGTTCAGGCTTGTTTAGAAGCAGGTTTAATCTTTTGGGCTCCCCATTTTTTAACACACTCAGCAATATTTACAGTATTCGAATTGCCCATATAACTATTATTATTAATATATCTGTATCGTTTTAACATGACCATTCTTCTACTCAATATTACAAGGAACGTGGAATCAAAATGAATTTCTTAGCTAATTGAGGAGGATTCGTTCCACTTTTCACTTCACTTCACCTAACCTCAGTACAGATATAGTTTTCAACGGTTTAAGTTAATTTTTACTTGAGAGCAAATGACTTGAAATCAATTCTTCAAAAATGGGAATTTGTATCATTGGTGGAGAAAAAAAAATCACACGAAATCATGCCAGATGAGAACGGTGCGTGGTCGTTCACATTTATTGAGTTGTTTACAAAGAAGTTATAAGTAGAATCGCCAGTATAAAATAACATAACCTTATTAAGAATATTTTTCCAATCAGTTTTGCTTTTCTTTGTTAATTTTAACTGCAGTATCCTAAAGGCCTTCAATGTACATCCTTTTGGATTCTCAATTAATTCCATGCAAGCTTTTTTGCCTTTGTTAGATTGTTTTCGTTTCGTGAAAGGTCTTTCATATTAGCAGTATTAGCAGAAATTTTTTTTTATAACTTGTAACATCTTGAACTTACTGATATGAAAATAAAAAATATTATGAAATTGTCAGGATATTCTATGTTCAAAGTATTATAAACTTTGTTATCAAATTATGTATACCTGCAATAAACTTAATTTTTCTACTTCAAATGCTAACTTCTTTGATTTTAACTTGATAATTAAAGTGAAATACTAAACAAATTTAAACAATAAAAGTAATCAACGTGATTTTTGTTTATCTTGAAAATATCTTAAAAGCATGCAAAGTGCTTGTCAATTAAAGACTTTGAGGAATTTCTTACTAGAGAACTGAACTTTCGGTAACAAATTCAAATGAATACTCTTCACTCCATATATATACATACATATGCACACATAGTTAACATAGTTATGTGTTAGCACTCACACAAATATCGAGTTTCTCTTGACAATGACTAACTTTACAATGCAGACAATAAAAGTACAACGCGACTCATTCCCGATTGGTGATATAAATTCTTACTACTGGGTTAAGTGCTGCAATAATGTTTTAATTCAATTGTTTCATTTGAAAATGGAGACAAATACATACATTCGCCTATTCACTGGTAGTGCCACATACACACACATATATATATATGAAGATAGAACGCGTACATGCAAACATTGAGCGAAACCTAACAACCTAATTAAATTCTCTAAACAAAGTTATATTTCCGCACTCTTGTCATTTTGTTATTCCTGTTGTATATCAACATTTGGTTGCTGTTGTTGTTGTTGCTGTTGTTGTGTTTTATTGCTGTTGATGTAAAAGTTGTTTTATCTTTTGTATTATAATTGTTGTTGTTGTGCCATATGCGAATGTCTTTTATTCTAGTCCTGCCGTTGTTGTTTTTGTCAGTGCTATTCCTACTAGTACAGCTGTTGCTGTTGTTGTCATTGTTGTTATAGTTGTTTTTGCTTTTATTGTTCTAGCAATGCATCTTCAATTTGAAACTTTTTTTCTATACACTTTTTGTTATTTGTGTGATTTACTTTGGTAGTATGTGGAGAGAAGAGAGGAGATAGCACTGCCTTAGAAATGTAAGGCGCAAATGGTAGCTGTTGACGGCTTTTGAACTTGTCAGTAAATTAACTGTTTCGCTACTTTAGCCACTCCAGCTACAGTTGCAGCTATGTGTGCCCTATCATTTGCTTTGTTATCAAGTTTAAATAAGTCAGTCGTGCGTCGCTCGCTTGGAATTGGCCCAATTAGAAGTTTTAACAGATTTCGTGAATACGTGGAATGTATTTCGTGCTGCTTTTATTTGCTTTGATATCTTTTTTTTTGTTTTTTTTTGCTATGGGCACTGATTGGCATTTGCAATTAGTGCAAATGTAAATAAAATGATTCAGTTTCTAAAGACAGAATTTTAATTTCAATACAATTTGCTTGAGATTGTTAAAAAGGCATACTTAAATCTAGTATCTTAAAAATCTTTCATATAGTTGATAATATAGTTTCAAAATGTTGCAGACACTAAAAATTAATTATTGTTATTGGCAACACAATTGCAGATTAATAGATTAGACTTACGTTAAAAACTTGCTATTAAATAACAAACATTGATTGGATTGGTATGTGTAACTATCGGGCTCCTTAATTGAAAATACATATTTTTATTTTAACGATGTGTAAAGCAATCGAAAGCCTAACTCAGTGTTAGACAAAAATCTCCCCGATGTAGACGGTTAGCCTTCTCAAGATTACCGATTTGGTATTTCGTATTTCAAGAGACTATCCTGACAGAGACAGTATAGAATCTATATTTCCTGGTCATGAATCCTTATGATCTATGAAATACCCTCTTAGATGTTTCTTCCGCTTATGCCGGGCACTCCCCAAGCACATGGTATGCAGTTTCCCTCTTCTCTACAGTATCTGTAGTGTGGATTTGATTAAATTCCTTACTTCGATACGTGATTATACAATCTACAGTGACCGGGCAATAATCCCGTAATAATTCTTAGATAATTTTTTGTTGTGATTATATTTTTGTGTATTTGATAGAAACGAAATAAACAAATTACACCGTTTTTGTTTATTTCGTTCGTATCAAGTACACAAATTTGGCTGGTTGTGCATTTCGCTTTGAATTAATTTCTTACGTTACCTACCGCCTAACTGAGGCTTCAGCGTATCTTTGAACGATAGGATATTAAACAGTTACTATGCTTTGCTAATATCATTTTGATTTGTTATACCAAAAATTGCACATGTTACTTTCTTATACATACTTTACATAAAAATATATAGTATGTATCTAATAGATTTATCTGAGTTAGAATATTCAAAATCAAACTAGAATTAAAACATATTATTTGGTTGTGAATTTCGCTTCGAATTAATTTCTTACGTTACCTACCGTCTAACTGAGCCTTAACATGTGAATCATAGATATGAGTATGGGTTCAGTTATAACATGTGACTCATAGATATGAGTATGGGGTGAGTTATAGTATAAAGTTTATACAAATCAACATTGTAACCAGTATCTTAATTTCAATACACTTGTAAATCAATAGTTACATATCTCAGTAGTCATTTTAAAAATAGTTAACGTGTAACTTATTGATATAAATATGCTTAATTAATAGCTAAAACGCCACTAATGACAGTATTGACAACAGTTTTTGAACATTATAAGAATGATATTGAGTGCAAAATGATACTGAAATTTATGTGGAACAAATAGAAAGTATGTGTGAGTAATTAAGGTTTATTTAAACTGTCATAAACGTTATTTTTTTGAGAAAACAAATTATTTGAAATATAAATTAAATATAAAAAAATTATTTGATATATAATTTTTTTATTAAAACGCAAGACTAGTAAATTTAATAAAACTCATAAATCATTGTTACATGTTAAATTCTCCAACAAACAGTAATAATTAAAAAATGTATCTAAAATTTTGTTGAAGTTAAAGTATTGGATAAAAAAATTTGTTGATGATATTCAAAGTGCCATTGGTTCATTTCACGCAATTAAAAATATTGGAAAAATTTTACAAAAAATTTGTAAAATATTCCAATATAATGTAATTGTGAAATACATGTATAATATATTTATGTAATTTTAAATACATGATGAAAAAAATTATATTTTTTGTAATAGATACGAGTATCTGTGTTGCACCGTAGATTTAACAAAAACAATAAATTATTAATTTTGTAGGGAAGGCAAAAAAAATCACGAATTACTGAAATGTGCAAAATGTGAAAAAGTGAAAAAGTGATTTTTTATCTGTACGAAATGAATTGATAAAAAGCAGTTGACGCATTGTACGAATTACAACTATCAGTGTTGCAGATAGCTATCATATCAGACATAGCAACGCCAACCAAGTTACCAAGAGCAGAAGATTCAGTTGGCATTTTTTTCCCATTCAGATGTGCTCGAAATTGATTTGAAAACAATGCGGCAAAAGTGTGAAAGTGAAATGTATCGCACTTGATTTGATTGTATGTCGAAATTTTTTCCAGTGTAAATTACATTACACATGCAACTGATTTTTGAAAAGTGTAAAAAATTGCTGTATTGCATGGACAATTTTGGAAATCACTTTAAAAGTTTTATGGTTTTATTTAGGATTTATTTCGATGATGTGGTGAGATGATTAAAAGGTTATATCGTTTATTTTTCTATATAGTATATATATAGGTATTTTAAGTGGTGAAAAAATGAAATACTTAAGTATTCGTCAATCCGCAAATCATCTTATTCAAATAGGTGACAGCAGTTTCGAGCAAGTTGAATCCTTCAAATATCTTGGATCAGTAATAAACCTAACAAATAACTGCAGTCAGGAAATAAATGAAAGAATAAAGGCAGCAAATAAAAGCTTTGGTGGATTATATAAAGCACTAGGTTCAAATATGCTTAGTAAAAAGTCAAAATTAGGAATATATAAAACGCTGATATCTCCAATCTTAATATGTGGTGCAGAGACTTGGACTATAAAAAAATCTGATGAAAATAAGCTATATATCTTCGAACGCAAGATTATACGTGGCATACTTAGTTCAATTAGAGAAGAAGACGGCACCTATTGGCTATTATTTAATGATGAATGTGAAAAGAGCTAGGAGAACTAGCAATAAGCAAAAGAATAAAACTAAAGCAATTACAATGGGCTGAACATATTCAAAGAATGAGCATAGATAACCCAACAAAAAAAATATTTCAATATGCACCAGAAGAAAGAAGAAAAAGAGGGCGTCCGAGTTTACGCTGGAAAAAGAAACTGGAGATTGATAGCAAACGACAGAGATAGGTGGAAGAATTTTCAAAGGGAGACCAAGATTCAACTAGGATCGTTGCGCCACTAATGATGATGAGAAATACGTGTTTTTGAAAATTTTTTAATATTAACTCAAGAATTTTTCGTTGCCTTTACGATTCTATATAGCTCAGATTGAGAGTCAGATGAATTTAAAACAATAGCGAAATAGTTCATACATTACATTTACTATACATATTAAAAGCAAATATATTTCTTTCGAAAGAAAAAAATTAAATGTTTATTCAAGCAATGTAAGTATTAAATAAATTATTAAATCATGTTTTACAGTAAATTAACATGAAGTAGAAGATTATTCAGGTACTTAACCTTTTCAGCTCATATTATAGTGGATTAAAATCTAATACATAAGTATGTAAAAGTAATATTATATTATAATATTTATTATAAACTCGGTGGCGAGTTTCAACAAGTCGATTATGTAGGAGTTGCCAAGATGAAGAGGAGGTACAATCTATCAACCACGTCCTGTGTCTCTGTCTAGGAAGACAATGTCGCTTTTTCACTGGAAAACTAAACCAAATGGTTTAGCAAGAATAAAGGTTAGCAACTCGCCATTGCCGGTAAAGTTTTTGAGGGCATCACAATGGACAATATATGCCACCGAGTGGAAGTGCTGACAACTGTTAGCACACGCCTTCTGCACCTTACCTAACCTATTAATTATAAGTACTCTATATCTATATTAAAATATACTTATATTCTTATCTACAAATTATAATTGAATTTTTGATTTTGTAAATATGTTTAGTCATGTTAAAATTAATATATCCTTTTCACTTTACAAGTGAAGAGGTGTGCTAAATTTGTTGTTGTGCTTTGTAATTATATAATATTAGATAATTGTCGATGTAAGCTCAAAATAGATTTATTGTAATTACAATATTTTCGTATGCTGTAATATGTGATTTCATGTTGAATGCGGTAGCAGCAGTAACATCAGTAGCAGGTGACAAAAAGCGACATGATTCGCATGTGGTAAGTGGCATGTGACAATGTCTGTCAATAAGTCACATCATTATGTTTAATTATGATTTGTTTGCATTTGCCTTAACTTCTGTTAATTACAAATATTTGATTTATTATTGTTGTAACGATGACAGCAGATACTGTAATTACAACGAACTATAAGTAGATGTTAAATTTCATTTAATTACACTGACACATTTACGTTACGATTGAGATAAATATATAATTTATTTCTGTAATGTTTAAATGCTTATCAATTTATAAATGTAAAACAGGAATATCTTTTTCATACACACAGAGATATGTTATAAATCTATAAATGCAGGAAGTGATTCCTGAGAAAAACAAAAAAAAAGCGAATTTTGATCTTATATTCAATATTTTTCGATATACGCGTATACTTTTAATTAATAGTATGATATATTTCCTAAAACCACTGATGTTGAGTACTTGGCAATACTCGAAACAGCCAAATTTCAACACATTAATTAAAATTTTTGTCTTTGTCTTTTCTTTGCTATTCGAATCCGTCTGACAATATTAATTTTTGTTCTTATTTGTTATTATTTTTAAGACATTTATAGTTTTGTGTTGAAATTTCCTTTACAAACATTTTGACTTAAATATAATCCAACAAAATTACTCTAGCATATATTTTCAATTATTTAAATCCATATCTGTCCACAGTTTTTATCTAAAAAATGTTTATCTGCTGTGCGTTTTTGTTTCAAGGATTTAAACGCAATTCCTTTTTTACAATTTTTTTCCTCTATCAGTTTTGTCCACTTAGCATAATGGATGTGTCATAAACATTTTATGCTTTGGCTTAAATTTATGCAGACGAAACCTTAAGTCAAAATTTGTGTTAGATACAATAGAAGAGTGATTTCAGGCAATTCGAGAGATTTCAAGTTAAATTTTCTTTCAGGGGAGCACTGATTTCCTACAATAATATAAATTTGAATATTAAAGAAAATGTTTGATAAGAAGTTATATATTTGAGATACAATTTGAAATTTGTAATATAAGAATTTTATTTAAATAAAATAAAGTACAGGTAATTCGTTATTTGTATCTTATTTAATTTTATCATATAATCCATATAATCCATATTTACGTATCTAAATATAATTCTAATTACTTAAAGGCGAAATATTAAATTAAATTTTTTTAATATTTTATTTATGTTTAATTTTGAAGCTTATGTAAATTTTATTAATATAATTTTATGTGATCGTTAAATAAAAATGACATTTAAATAAGTTATTTAATTATACACAAAGTTTTTTTTTATCATATATATATTAATTTTTTTATTTTATTTAATACTCGAGTATATATGTGCTTTGAGATATCATAAAATTTATAATCAATTAAAAATTAAAGGGAGAAAGTAACTAATTTTTTTATATGGTATATTTAAATATTTTCTGTTTCTTGAAGTTTTTCTTTACTAGAAAGAATAAAATAAAATTAAAAAAACATATCGATTTTTTTATTTGACTTCAATCGAAGCTTTGACTGCAGTAGTGAAATAAATCATGAAGGGTAGGCAAATATTGCCAATAAAAAAGTTTAAATAAAACCGAAAAATTTTCCATATACTCTTTTAATTTAAATTTTTATTTTATTATCTTTAATTTTTTACAGAAATAATTTTTATCGACGGCTTACGTACAATTACCCGCTGGGAAAATCCAACTTTTTCGACATTTGTTTGTTTAAGTACATAATATAAACATTGTTTATTTTTTTTGGTTAAATTTTGTTGTAAATTTGAATTTACAAATCATTTTATTACCTTTTTTATTTTAACAATATATATATTAATGCTTTATGGTTTGCAAATTGACGCGCTTATAATTTTTAATGATTTTTACAAGTTCATTAGCACAAAAATAAATTATTAAATCTGATGCGATTTTAAAGCAAACGTTTCATATATTTTCATCGATATACCAGAACTGCAATTAAACTTTATTTATTAAAAGATATTAAATTATATATATTTGTAAAAAATTGAATATCATACAGCATATTATTGTATATTTAATCCAAACCTTGATGTTATAGAAATTAAAAAAAAAACCAATAATTTATTTATTGCAGTATATCAATATGATATTTAAAATATTCTCATTTCAATGTATTTTTTCTTAGATATTTTTATATTTTAGTAACACGCAATAGTAAAAAAATAGTCATAATACTGAGTTTGACTTGATTCTGTACACAGCAATTATGTTGTGCTTAGTAATCTCACTTCATTCCTTCATTCAAATGGGATCATTCTTCATTCTTTTCGGACATCTTCTTGACCTCATCATCTCCAATTTGGCTGAAATTTGTTTTTATGATCTTCTCTCATAAAATAAGATGACCTGTATCACTAGACAAAATTTTGTAATTTTTTCCATGGAGATGTAGACCCATAGGATTTTAAGAATTAACATTGTAGACACATTTCTAGATAGCCATATCTCAGGCTATATAAATAAAAGTAATTTGAAATTTATTGCGTTTTAAAGATAATTGATTGCACTTTTGAGAATACACTGAGGGCTTAATTTAGTAATTATGATATGGTTATGAGGTCGTGACAGTGACAAAGCGCCAGAATCTAGAGTTTTGAGCACAAAGAAAAGTATGCAGACCATTAATATTTTCTTTAGTTTCACATAACATGTTTTCCCTGACACAGATGGAACCGGACAATGGATATCTCATTTATTTATTTTTTTAGTTATTCATATATTTATATAGTTAATTTTCAAATTTTGATTTATTTATTTATATAGCTATTTATTTAGTCATTGAGTTTTAGTTACTTTAGTTATTTGTGTATATTCATATTAATTGAGTCAGGTTATTTTATGTTGGTAGGTTATGCCATTATTTTTTAGAGAGTTGTAGGGCAAAGTATATCTACGGTGTTAATTTCCAATGGCTAGTCATCACGGTGACTCACGTATTGTCATTGAATAATATACTGATTGCATGGCTTTCTAACTATGATATGGTTATGAGGTCATGACAGTGATAAAGCTCCAGAAACTGAAGTTTTGAGCACAAAGAAAAGTATGCAGAAAAATATGAAAAAATAATTCGAAAAAATAGTTTTTTATTTCAGTAGAAAATTGTCCTGAATCCCTCTTTAAAACGACTTTAGTACGATATAAGCTTCATAAATGGTACAATAATGGTTATTATAGTTTAGTATTATTTTACTGTAATATACTATAGTCATTCTGCAACATTCTGCATTCTTGAGGGGAATTTCCCCAACACAATGTCATGAAATACAATTTTTATAACTGGGTAATGATGTGAATATCTTTCTTGGATAGATTTGTAGACAATGTTGATAACTTTGATAACTGTTTGGTGATGAGAATACTGTCCACGGATAGTCTTGAGAGGAATATCATCAACACAATGTCATGAACTACAATTTTTACAACTGGGCAATGATGTGAATACTTTTCTTGGATAGATTAGAAGAAACTGTCGTTAAATACAAGTTTGACAAATAAATAATGATGCGAGTGCTGTCCTCGGATAGATTTGAAGACAATGTTGATAATTTTGTTAACTGTTTGGTGATGAGAATATTGTCCAGTCTTAAGAGGAACGTAATTAAAACAATGTCA
>NC_051847.1:189391428-189397036 GCF_002237135.1 Teleopsis dalmanni | reverse complement strand
TAGGTAGGTAGTAGATCACTATAGAGACCCATTATCGGAAATCGGTGCTTGATTAAAGGAAAATACTTATATAAAGCATTAATATTCGAAGACTTAATTAAACATTTTATTAAAATTTTTGATATATAAGTTTGGTTACTACTTTAGAATAAGGTTCTTTTAGGTAATAAATTAAAGGATATTTAATTAATTACAAATTGGTTATTTAAATAAACCGTTTCTAATTTTTCGCTATTCTTTAACTGAACGTATCTCAGTAAATTTTAAAAATGAATCCTCATTGCTATATGGATTTTTTGCTAGTTTTGAGTCAACTTAGGAAATTATGAGGAGTATACCGGAAACGTAGTGTATATAGTACATATGACATGATATATAAATGCATATATAAGTATATAAGTATATGTATAAATATATATATAAGTATATGTATAAATATATATATAAGTATTTTTTTTTGAATTTCTGAAATATTTAATTACTAAATAATATCAGAAAAACAAGCATCAATAAATTTTGAAAATTGATCAAAATTTAAATTTATTATCAATTTCATATTCCAAACGAAAAGTTTACCCTAAAATTTTGTTCATATTTTCATTTTCTGATTATTTTTTGCAGCACTTTTATGCTCTTTTTTTTCCTTTTTTCATCGTTTTGTAATTCAGAATTGATGATCTTGTTTGGAATGTTGACAGTGCCTTGCGACTCTGGCTGCTGTTCTGGTGTTACTAAGACTGCTGTTGCTCTGTGCTCATGCCAAGTGTAGAATTTGGCTGACTTGGCTATATAATACATATTCGATACAAACATTGGCTATGAAGGCATATACACAAACATTCATACAAACCAAATACAAATTTCTTAGCAATTTTAAAATACAATTTTAAAAAATTCCAAATGTTTATTTATTTTATTTTGATCTCAATTGTTTGACAATGATACCTCCTCCTCGTCTGCTGTTATCTCTGGTTTAATTTTTAAACGTTTGGTTGTTTATTATGATATTGTTGTTGTTGTCTTTCTTTGCGTGTGTCCTTTAGATATAGCACCATTTGTAATTTATTTATATATTTTGTAGCTTAAAAATTTTTTAAGTAATTTGTCAACATTGATCTTTGCTTGCTCTTTGACATTACTTGGCTTCTTGAAAATTTATTTAAATATATAAATTAATATTGATATAGCACATTTTGTACGAAAAGATATCAATCGATCTTTTGAATAATCTGAACATTGTAATGTCTTTTAAGAAGAAGTTATCACTATTAGCTATAACACTATATGTTTCTTTTTACACTAAAGAATGGGTTTAATATAGTCCTTATTTAAAAATTGTCGACTGACTGTAGCTTATTCATTGAAAATAATCCAGAGACTTGTTCATTCTCTAGAGGAGATTAACATAAATAGTTTATTCATCAAAAACAATCCAGAGGATTGTGCATTCTCCAGAGGAGATGAAAATAAGTCTGCTGATAGCGACTTGAAACCTGCTTTTTAATATAATACAGAGTGCTATAGTCTCGTACGATACTCGTATATATTGTTGTGTATGATTCTATTAAAATTACATAAATTTATGCAGTGAAAATTCACGTGAGCAAACACTCATCACAACCCAATTTTTTGTTCGTCCAAGAGAGGTATTGAGGATCTTGATCAATTACAAGACCTGACACTAAAAAGCATTTTGAGCTTCGCCAAATGTTCCAGGTGATTTTAAACCCTGAATTTTTTCTCTATATATGGTAACACAATGGGTCAATAGGCTTAAGGGGATCCCCTAGGGATTGCCGGTATAACCTAAGGTATTGATCAAAAAGGGGTTCAATTCTTTCAAATAATATAGAAAGAAGTGTAGCTGCTCATCTAAAAGTTACGTCCTCTAGGAGAGTTTGTGTTGTATCAAGTTTTGAGAGCTTCATTTTTGAAAAATCACGTTGGGATTACTAACTTAAGCACCTTTAAGTTTGTTAAAATGTGCCAATAGGTTTCTTAATCAAGAGGTCACTTTATTAATGATTATCTATAAAGATTTGAAGGTATATTTGTTAGATAGGCGGATAACACCTATCTATATTATGTAGAAAGTACCACTAGTATAAGTCACAGACATATTGGTTTTTTTTTTGTTTTACAGCATAAGTCTATTTTTATTAATTTATTAAAATTGTGATTTTAAATTAATAATTAATTTTGCTCTCCAAATTTTAGAAGACTTTAAAAATACAAACTGATTTTAAAACTATCATGTTAATAACATAATATATACCTATGTCTTATTTTTGAAATGTTGTATTTTTTCATTACAGAATTCTCTTTCGCGTATCAATGGACGTTCCGATGTCTACGACTATCAATATTCAAAGCCGCCGATGGAGCCACCATCGTCGGCAACACCATCACCTGCAGTACTGTCGGCGGCTCAAATGAATGGCCATGTACCAAAAGTATTAACAACATTAATACCAACAAAATTAAGTCGAAAGCCGAGCATAGAACGAGAAATTCCTTTAACCTGCCTTAGATGTAGTCCTGCATTGGATTCTGGTGCGGGCAGTTCCCGATCAGACAGCCCGCATTCACATCAGCAAGTTACATGTGTTAGTCGTGCAAGCACTGGTCCATATTCACCATCGCCATCAAATTTTAGTGATGTTGGACCACCTGCGCCACCACCAAGAAATCCTACTTTATCTTCATCTGCGACTCCACCACCACCACCGCCTTCGAATCAACTATATAAACGTCGTTCACCAGCTACAACCCGCCCTGCTGCTATTACTCCAAATCCAACAAGGGGCACTTCTCCTGTTATACCACAAAATGGCATTAAAGCCCAACAACAATTGTCACAACAAATGAAAGCATTAAGTTTATACCAGTCCGGTGGTAGTGCTGTAGAACCGCCACCACCTTATCCTATAAATACTATAAATACCGTCGTAGTAACTACTTCTGCACCGCCACCAAGCTATACAGCCTCTATGCAATCGCGTCAATCACCGACGCAATCGCAATCAGATTATCGCAAATCCCCCAGCAGCGGAATATATTCTGCTACTTCAGCTGGTTCCCCTAGCCCAATAACCGTAACAAACAGTGCAATCCTACCATTGCAGGCAACAGCAGTTGCTCGACCACAGCCCCGCGCCTATCAAACGAGACAGCAGCCAATTATAATGCAGAGCGTTAAATCAACGCAGGTACAAAAGCCTGTGCTTCAGACAGCTGTAGCACCACAATCTCCGGTAACTACTTCGGCTTGTAATTCCCCTGTACACATCCTAAACGCACCACCTTCGTATCCACAGAAATCAGTTGCTGTTGTACAGCAGCAAGTGCAAGCACAACAACAATCTCCTCTGTTGGCTGGTGGAATGCCAACTACACTCATTACTTCTAAGCCAGTTCCGCCTACTCCTACTACGCCGCCACTTAATGGTGCAGTGGTGAATAAACCGCCTTGTATCGAACCACCGTCATATGCGAAGAGTATGCAAGCAAAAGCAGCGCAGCATCACCAACATCAACAGCAACAACAACAACAGCAGGCTGTTGTTGCCGCAGCTGTTGCAGCGCAGCAAGCACAACTGCGTGCTGCTGCTGCAGCTCTAGCTGCGCAACAAAAGCAAGCAATTGCAGCGCCACCAGTAAGTAGCCGACAATTACCGCCACCACCACCGTACCAGAGTACACGTGCGGCAGCACCACCACCACTAATAAATTCAGATAATAACAATATGGATATGGATATAAAAAGCAATGGCGGTTTGCATAATAACAATCCAAATATAAATTATAATTTAATTAACAATAATCATATAATGAATAGTAACCTGACAACAACGCCGCCGATACCACCCGCTAAACACAACGGTGGAAGCGGTGGTACAACAAGTTCGGGCAGTGGAGGAGGCTCTCCGGCAAATTCGGCATCAGTTGCTGGTGCGGGTGGTAAAGGCTCTGAAAATTGTAAAAAAATCAAACATGCCTCACCAATACCGGAACGCAAAAAAGTTTCTAAAGAGAAGGAAGAAGAGCGTAAGGAGTGTCGAATACGACAATATTCTCCACAAGCTTTTAAATTCTATATGGAACAACATATCGAAAATGTACTCAAATCCTATAAACAGCGCACGTTCCGTAAGAATCAATTGGAAAAAGAGATGATAAAAATTGGACTCTCAACGCAAACCCAAGTCGAAATGCGCAAAATGCTTAACCAAAAGGAGAGTAATTACATACGCCTGAAGCGTGCCAAAATGGATAAGAGTATGTTTGTAAAAATTAAACATATAGGCGTGGGTGCATTTGGAGAAGTATCTCTGGTGAAAAAAATTGATACAACAAATCATTTATATGCCATGAAGACGCTGCGAAAGGCCGACGTTTTAAAGCGGAATCAGGTAGCGCATGTGAAAGCAGAACGTGATATTTTAGCAGAAGCCGATAATAACTGGGTTGTTAAGCTGTACTACAGTTTTCAGGATAATGAAAATCTATATTTTGTGATGGATTATATACCAGGTAAACTGAAAATACAAATATTTTGTAATAACATGGATATATTTGATATGTATTCCTAAAACTTTTAGGTGGAGATCTTATGTCATTATTAATTAAAAAGGGTATCTTTGAAGAACCATTGGCTCGATTTTATATAGCAGAATTAACTTGCGCAGTAGAAAGTGTGCATAAAATGGGTTTCATTCATAGGTAGGCATTTAAAAATTACACACATATATATAATGAATGGAACAAATTTATAATGTCTTTACAGGGATATAAAACCTGATAATATACTCATCGATAGAGACGGTCACATAAAACTAACTGATTTTGGATTGTGTACTGGTTTTAGATGGACACATAATTCAAAATATTATCAAGAAAATGGTAAATATAAATGATAATATTAAGTTAAAAATTAACATTAATTAATATATATATATTTTTAGGAAATCATTCTAGGCAGGATTCTATGGAGCCTTGGGAGGAGTACTCAGAAAATGGTCCAAAACCAACTGTGTTGGAAAGGTAAAATTAAGTCGTTTTAAATAATAAAATATTCGAGTTATTCAGTCTATTCCTAAAACAAAAACTATGAACTGAAACGATTGTAAATTACATTTAAAATATTTAAAAATAGTTAATTTTTTAAATCTCAGAGTTGTGTTTCTTCTCTTTGTTTCTCTTCCCTTTTCTTTTTTTATTCTCTTCTCTTTTCGAGAGTCGAGTTGAATTTTGCTTTAAATATAATCAATAAAATAATTCATCAAACCTAATTGTATTATGTATAGAATGAAGTCACAAGACGAACAGCAATAGAGCTATATGCTTCATTCATTATAATAAATCCAAATGAAAAGATTGAAACAAACAATTACTTGCTTGTACTGCGCTTGTTGAAAGAGGTAAACCACGCTTTATCGTCTGTAAGAACTTAGGAATATAGCTCTATTCCCTATGCTGTCGCCCATCTGTTTTTATGTCCAAATGCGCACAAAAATTTGTGTCCTATTGATTTATGACTCTGTTCCATAAGCGTGAGAAGATTCTTTTATTAGATTGGTTTTAATATTGTGTTCATCCTTTTCCTCCA
>NC_051847.1:189324839-189391328 GCF_002237135.1 Teleopsis dalmanni | reverse complement strand
ACATTTTAAGTGATAACAGATCAGATTAATAAGTTTGTAATAGGTTTCTAGCTAACACGTTTCTCAGCATGACGTCATTATATGATAAGCAAATATGTCGAAATACATTGGTCAGTGTTTAGGTCTATGAAATTTAATAAAAAAAAATGGCAGAGATATACAACTTATAGCGGAAAACAATTCCCAGTGTTATTCAAAAAGGTGTGATAGTATAGCTTTATAAAATAATTGCAAGATCTGTGTTGACTCTCCAAGTTTTAAGATATATCACAATTGAAATTTGTAAAACTTTTATACAATAAAATATAAAATGTTAGAATAAAATCTTATTTTAAAAATAAAATTAAGAGTAACTCTCCACAGGGAGAACTAACTAAATTGTAAATATCAGGTCTTAAAACTCATTTATCAAAAAATTGTGAAATATCACATATTTGACAGAATACATATTGAATTTAAATAAAATAAAAACAAAAATATTGTTTAAAAAAACACGTTCTTGTCGAAAAATTAAAAGAATTTTTGATATACCTGATATATAAAAATTTTCTACGCTACTAGACTGACTGAAGCAGTTAGCATTTGAACTGGAATTAACTGATAATAAAATTTTATTATTTTTATTATTTAAATTTAGATTAAATTCATCTTATAAAAACAACATATTATTCATTTCAAAATAAAAATATTATATAAATATATATAATATAAACTATTGCATCGGAACAGAAAGAACTAAAGCTATTAGTGTTAAAAGTTAAATAAAATCGATAGTAGTGTAAAAATTTAATAGTTCTTTGACATCAATCTTTTATATAGAAATCTTTTAAATACTATTGAACTATATTAATGGAAACCTTAAATCAGCATAAATTGAACTCTACTATGAAGGTGTGAATTGATAAACTTCAACTTTCTTTAACACTTAACTTAATAGGTGTGGGCTTCAATAAATCGGGTTGTAGGAACAGAATACTTTAAAAAATCGAATTTAATTTGACAGGAAAAACACAGATACCAAATTACATAATTAATAGAAGTCGCTAACAAAAAGAAAATATCAGAGTAACTATAATAGCTTTACTAACAAAAGACTATCTTATAAGTCTACATATTAATAGTAAGGACGGACTTCTTTTAAATCCTACTGCCGTAACTATAGATCAGAAAAAATGGAAAGAAAACGTCAAAGGAAAAAAAAATCTGTCAAAACAAGCATTGCCTTATTTACTATTTTAGAATAAAATTATTTTTTTCTACAATTAATTTTGGGGTACCACAACGCTCTGGTATCATAGGTCATAAGTAAATTGCATATAAATTATTATTAAAGTGGAAAAAACCGTAGTTAATAATTATTTTTATGAGCTACAAATGCTTCATTGAATTGTATTAATATTAATAATATATAAATATTATTATATATATAAATATTAAATTTTTTTATTTAATATAAATATATTAATAATTTTTTAATAGTTATAAAATTTATGAAAATTATTATTAAAGGAAACAAATCGTTTCTTTAAAATAATATTTACATTGTTTTATATAATTATAAAAATAAATTTTATATATAATTATTTTACCTAAAGCATTTTTTTTTTTTAAAGGAAAGGTCAAATAATTTTTTGGGTCACTGTGACAGATGTCGAATATTCAAATATGTATCTCATATAATAAAAAAATTAAGAAAGTTCAAATATTGGAATTTAAATATGAAAATATAAAATGATCAGAAATAATTTTAGTAATTTAGGTAATAACCGAAATGCTTAAGTCTCTTAAGTAGATAGAAATTGATCTAGAAAATGTTAATGAAACTGTAGTTAATAATTGTCTACCTGCATCATATATATGATTTAAAAATATTAAGTAAAATTTGCTAAGAAGCGTGACTAAGAGTTTTTCAACTTTCGACTAAAATAACCCAATATTAATAAATAAATCGTATACAATATGGGTTACGAAGGATTCAGATGCTCCATGAAACCAAATAAAATGTGTTAATAATATAGTGGATGATTTGAACTAAAGACTGTAAACACATAAACATTAAACTTATTTTTAAAAATTGTAATTTATATTCACCCACCATTTTTTCGACTATAGCCTATAGTCATCTTCAGGCTAGTGTTATAATTTTATAATATAGCAACAATTTAATACTAACGATAACGAATTTGAATTGTTACTATATTATAAAAATATTATATCAGTACTCTGAAGATGATTATAGACTATATATTCATTATATATATACATATATATTTAGATATATATATACGTAAATAATTAAAGTAAAAACGTAGAAGTAGAACTCGCAGGAATTTATGTTTAAGTAATAAATATGAGTATGGATAGCATACTTAACATGTTAATATCACAGAACACCAGAATTTTTTTATAAAAAAATATAATTCTTCGAAGTTCTTGGATTTGAGTAAATTTTGAAATTAATACCATAAATGGAAGACTAAGACAATAGTTATTTTTAATATTTAATTTTATTATTTATATAGTCATCATATTTAATACTATAAATATCATATTAATGACTTAGATTTCCTTAAGTCTAAATTGTATGGACTCTAAAATTTTATACGCTTTAAATTAATAGCTAGTGTACTTTCGAAACCCCTCAACGGACTTCAATAATTGAAAGCAATTACTTAACTTTAACAGATATGTACATTAGAGAGGACTTACTTTGAAAAGACTTACATCGAAAAATCTTACTTTGCAACGACTTGCTTCAAAAACCCTTTCTTCAAAACGACTTACAGACGTATATGCTCAAAAGGAAGTATTCGATTTCTTAATATTATTAACTGAATTAAAAATTGTATTAAATACTGTAATATAAAAGTAAACTAGAATGTTTTTGTATATATTTTATTACTTAAAATAAAAATATTTATTAAATTGCAACTCATAAATGAAATCAAATATGAACTTTAAGAATTATAAATTGTAAGGATTTAGTTCAAAAATATTGGATGTAATACAGAATAATTGTTTTAATAGTAACAGGAATGATCTGAAGGATTACTATGGACAAACTTTTATTTTTTTATTATACAAATATAAAATATTTATTTGTATACTTAAAGATTTTATAAAAGTTTTGATTGTAATTATGATTATTATCGCGTTATTGCTTTAAGTTTGGTTGAGAGGATGTGTACTTATATAACTATGACCACTTACACTTGGAGACCTCAATTGCCAATTGTGATGTTCTCATATATATGGATTACTTTAGTCAAGTATGTAATATTTTCAATTACAAAAACTGATTCATTAAAAACTTAAATGATTTTAAATAATTTTAGTATTTAGAAATAAATATATTTTAAGAAATTACTTAAATCTATGATGAATCAACACTCAAAATTATTTTCGAAGAATTAAGATCCGTGATAGAAAGTCAATTCATTACTCACAAATTAATTCTTATGGAGTTTTGTATAATTTATATGACTAAGGAACTAAAACTCAGTGTAAGAAATTTTTTTCAAATTTTTAAAATTCATAGATTTTTTTGTTTTGATTTTTAATTGTTAAATATACTTAAAATTCTAGAAATATATTATGATTTTTAAATACAATATATATATATATAAAAAAATTTTTTTGAGCCGTGTGTTTTCGAGTAAATTGGCGTAAATTAAATTTAAATTTTCTAGGGATTTTTTGCACTGCACTTATGTAAATATTTATTTATTTATTATTTGTTTATAGTTTTCAAATTTATTTATTTATTAAACATCTTATAAAATTTTCACAATGGTAACGACTATTTTACCTAATTCTTATCTAATTTACCCTACACAAAATCCTGGTAAATACCAACATTCACTGCCTTACCGACATAATTTACTATTTCCCTCAATTAGCTCGAACTCGCACACGGCCTTAATGTTTATTATTAATAATAAATTGAATGATAGAAATTTTCTTATAACATTTTGTAAATAATTATTTAATTATTTTATGTATTTTAAAATAATATCCTAGTCATCCCTAAAAAAAGAAGTGGTTTCACTTACCTTCATCTAATAACCTTTCCAAATGATTGAAAACATTGGGAAATGCGGCTAATTGTTTGCGGTCCTTCAGCAGCTGAGCCAAGTAGTCGGCTATGCTCTGTGTGCTTTGTTGTTGCTGCTGTTGTTGCTGTACGGTATTATTATTTTCACAGACACTCATTGTGATTTTGCTTTTGTTTTTGTGTTTTCTTTAATAATAAATACTTTTCAAAAATATTCTAAATATTTTGGATTTGTTGGATTTGTTTTAGAGTATACTAAACTTTGTTTCTAAATATAAGAAGAAGGAGAAGAAAAAAATTAAATATATATATTTAACATATAAGTTTTATATATGAGCAATAAATAATTTAGTGATTGCTTTTTTTTTGTTTTATATTAATGTTTTTTTTTATTGCACAACTCATTTTATTGAACTTGTTTTGTTTTTACACATCAAACACGTTTCATTTCGTTCAATTAAAACAACAGCAGCAACAACAACAACAAATAGTTTAGAAATGCATTCACAGCAGTAAAAATAATAAAAGTAATAAAAAAATCTTTATAAAATATTGGAATTTAAAAAAATAATTAGTTATTGGTTACAAGAAAGAGTATGGAAAAATATTTGTTTAAGAAATTCAAGAAAAAAAAAAAACAAAAATTAACTTAAGAATTTAAAGTAAAAGTTGAAGCTGACTTGAATCCAGTTGATTCATGGGATTATACACATACATAAATATGCTCTCGCTCTCTCTTTGCTTATTTTGTTGTTTTTTTCTTTTTTTTTTTTGAATTCAATACTCTTTTCAGATCAATAGCAGCAGCAAGCAGCAGACAAACAGTTAATGTCGCCCAAAGGAGATGAAAAATGTTTAACAAAAAAAAAATTATAAAATAGTAATGTACAAAAAATTTGCACTAAAAAATTTAAAAATTATTAAATATTTTTATATATTCCAGAAAAGAATAATAAATTTCATTTGTAGAAAACAGTATTAAAAAAATATTACAACTACTACTACTCAGCAAATGAATGAATTCTTTTTTACTAGTTGTGGTTCGTAATGATTTGTGGGTGATCTCTACTATTGTTGTTGTTGCTGATTTATTTTAATATACATATTTAGTAAATTTAAAAAAACACTAACACGTTTGGTAATTACTATGTATTTTTATATTTATTCTACAAATGTTGCACTTAGTTTCATATAAAATTTTTCCGCGACTGTTATATGCTTTGCAAGTATAAAATTTTAACTTTTTATATTCATACGCTAACTAAACAAACGTACCGAACGAAAAGACAGCTAAAATGAAACTGAAATAATTTCATTTTCGATATTATATTTTTCCTTTCCATTCATAACACCATCTCCTTTGCGCACATTGATCAAATTGCTGCACACAAAATTCGCTTTCAAATACGATCAATTGTTTTGTTTGGCACAATGATGCCACTATGAATGTGTATTTACACAAATTTGAAACTTCAATGATTTGTACATATTATGAATGACATATGACATGTGATGTTTAGTATGTGAAGAAACCTTTAAGTATATGATGATCATAGCAATAGTTTCATAAAATTGCTTTTAAAGTAGATAAAAATTATTGCAAACAATTTAACTATATAATTATTAATAATAATTTTTAAACGGCTGGTCACTTTATTTGTGTTGAACAATTTTTATATTTTTCTTTCACATTAATAAGCGCATACTTGCGCGTAAAAACAGTAGAGCTATATATGATTATATTCGTGTGGAAATGTTGCCATTTCACTTTTTTGTGTGGGCTCGATCGTTTTACATAGGGTGTGAGTGGAACATTTTAAAAAGTAGTAAGATATGTGGGACGTATCTTAGGTTTAACTTATTCAAGTTTTAACGCACACACTTTAAATGAATGTATTTAATAATATTTATTTTAGCATTATTTAATCTATTGATCATTAATAGAAAAGGTAAAAA
Source organism: Teleopsis dalmanni (assembly GCF_002237135.1). Taxonomy (NCBI): domain Eukaryota; kingdom Metazoa; phylum Arthropoda; class Insecta; order Diptera; family Diopsidae; genus Teleopsis; species Teleopsis dalmanni. The sequence goes on along the minus strand of NC_051847.1, from coordinate 189,385,318 downwards.
AATATGTAAAAGTTATTTTTAGTATTTATTTTAATATTGTTTGTACCTAATTAGTGGAAAAGTTAAGGTTATGACAATGAAAAACTATGGACTCCGCCTGATACTTGTATCTCGAAAAAAATTATAATATAATTATAGAAAATTATGTGACACCATAGATATTTCAGAGTAAATAACAATATAACAAAAGCCCTACACCAGATCAGAGAGACGCTAATTTCCTGTTTTTAGTAAGTTTGTCTTATACTCATTAGCTGATTCATATTAAATAAGAATTATAAATATTGGATTTTGCATAAATCATCATCTTTTTTTTATTTAACAATGTATCTTTATTAAGTTTTAGAATCTTGAAAACTATTACCATCACATTATACATTACTTTATATAAACATACTATAATGAATTATAAAATCAATTGTAAATTATTTTAAGGGACCTCTGCATAACTAGCCAGGGCTTATTTACCGAATATCACGACATATAAGTTGAATTTATTTGAGTGAATGATTATCTTAGTCTTTAGGAATCCTGGGACCAAAATTTTGGAGTCATATATTAAAAGAGCTCAAATAAAATAACAGCCCGTTTTGTGAAACTATTACCAAACTTATCTCTTTAAAGTTGATCAATAGTGATTAGATTAGATTTTAAAATGGTTTGGGAACTTGTCACCACGTCATTGCATCCTTTGCGGGAGGATTATTGTGACATACCCACTTCAGTTCCATAGACGAGTAGCAGTTAAAAAAACCATTATGTCCTTTGGAGAGATGTTGACTAATTCTGTTATAAGTGAATAGGCAGTGAATAAGTACCGAAATCTGAGTCTGGCGAGACTATCACAGTGACACAGAATGTGTTCTGCTGTTTCCTTTTTTTCGTAACAAAATCTGCAGCTATAGTCTCTAGTAATACCTAGGTTTTAACTTCGCAAACCCTGAAAAACCCTGTGACAAGTCGGTTGCCACTTCTGTTCAGCATTAGTAGCTCCCTAATTCTGGCTTTTGATTGATTAGATATAGATTCTTTAGTTTGTCTGTAGGCATTTGTATTATCCCAATCAATCTGAGCTGCTCTTTTTAGTTTTTTTGACTAGTTTATCTGCTTTTTCGGTTTCCTCAAATCTGTTTTACCCTGGGATCCATATTAAGTGAACCCTGTTCCTTTCAGCAAGGTCTTTGAAAAGTAGAAGGCATTCCCACACTAGTTTTGAGGTTACTCTTACCTATTGTGATACGAAAGAGTTATGAAAGAGATAGACTAAAAGCGTTTTAAGCAATTCAGATCGTAAGGATTTGTTGGGATTCGAGGAACTAATATATTAAGGATTAGGAAATAAGTAATTTTATTAATTTTAATTGTGCTTTAACAAAGAGTAAATGAAAACAGTAATTATGTTACTTAAGTTTAATTCGATCCAATACCGCCTTACGTTGTGTTTTTTCAGTGGATTAGTTGTTCCAATGTATTCCGGTAATAAGCTCCATTTGATTTTTCGTTGAAAGATAATAGGCTCCATTGAATATTTATTTTAAATAACTTAAGCTTAAGCTTACCCCTACCAATTAGAAGACAAGCGTCACAAACCAAAGAAACTACAGCGCGAAGCGTGCTTGGTAAGCTTTTGCGGTTAGCGTTACGTCGTATCTGCAATGGAATAGTATCTGCTTTTGTGTCTCATCTAAATGTTGTGCCAGATTGCATTACAGCATGCATATCAATTTCTTTTTTACTTTAAATGTCAACATGTCGAAATGACTCAAGGACTTGCCACAATTTCCATTTTTGTGCTGGAGACAATATAAATAACGGCAAATCCGTGAATCCGATTTCATACAAAATTTTCTTTGTATTCAAATTTTTTTACAGAATTTTAAAATGTTTGCTCGTAAAGTGAAAAATTGATTTCGCACTAAAAATTAAAATACGAGTATACGAGTATTTTTAGAGTCCAAAATTTATTTAATTTTTGCATGAAACCCATATGTAACGAAGGCATTTCAATTTCTCATTTGTATTTTTTGAAATTTGCTGACAACTCGTTTTGTTCTTAATTTGCATGATTTTTTGGTAAGATCGAAGTCAGTCAATAAGTTGACTTGATCACTTGTGTTTGGGTTAAACGTACTCGTTCAATTGTACAACCTACATAAAATTTGTAAATTTGTAAGCTTATATTTTATTTTTATTTTTAATAAATATGTACGTTTATTCAGAAAACATAAAATAAATTCAAATCGCTTTATTAATTCTCATGTTGGTCTTTGGAAACCTAACAGAGAAGTGATCGAGGTGCAGAAGTCTTTTACTAACTTAAATGGAGCTGCAGCCTTGATATGGTTTCTTTAAGAAACTGTAAAGTTTCTCCAGTTAAGTTATTTTGCACTAACTAACATCATTGGATTGAATGTCCAATCATTTCATAGGTTCTCGTTTTAATGAATGACTCTCGTTAATTAATGAATGAAAATAAAATTAATTAATCATATATTTTTTTCTTAATTTAAAAGTTCGAAAGACTTTGTTAAAGTCTTTATGAAAGACTTTAACATACTAATACTATTTTTGAATTAATGTTAGAGAAGAGTGCAGTATACTACAACCACCTAGATATATAATACTCAAACTATAACTTAAAAACATATAACCAAAGAACTCAATATATCTAAATCACTTATACTATGTTCAGACAGCCAAATGAAATAGCAGAGAGCAGTCTTCATACTGCTCTAAATTAAGGAAATCATATGTTTTTTTTTCACAAATTGAATCTTGAAAATTAAATGCTCCAAACACCATTTGTATCTGGGAAATTTTATAAATTTTGAATATTAAAGAATAATTTTGAATATTAACTATAAAGGATGACATTCAGTGGTTTTATTAGCATTAGTGGATTTCAGGTATGTGAATTATTATTTTTCACTCTATTTTAAATTAATAATAGATCAGTTTTTTCTCTATATTCAAATTTTAAATTTTGCATTACTTTCAAAATATTTTGCCAGTTTTTTTAAAAACAACTTACAGTGATATTTATTTAAAAAAATGACACTTTTTCATTATCTCTCAATTACATCTTCTGCTTAAAAGTTATTTCACGCATACTCCCTTCATTTAGATGAAATTAAGATTTTTGCGAAATTAAGGTGTGTCTATACATAGTACCTATTCGGTTTGAAGCACTGATTTCAGTAAAAACAAAGATTTTAGAGAATAGCTCTACGCTTACACCTAAATTAATATATTTTGTAACACCAGATCTGTCGCTGATCACCCGCTGTCAAAAAAAAAATTAATAATTATAAGCTCTCATATATTGGACAGGTATCCAGATTTAACAAGGACTGAATTCTCAAGGTTTTTGAGGACTCCGAAATACTAACAGAAATTGATATCCGAATCCTCAAAAAAAACTGTAAAGAAGTTAAGTTGCTTGATTAGTTGCAGCGATCATAACTAAAATAAATAAAGCTTCTAGTTGACTCTACAGTACTTGATAAACATATAACCTCAAAGGAAAGTTTGAAGCTAATCAATTAAAATATAATGCTGTTTTCAATTGGTAAATCTAGCGTAAGATTTCACGATCAAGATTCACTTAGAGTGCAATTTTCACTTTTGATTGATAAAGCTGAGGCAACAGAGATTTATTCATAACACACTAGATGTTTTGCCAGACTAGTAAGATTACCCTGAAATAAACAGCTGTTCAATATATGTATTCTTGAAATTACTCTAAAAACGTTCGATTAGGCAACAAAATTCGACAAATTGAGTCCAGACTTACCAATCGAAAAAGCCATGAGTCAGAGACACTGATACTTAGAAAACTCACTTTTCAGGTTAGATTATGCCGATGATCCAAAGGATCCACTTAGGCCAATTGACCCAAATTGTGATTTAAGAACCACATTGAACATTTGGCAAAGCTTAAAATAATTTTTACTGGGACGTCTTAGAGTTGGTCAAGATTCTCAAGAAATGAGGTCCCTAGCATAGTAAAATGTCGCTGCGCAAGGACTGAGCAAAAATAAAGAAGATGTAAGGCAGTTTCATTCAAGTCCCTCTTTAAAAAATAATAAAATTAATTTTAATTTAATTAATTAAGAAACTAAATCACTATAAAGAAAGTCAAATTAACATATCAACATAAGTAAAAACATAGTTCTGGTTCTGGTTTATATATGACAAGAAATTGATTGAGGTTATGCTTAGCGATTAGAACAAATTTTTATATATTTAACTGAAGTATTTCTGACTTTAAAATCATTATACCTACATAAATGCAAGTTTTGCCAACTTCACTCAAGCAATTTGTTTCCATAATTAATTCCACCACATGCAGGTTTTGACATGTAATTAAATCATTAGCGCCCTATAAAATCGACCAAGTGACTTCTAACCATTTTTGGTCTGTTGTAAGTAATTCAATTTTTTCCTTTTAATGACAAGCAAGTGAACAACTTTTACTTTTGTGTTTTGTGTTAAACTCGATATATTTTTTTATTTATTATAAAATTTGTCTGCAGACCCAGTCGATTGTGTGTTTTTCTCCGCCTGCAGTTTCAGTCTTCTTACGGTTTTAGCATTGTATGCCGCCGCTAGTCGGAACAAGCGCCCCAGTAATTGCTCGCAAAGATTGGACGACAGCTACCGTTGACAATGTTTACTTCTCAAGTGAGACACCCGCATGCGGAATCGCTCAGTATTGTGTTGGCCAGTACGAAATTTACATTTTAGTTTGGAAAAGACAACCGAGTGGATGGAGAATATGTGAAAGTTTGGAAAATAAATGTGCCGAGATTCGTAACATATTTTGTGAAATAAATATCTTTGCATTACGCATTCACATTTTAATTCCACAAAAAAATTAGGTGACGCTTTTTCCTCTGAAGGGCTTTTTTTACATTTCGTGTATTATTTTATTTTTTTTATGGACCCAAGTTGGCTGCTTCCACTTACACGCCCACTTAGCTGCTGGTCTGCTTGGCTTTACATTATCCATTGATGGCGTTGTTAACATGAAAATTTTTATATAAGTTTTTTTCCCCATTTTTGTTTAGTAAATTTGTCACATTTTTGTTTTTAAAAGTTAAAAAGAATGTGTAGGCTCAACTCTCAGCTTTCTACGATCACTGATATAATATAATATTAATTTGGATTGAAAAATTTTTAAACCAAAATGATGAAAAAATAAATTTATTATATAATTAAAACTAAATTTGGTAACGATATCTCTATTCTATTCTATTCATAGATCACCAGTCACTTATACAATAGAATAACCATCATCAAAGTAATATGGCTTATGTTTGCATTCAGACTTCTAAATCCTTAACTGGACTAACTTTTGTTATTTAAATTTAAAATATTATTTTAAATAATGTTTAAATAATTATTTTATATATTAATTTTATTATTAAAATGAAATTTGGTGACGATATCTCTATTCTATTCATCGATCACCAGTCATCATAGAATAACTCACACTTATGAACCATCATCAAAGTAATATGGCTTATGTTTGCATTTAGATTTCTAAATCCTTAACTGGACTATCTTTTGTTATTTAAATTTAAAATATTATTTTAAATAATTTTTAAAAAATTATTTTACATATTAATTTTATTATTAAAATGAAATTTGGAGACGATATCTCTATTCTATTCATAGATCACCAGTCACTCATACAATAGAATAACCATCATCAAAGTAATATGGCTTATGTTTGCATTTAGACTTCTAAATCCTTAACTGGACTAATTTTTGTTATTTAAATTTAAAATATAATTTTAAATAATTTTTAAAGAATTATTTTACATATTAATTTTCTTATTAAAATGAAATTTGGTGACGATATCACTATTCTATTCATAGATCAACAGTCACTCATACAATAGAATAATCATTATCAAAATAATATATCTTATGTTTGTATTTAGACTTCTGAACCGGACTAAATTTTATTATTTAAATTTAAAATATTATTTTATATAATTTTTAAATAATTGTTTTAAATATTAATTTTGTTATTAAAACTAAATTTGGTTACATTAGCTCAATTCTATTCATAGATCATAGAATAACTCATAAAATAACTCAAACTTACGAAACATCATTAATATAATACGGCTTATATGTATGTTATAGCTAAACTTCCCCTTAACTCTTTAACTGGACGAACTTTAATTATTTAAATTTAAAATATTTTAATATTATATTATGAATAAAGCAAAAACATTGTATCTAATAAATCATATAAATTAATTTTTCCCAAACTTATTGATCTAACATGTGGTCATGGAAAATGATTGAACTAATGCTTCAATAAGTAATATTCCAGGAACTATGTCTCAAAATCATTTCGAATAAAATTAATTAAGTCACTAATCAAATCTTAAAATCGATCTGGTCCAAACCGAACAAGAACCTCCTTGTCAGCACTATGGAATTAATGCTGACAGGTCACTGCGTACTTGGAAAACATGCTATGACACTGTGTCTACCCCATAATGACTTTTGTCAGGGTTGCAACTCTGCGGATAAGGTGGAAACTGTACTCCACCTCATGTGTCAGTGTCCATTATTGGATTGGAGGAAATTCATAATCTTCTTTGCACCTTTTCTAACTGATCGGACAGTGCTGTCATCCTGCCAAATTAGAGACTTAAGTTTAACAGGTTCAAGTTTAAGGACCTGTTAAATTGGTTCACTTTTTCTGCAATAAGAAAACGAACCTATAGAAAGCAAATGGTAACAATTGACCAATCAAATGGTGTTTAAATAAAAGGTAAGTCAATACCAGAAAAGTCTAGACAAAGTCATACAAAAATCAAGGTTATGTTAAGGTTATCTTTTTTTTACATTACCTCGACATTACATACACACTCGAAACAAAACGCTGCTATTATAGATAGTCTGGAATATTTGCTAAATATAAGCTATATAACATAAACATATACCGCTTATACTTTCCATATCAATATAGTAATAACAATAAAAGTAATGTGTTCCATTATAAATTTTGTCCATTATAATTAATATGGGTTTCAAACTAAACGACACAAAGTACCTCTTATATTTTCAATACTAATTTACTAATAATAGAAAATAAAGATTTGACGATATAAGAATAAAATTTCAATTTATTTCTCTCTACATTTTAATGAAGAAAAAAATGTAATATTAATAGTCTACATTGTGACCGAAAAGTTTCCGGTCACATAAATAAAACGCAAAATTCTTAATCTTCATCAATATTTATTTTATCTCCTTCAAAATATGCTCCATTAGAAGCGATACACAAATGCCAACGTTTCTTCCAATCATCAAAACATTTTTTATAGGCGCTTTCCGGTATGGCTTTGAGTTCCCTCTGCGAATTCTGTTTTACGTCTTCTATGGATTCAAAACGCGTTCCTCTGAGTGGTAATTTGAGGTTGGGAAACAGGAAAAAGTCACACGGTGCAAGATCAGGTGAATACGGTGGCTGTTCGATGGTATTTATTGAATGTTTGGCCTTAAAATCGTTGATAATGTTGAACAAATTGAGGTGAATCGGAACAAGCCGGGCGTTGACACGTCGCATACACAAATTGTCCACCAAAATCAAACGAGCCATCTCACGACCGATGCCTAGCTCTCGTGCTATCTCTCTAACACTCACATGAGGATTTTTGAACACGATTTCCTTTGCCTTTTCAATGTTTTCGTCGGTGGTAGAGGTCGAAGGTCGTCCAGAACGCGGCATGTCTTCGACGGTCGTACGACAGTCCTGAAAGGCTTTGTACCACTCATAAACTTGAGTTTTCGATAAAACTGATTCCCCATAAGCCTTTTGTAGCATTCGCAACGATTCTGCACACGAAATTTCGTTCGAAAAACAAAATTTGATGCAAACTCTTTGTTCAATATTTTTTTCCATTGTTTTTTTCGCAACGCACTACTGAGGTGAACTGGTTTCAACAGCTGCCGTAAACGAACTGTCTGACAGATCGCGCTCATTTTTGGCATAGTAATTAAGGACAGTGCTGCCAAACTACATAAACTTAAAATATCGAAAAATATACAGCGCGCGAATTTTAAATGAGAATTTCCGAAAGCTTTTCGGTCACAATGTACTTTCATTTAGTTGAGAGATGTTTACTTACCGTTTCAACTGGTTTAGCTAGATTATATATATTAATAATGCTTTCTATCTTACTCATAGTAAAGACTACATTTTGAGCCTACATTTTCAAAATCTAACGGTGACTTTGACAGTAAACGTTTCAGTTTAAACATTTGACGTATGTCAAAAGTCATTAGATCTTGAAATTTATGAAGTTTAATAACTTGCATTTAAAGTGGCGCTAACGCAACCTTATTGTTTGGCCACAAATCAAAAAGTATTTCTAAAATGTTGACACAAATTGAAAAGACTTGGTAATGGACGACGATGTCGTGTCATGTGTAACTAGGCGCGTGCAACATGAATAATGCCGCGGCATTTTGAACCGTCTTGGCACATTTTGCATACACAAAACACAAATTTGGTCGGAGGCGCCTGGTGCGCGTGAGTAACTATTTTTCACTTGACGTTAACCAAAATTGTAACCGTTAAGTGGTCACAATTTACCACATTAACTGCACATATATAGCAAACATAAATTTCATAAACTTTGCAAAGATATAGAAATGTAAGTGCATAGTAAATTTGATTTTTTGTTTTTTACCCACGCAATGGAAGTGCGCCTGAGCGCTGACAGCGCCACACACAAGCGTTAGCCATAAAATTAAGTATTTGGCACGATCAGGCCACAATATTCACAGCAAAATAAAAATAAGTAAAATGCTCATTTGTGCCACTTCCACTCTAAACAGACCTCACATTGTTGTTGAATATCGTTTAGAGTCCAAAGGAAAAGACTGCCGAATAAAGCTGCTGGTTCGAGTTTTGCAAACAATTGGCAACGCCACATCAAATTTTAAATAACAATTTTGTGGGTTGCCCAAAAATGGCAACAATGACAATGTTGACAAAAGACCGCATAACCGCGACATGGCAGCGCCATCCTAACACTTGACAAATGCAATTGTACGCTTTTTATTGATATTTTTTATACTCGTACATATGTCACATACATATATTTTTTCAAAACTTCTTCAACTTTTGTATAATTTCGAATGTTTACAATTGTTTTCACAGTCAATGTAAGACAATGTTTTTGTCTCGGGTGTAAAACAATTTTCACACCATTACTCCACTCCAACTGGGTTAACTTCTCAACCAAACTTATTACCTTTTAAGCCAAGTCTCAATTGCTGTCAGTTTTATGGACTTCAAGACAATTTTTAAGTCCATGCGGAATATTTTACTTATTAAATGTTTGGGAAAATATGTTTTTATGCAAATCATATAAAAATTGTAGATAATTATCGATGATTTTGAATGACAGTTCGTTAAAGTAAATTTAATGAACAACGAATTCAATAAATTCGCAAATGTTATCGCATATAAAATTTAAATTATTAAATTCTAAACTTCGAGTCTAAAATAGTGAGAAACTCGTACAATATTTCAATTTTATCTTCTTTTCAAGTTAAAGCATCTTTTTACCATACTTCTTAAAATAAGATCTTAGATAAACTTTTACAGTCAACTTATATAGCTGATAAGGATTATTTTTCAAAATCTATATTTAGGATTTTGACCAGATTCATAGGTTTATAGACTAGCATAATGAAATGCCTTATATCTTTTACCTCTTTCTTCCCTTTTTTTCTGCTTCATTTCCTCGAACTTGTATGGTTAATAAAGAAGATTATTTTTTAAGATATATATTTAGGACTTTGACATAAGTTCATGGACTAGCATAGTGAAATATCGTAATCTGCTTTATGTCTGCCTTTTTTGTACTTCACCTCCGCAACTGCGAAAATTTTATTTAAAGATAATCGTTTTTCCCACTTTTCAAAATCGTTTAGTCCTAGCGTGAATATTTAATATGATGATATAGTGCTAGCAGGCAAAACTATTTAGGCCTGATTATAATTTTTAAGGTGTAATAATATGATGTATACCACATATCTGAGATAGTTTAAAAATTAATGTTATAGAAAGACTTAAACACTTCAATTTAACAACGACCTCACATTATTGTATATATAGCGTATTCATGGAAAGTATAAAGTCTTTTGGTTAGCTAGGTAGCTTGGTTACATTATGTGGTGATTCAAAGAAAGACACTTTACAGCACGAAACGCGATTTTTCCAAGTAATGCTAAATGCAAAGAATTTATAACTTTGACGTTTGAAAAAAAAACCTGTTCATATAAACTATAGCGACTAGAATGAAGAAGGATCTAATGGGAATAACGATTAATCATCAGTAATGGCACTGGATTGGTCAGAAGATTTGCAAGCCCAAACAATATGGAGAGAAGATATTTTTTAAAATCCTCAAATCACTCAAAACCTCAAAATCGGTGACCTATAAGCACAAGGCGATTTCAGTTGGTAGTACGGTTACGATTTTCCCGGCCAGCCAGTTCGACTAATCTGGCAAGTCGGCAAGTGAGTAAAGTCTGCTATTCTGAACAACATGGTATGTAGATGGTTTATAAATTCTGTTTTGAATGATATTTTCGATGTGGCTCAGAGTAAATAAATGTGTTCGCGAATAAATACATTTTGTACGTATAGGTTTTTTATTGATTTGACGGTAACAAAGTAACACCGGCAAAAGCAGTATTCGTAGTATACAGAACCGAAGAAATCAACATTGCAAAGAAATATTAAAAATATTCCGCAGAAAACCGTAAAGCACGTTAGCTATTGTAGTTGATTATAAAACGTGTTGCTTCCAGTATAAACCAAAAAAAAAAACACGCCAGAATGTAACATAGAAGTCACAGAAACCTATAGAAACCTATAGAAACCAATAGTGAAAAAAAAAACGCTTTGAAGAAGGTAAAATCAAGATAATGCTGACCGTTTTCTTTTACTCAAAGGATATTATTCGGAAAAATTTCGTTCAATAATGTCAGAGGGCCAACGGCGAATTTCATCTTGGAGTTCAAAAATAATTATGGCTTAGAATTGAACGATTTCAACTTCAAAAACTAAATTCAATACTTGGCTTTAATTGCAGGATAATACACAAAGTCATCTTGATACATACGTAAATATATCACAGTGATGAAAATCATCGTTGTTATCATCCACAATGCTATCTACCTCTAAATTAACATTAATAATGAAAGGTTATAGTTACAATAGCATTAAGTTCATCTAAAAGGCTTCAACCGAATAAAAGCAATTCCACCACATGAGCATAAAAACTCTTTAACTTTGTTGATAATTTCCAACTTTGGAAATAGTCCCAGAAAGCGACTATTTATAATAAAGGAAAGCAAAAAACCTATCAAAGGGTGGCTAGATGTTATAAAAGCAACGTAGAGGCTAACAAATTAGTGAATAGAACAAGTTAATAGAGACTTAAAATTGATGAATATTATCAATCAGGAATCTATCAAACTGGTGTAGAGAACCAGTTGATGGAGACTAAAAACTGATGAATTTTATCAATGAGAAACCTACACAACAATCGATCTGAAAGCAAATTAGGAAGAGATCTCATATGAATGTAGTGTTGTGAGGGTATAAATAATGATGACAGTTCTAGTGTTACCAAATACTTGTTTGGGAAATAAATTTTTATATTTTTCAATTTTCATTTATATTCATTGAAAACGGTTATTCGAATAAAGAACACAAAAACTTACATTTTATGCAAATTTTCGAAATCAAAGCAATAAATACAAAAATTAAGCTATAAAACTTCCGTTGAAAATCCTACGCATATTAGGTGATAAAATAAAATATGTATACATATGTATATATAACACAGAAACATAAAAAGTAAACTCATAAATTTAAAAAAGAAGTGAAAAATGCTTTAAAATCTGTATAAAAGACTGTTGTCTCTTCAGCACATTGCCAATCTGATGGATGCGCTTTTTACACAATAAAAAAAATCGAATAAAAAGAAAAATAGAAAGAACAACAAAAATTTTGTGGAAATAAAAGCAAAAATAACACATCAAAACTAAATCAAAATAACAATAAAAACTTATGTCAATGAGGTAAAAATGCATGAAATTTAAATGAAAAAAAAAAGAATAAAATAGAAACAAAAATAAAGTAGGTGCTGCCCCCCACACACTCACACAGGTGTGTGTGCTGGTGGAATGCTAGCCTGGTTGCATTTTGGCCGATGATGGCGGCGTTGAAAATAGCAACAAGAAAATTTAAGTTTCATGAAAAATTAAGTTATACAATATATTATACACAAAAAAAAAAAAAAACAAAAAATACAAACGAAGTGTAAGGAAAGGTGCAAACGAAAATTAGGTTACAATACGTGACAATAAGCTATAAGCCTGCTAAGCTACTAAAAGTGTTAATAGGGACTCAAAGGGGTTTTAATATGCACCAGCAATAATATCGCCTACCTACTTGTTTTATGTATAGACTTCGTTAATGTTAATGTTAATGTTGTTATTATTGTTGTTGTTAGTGTTGTTATTGTTGTTGTGCATTTGTTGTAAAAGCGTTGTATGCATACAAAAATAAACTTATGTTATATGATTGTTATAATGGTTGTTGTTGTTATTGCTGTTGTTCCACAAATACTTATTAATTGCCCACATAATACCAATAATAGTAGTAGGCGGACAGGCAGTAAAAATTGATTGAACTTAATTTTTTCTACTCATTTTCTAAAGCATTCCGGCCATCGTACAAACGACTACAAAGGAAATAACAATGTCAACCAACAAGAACAACAGCAACAACAACAACTGCAACATAAATAAAATATGTTGCAGTCATTTTACAATAACAACGTTGCTACTGGTTTTAATGATTTTTTTTGCATTTTCATTCATAAAAACTGCTCATGCGCGGCTCTACGGAAAATTTATGTACAAATTAAGCGTTGCGAAGAAAATTTCGTATTGGGTTTTTGTCCAATAACTTTTGTCAAACGGTTTTAACATAATATTTACTTGTTTAAATAAACATAAATAATGTAGATATAAATATTAATTAGTTATTTATTTTTACATTAATGAAATGTTTAACTAATTGAAGTATTAAGATATCTATAAAGAAAATTTAAAAAATATATTTTATATGTGTATATTCTATTATATTTTATATATAAAATTTTATATATATATAAATTTAAAATATAAAAAAATTTAATAAGGAAAGACTATAAATAATCCCAAGCTAATTATATAGCATTAATCTATTTAATTTAAAGTGTAAATTCAACAAATTATTACAATAAATATATGTATGTAGTTTAACGATATCTGAAGGCAAAAATATTTACACAAATATGAAAGAACCTAGAGCGGACACTCATATTTTTACACAGCTAAATGCCACTTATACGCCATTTTACACCTTCCAAAACTTCTACAACACCATATACAAGTTATTCTCAAAATTTTGTTAATAATCTTTTGATAACTCTGTGTCCATCAACTGTTGACTAGAGTTGACACAGATGACTATTTTGTTGACTTTAACATAACTTTAATAGTTTTGTAAGGAATTTCCTTAACACCTCTGTATAGAGTTAGTGTCATATTCCACCCCCACAAAGATACTTTCCGCTTTGCTTTATTGACTGCCTTTTCGACTTATAGTCAAACAACAAGTTAAATTTGTAGCCATCAGACTCAGTGCTCTCTCCCACTGGTCTGCAACTGTAATAGTACTGAATAGTACTGAATCAGGGTTTGCCAGCCCCTATCTAAATTGGCTACATTTGCTCTAACTCAGATCTTGATCTGAAGTTAGACTTTTGCATATCTAGTTAGTTTTTCAATAAGCTTAGCATAAACTTTTCCCTTAGACTACCGAACCATTGCAGTATCTCTCAGGCAGAAATCAGTTCGATTCACTTACAGCAAAGTGACTCCTAGGCAACAAGAACCCGATATTGTGACAGCTAATACTCAATAATTCTAGAATATAGGGCTTCTTTTTACGAGCTAGCTAGTCGTATCTGTGTTCAGCATACAGGGGTACCTGAACGCAGGACAACTCGGGAAGCTGTATGGCAGACGAGTTTGACAAGGCAGCACTCTACTCTCTGGCATTCATTTGTTAAATATTTGTACCCTTCTTGCAATGGCCAAGCTGGTAATCATACAAATATATATAAGGACAGCTATACAAAATATTGTAGATAACCCGTTCTGTCAGATCTTAATATCGACTTTGTCCAAACTGGAGACAAAACATTCCAGTTAGCTGGTGCAACTATGGCGTAATACGTAGTACGTCATCAGTACGGTACGTCGCCTATCTGTCATCCAATAATGACTTTTGTCAGAATTGTGGCTCTGCAGAAGAGGGGTAAACTGTACTCAACGTCATTTGTCTTTATCCATCATTGACTAGGAGAAGATTTAAAGTTCTTGTGACTGGTATCATACAAAACTAAAGTTTTGGCCAATTTTATACACTTGTCAGGTTGTTTTTTTTTTTAATTGGGGAAGTCTTGCTATTTGGCGTTGTTCGTAAAGACTGTGATGTAGCAGAGCACATCTTGTTTTACTGTAATAGGTTGCTCTTATTTATAAAAGAAATAATAGGAAAGATGAGAGCAAACCCAGAGAGCTGGTGAACGATGGAGTCATATGCGATTAAACTCCCCAAAGAAAAGAAATTATACCTAGAAAGAAAAACTTGAAGCTAGTCTAATAACTAGTGCACACACCAACTAAAAGTGGTGAAAAAGTGGAGGTCTGGACGCAATTCGAAAATCTCAGGTGCACGGCTTGAAATGCCAACATTAAACAGATCCTCCTCAAAGAAATGCGAAAGCGATTCCGAGGGGGAATAAGTCTCGCCGAAAAGGAGGTGTTTTACTACATATACCAAATATTAATGTTAGGATTTGGGCACACCATTCCAACGACAAAAAAAAATAAATAAATAAAACCATTATAGGAAGTGTGTAAAAAAGAAATATGAAATGCATTTATGGAAATATACTTAACATCCATAAAAAAATGATTATACAATAATTTTATATATAAGTAAAAAAATTTCACCTACAAATTCTAAAAAAAAACATTTACGGACCTCTTGCGGTACCAAGTATTTACAATTTTTGGTTATTATACCCGAGGAGAAAGTTTTAAAATTGTGGGACTGTTAAATATACATAAAAATAAGAGGATTAAATATTGTAAAAATTGAATTTATGAAATCATATAGATATCGATTTAGTACAGGCAATAATCATAACTCAAATTGGATAATTACCATCACTAAAATTAAATCGCACACTTAACTTCTTAAGTAATGAACTAAAATTAGTAATGACTTGGCGCACGATAGTGATTCTGTAGTAGTACATGGCGTTATTAGTCAAAAGCTTAGCTTAAAAACTGAAGCGATTAGTCGATCTCCAGTTCCAGCAAACACATCTGACTACAATGTATGTATCGGAATCGAATAAGGCAAGCGGAGGCGTATGTAAATACATTTTAGTGGAAACGATTGCATATTTACACATTTCGGAATAAAATTTATGAATGAATCAGTTTGTTTATAGGCAAGCTGAGACGATAATAAGCCGTGCGTTGTTGGTTGATGTTTTTCTAAGCAGTTTTGTTTGTTTTTATTATTAACTGCTTTGAATATTTTTATTTTGTAACCATTCATGGTTTGTTTACTCAATGAAGTTTGTGGAGGCGCTATTTCTAAGCCGCATATTAAATATTAATACTCGTACATGACGAATACGAGGCAAAGGGGCTGGAGACTGAAGAACTGGCATACATTTTAATGACGACAACGACAAGTCTTAATGCCAATATTTTTTCATTAACTTAATATTGCCACTTAAATTGTTGCAACAAGTGATTTGGTGTCCTTCGTTTTGTTTTTAGATATTACCAAAACAAAAAATCAAAAATTAAAAACTTTAAACTTAAATAAAAACGTGTTAAACCATAATTCCAATTATCATTATTTTGATTTGACCATATTCAGTGGTGCTTAATGCCAAGATAATCATGTTTTACCATAATTTTATTTTTAATTTTCTTGTATTAACTTTTGAAGCAGAGATTTTTAATAAAGAAGTATTGAAAAAAATAGCATTTATTTTAAAATAAGAGAAAACATCTGTTCATGTATATAAAATAACATCATTATATATGTTTTTTATATATAAGAAGGGATTTCTTTTAAGGAGGGTTTCTTAAAAGAAAAGCTACCAAACATTTATTGATAATTTATCAACACTTTCTGAGCAGTACTTTTTTCTAATAACTTCTTAGAAACAACAAAACCAGTAGGTTGTTAGTTAAGGTTGGAGTGGTGGTCTTGTTTCCAAAAAGCCCACTTGTCGTACCACAGGAGTAACATTGATACGTACATAGATTTAAATCAGGATACAGCCAACGCCGAAAAAGGTAACGACTCCCCAATAAAGTAAAGGAAAACCAACCTGATAGTTCTATAAACTGAGCCAGGTCCGTACAGTTACAGGATGACAGATCAGTCAGGTCGGTGCGAAAAGGGAATCCGAAAAGCGGATAAGGCCAGTAGCTTGTTAGGGAAAGTTGTTTAGATCTACAGTTTATAGTTCATTTTTTCCATTTCCCATTCACCATTTCTATAATCTTCCAATAATCTATAATATTCCAATCCACCATTTTTTTTTCAATATCCTTTTCGGTACTCCTTCGCTTGGTATACTACGACATCTCTGTCACCGAATATACTATGATTTCACAAATTCAATAATATTTTATTTTGTTCTTAACTTTGTGTTTCTCAGTAACATCCAATCCCCTTCAAGACTGAATCAAAAATTGTGTTAGATATACAGTTTTCAAACAACAATACGTTAATAAACACAGACCTGGTTTTTCTGTCTCTTTTAGAATGATATACAATGCTTGGTAAATAATATACAATCTTAGAGTGATATACAATGCTCTTTAAAAATACGTAGCTCCGAAACACAGATCCTCTGGTTCTAGAAATTGAAGTTCAGCATCGACAAGAGCTTGCGATATTAAATTTATAGCCATGGTTACACAAAAATAGGTGACACAATAGGTCTCCGCTTGAAGTCTGGAAGACTGAAAGGCGTCATTCATGTATAATTGATCCTGCAATTCATGCAATAATTGATCCTACCCAATTGAAATTTTTATATATTTCATAAAATTTATAAATAACCTAATCTATCTCAGTGTTAAATTAAATGACTTAGTCCAGGTATAATATAATAGATATATTGGGTCACAACCATTCTCCGATCATTCATGGAGCGTTTTCAAACTTAAAATTAAATAGTGGCTGAACAGAGCAACTCAGTCTGATTAGGAAAATACAATTACCTGTAGACAAGCTAAAGAGTTCATGCCGAAGTGATCAAAAGCCAGAACTAGGGAGCTACTAATGTTGAATAGAAGTGGCATCCGACTTGTCACAGGATTTCTCACTTGACATTGCAGAGTTAAAAAGAATCTATCGAACGGAGGTATTACTAGTGACGATAGCTGCAGATTTTGTAACGAAGAAGAGGAAACAGCAGAACACATTCTGTGTCGAAATTATAACGAAATTAGGCAACATCTCTTAACTTCTACTCGTATATGGAACTAATATGGGTGTGTCACAATAATCCATAAAGGATGTTGTGACGTGATGATAAGTTCCCAACCCCTTTTTAAAGCTAATCTAATCTAATAATATAATAGATCTCTGGTGTTGTAAAACAAAATCGAAGAATCAAAAGAGGTATGTACAAAAACTCTGAGTCCTGGTACTGTTTCTTGCCCGTCATGTGTTTTAACACATAGCAAAATTGTAAGCTGCCACGATGCAGAGAAGTGCTTTGACTGTGCGTTTTTGGTACACTATTTTTGGCGGTATATTAAAAATGTGTTCACATCACCGTGGCGTGGACTTATGTCTGATGCAACCACAGTTCTTTTGTTCATTATTATAGTAATTATAACTATAAGGTTATTTTACTAACTTGCGTTAATATTAGTTTATATGTTACTAACTTTTGTTCAATAAAATAGGTATCAGTAGTATTAGTAATCTAATTCTCATTAAAACTATCTCTTCTAAAGTGATATTAAGCATATACAATATATATATATATATTAATATACATACTATTTAAGAAATGTGACAGATTTACCAACACCGCATTATTAAATCTCAGAATGGTTACAGGATCTTCGGGATGGTATACAGATCTGAGGTCAATTATTGCTTAGTCTGATGAAGTGATAAACAATAATCCAGTCAAGGCGTAAAGAGGGATTTTGAAAATACCTAGAGTTAAGAAAGAGTAAAAGTGCTCAAGTGCACTGGCTATTTGATCCAGTGCAATATTCTGGTGATCATCAAAAGCGTGAAATAAAAGTTTCTTACGAAAAGATAGAAAAGTATCTGTTATTTGTGATTTGTAATTTATAAAGCTGAGTGAATTTATTATTTAAATTTAAGTGAATTATTTTTTAAAAATATTTTTTAAAAATTTAATGAATTAACTTTTTGTTCATTCAAATGTTATACGCCGTTGCTGAAGTTCGACAGCTTCATCCGGTGTTGGCGCATTGCACACTTTGCATTTCAGATGATTTTTTTGCTCGTTAACCGCTGTTAACTTGGTCGAAATTTGTTAAGTAGCACCCACACACTAACACTTATACACACTCATACGAATTACATATTGAATTTGTTATTGTTTTTTCTGTTCATATTCACGTAGGCCAGTACCCGTGATTAAGTTAGTTATTAATGGCGGTAGTAGGTGCAGTGGGTGTTAATCGACTTATTACAAATTTAATTGCAAGTAGACATTCTTTTTTATCAAGTTTTTCACTCTTTTCTTAAAATTTATTTATTCAATAATAAGTAATGTTTGTTGTAGGAGTGATAAGCGTTTCTAAAATAATCAATTACTCTTAAATCTAAAAATAATATATTTACCATACTCTTTTTATATCTTTTCGTACACAGCCATACTGAATTCGGCTAGCCTGAACCTTGAGGATCCCACAATATGTATTTTCTATGCTAAAGTAAACTAAAATAAAAATTTCAATGTTCAATTAATTATTATATAAAGTAATAACTACATTAAATCCAAAAAAGAAAAATTTTTATAATGAAAAAAAAATAACAACTAAATTTATGTATATTCTGTAATGATCAAGGACCATTCTCTTACAGAGTATGGCATAAGGTTTAAAGTATAAGATTCAAGTACTTTCTACTCCATACTCAATATTGTATACGGAGTAGAATATCATGTAGCATGTATCAATCTGTGATATGGATATACTGACAAAACTATCGCAATAGTTTTTGATAATCAAGCTACGGGTTTTGAGTTAAATTTAATCAATTCTAAATTGCCACCTCATGTATCAGTGACCTTCTTTAGCTAGAATAAAATAAAAAATCGTCGGATCCCCTTTTCTCACCGATTTGACTAAGTTGTCATCATGTAATGTTAGGGACCTGACCAAATTTATAGAACTGTCAGGTTGGTTTTCCTTTACTTTATATACTGATACTGATTTAAATCTATGTACGTACCAAAGCTATGGGCCTATGGTACCACAATCGGCCATCATTTGACATCGGGTGAGCTTTTTGGAAACAAGGCCGCTACTCCAATTTACCTACCTAAATTTCTTAAAGACGCATTGAGAATTTTAAATAAGTTAGTATCATAATCGTATAACGTGTAAAAATATAAATTAAGTTTTAAACATTCCAATACGCATAAACTTAGTCAGGAACCACTATAATTTAGTCAGAAACTTAGTCAGGAACTATAATATAATTTTTTATTTACGAACACAATATTTAGAAATAGTAAAAACTTCAGGTCAAAAAGTTTAGTTTTAACAAGTTAAAGATATAGCGTAATGCGAAGTTCATATTATTAAATCATATCGCATCATCACGTCTTTATCATCAATATCAATTTCTTTTTCATATATGTTATATAAGAAGATATTTTAAATATATCCATATGTTTTCTTAGGATAATTAATTATCAAATTAAAAATAATCTAATTAAACTTATTGTTGAATATTTATATCTATCAATATATATTTTTGACTATGAAAACTCATCATAATCAAATCTGACTAAGATTATCAACATTTAATACAATAATAACTGAAACGATTAAAACCGTAAAACGGACAGTCTGCTCTTAAAATCATGTTAGCATTACTTTGTGCTGCAAACAAGCACATTTGTATACAATATGTAGCACTTTTTTTATATTCCATTCGATAATTACTATATAAAAAGAAGAATGCTGTAGTGTGAAATACGTTAAATACATTTTATTTTAATATAGTTTCCCACATTTGTAACGATTAAACAGAACACACCTTATGACTGTAGAATAAATGATAAGCAGCCTTTTTTTAAGGAATATAAATCAATGAAGACAAAAATATATGTTAACAATGAATTTATATATGAATAAATAATTATTTCATTGGTTTAATGTCTTAATATTTAGTAACAAGCTACTTTCACTAACTTTTTATGCAGTGAGATTTTAGATTTCTTTGAGCTTATATCTTCAAAGTTCCAAATTGAATACGTTCATTATAATATAAAAATTTTTTTTTTAAAAATAACATGTTGATCCGTCAGTTTATATCTTAATCCGAACAGATATTAATAAAATTTCATATATAATTTTTCGAGTCATTCTTTCACAAACCGGCCACCTCATCATCTTAGTTTTGACTGAAATCTTTTTTATTAGCTTCTTACATAAAATAATAAGAAATTTTTTTCCTTGGAGATATGGACCATTAATTTCTACTTAAAAACTAAAAATTTCCAGTGTGTTGTTATTTTTAAAAGTATTTAAAAAAATTATTTTATCAGCCTTCTTACATGTCACTCATAAACACAATGATACCACTTAACCAGTTTTCCCCAAATTATTATAAAGCCGTATTCCATCAAGAACATAGACTATTTACATAGAATCGCCAGATATTTCTGTTCAATGCTAAATATTAATTTGTTGAATGATTTATTAGTTTCATGCCGGATTGTTCTTCTCCAGGTGGTATGAGGCCTGCCGGGTCTTCGATTGCCTTGAGGATTCAATTGCAGAGCAGCATGACAGACTTCTTCGTATGGTTTTCTTAATGTGTGCTCACCAGCCATGTTTCAAAGCTCTACAGCAGAACTGATTTGACACATGCGATATATACATTGATCTTAGTTATTGGAGATAGTTCGCCTGAACTCCAGATGTTACGGGGACTTGCAAATGCAGATCTTGCCTTGTTAATTGTGTTTCGTACATCATTGGCTGCACCTCCCGTTGTATTTATTATGCTTTCAAAGTGGGAGCTGTAGTTGAAAGGGCATCAATTTTTGCCTGCATATGCTCTTTATTTAAAGAGAGTAAAACAAAACATTCAAATTCTGAAATTCTGAATTATAAATGTATATGTAAAAATGTCCTATCAATCCTATAAAAACTTCTTCGATTGGCATAAAAGAATTAGAATCTATTAATTCTATGAATTCGGAAATTATACTGTTTACACTTAAACTTATTAAACCTTTTAGGATTTTTTTATGGATTTAATATGAATTTTTTGTAAAAAAAAAAAATAATTACAAAAATTTAAATTCAAACCAAAACAGCTGATTCACATATCAACACAAATTTTACGTGAAATAAAACGGTACAAATAGCCTTTGTAGCATTTTCAAATTTCGACAGGGATGTTATGCTCTTCAAAGATGCTTTCATTTACTCGAAAATTTGCTGGTGGAACGCACTTGTGTATACACAGTGTTATACGGTATTTACACTGGCCGAAAATGGCTCATTTTGTTCAAAAATCGAAAATGAGACAAATTCTCAAGCGCGAATGCAATCCTTTTCATCACATTCTGTATGAATGCGTCCCAACGACGTTCGAATGCATTCCAAATATGTTCCAAATACAAAGGACTACATTGATTTACCCTAAATAAAAGCTCTTCATGGCATTTTGACAGTTTGAGAAAGCTGTTTTTGACATATTTACAAAAAAAGGTAAACAAATGTTTGGTGGTTGCATTTTCTTGAAAACGATGCACCTCTTTTTATAACTTCTACTTCCTAAAAAGTAATTAATCGAAGCTAAAAATATGTTTTAAGATTATATTGTAAGGTTTGAAGGCATATTTAACCTTCATGCAACATTTTTTTGGCACAGGCCAAAAATCAAATCAACAGGCAAGTTGAAAAATCAGCTGTTTGAAATGAGAACAAATGAAATACAACAAATGTAAACACATTCAAATGGCTCATTCAAAATGAGCCATTTTCAGTGTAAACGCCATATTACTCAAAGTTACTACGAGTAGCTCGTGGACCTATTATTGATTTAAAAGCACTGGTGCAAAAAACTGGAGCAAAAAAATGTCTACAATTTTGATACTTTAGGTTGCCGCATGTAGCAACCCTGGTAATTTTAAATGTCACAAATTTTAAATTAGTAAAATGTAGGAAGATTACTTTGATTAAAAAGTTTACTTTGGATTAAAGCAGAAACATTGTACGACATGGCGCTTAATAAGAAACCAATTCTCTCTAAAAATCTTTTGGAGATGAAATTTGTGAAAAAAACTAAAAAAAAATTGGAGAAAGAAGCGAAAATAGCAGAGGTGAAGTCAATGTATTCTAACGATGTTGGTTACAAGGTTCTCGGTGAATCAAAATTTTATTATGAAAAATGTTTTAATAATCTTGAAAACCTCAATGAGGGTAGAATGAGTTTTAATGGCATGAATCCGGAAATTGAAGCTTTAATGAAAGCTGATGAAGCTGAAAAAAAACTCAAGACTGATTTTAAACAGCCCGCGGATGTGTCTGATGTTAAGATGACTTCAAACTATAAAAGACACCGATTAGTTAAGCCGGATAAGTATAAGCAGAGAAAGTAGGCAACTTATTTTATCAAAAGGAAAACCAACAAATAAAAACATTTGTAAGTTAGACGTTATATATAGTAATTTTTGTAGTATATTTAATTGAAAGTAATGTTCAATAAAAGAAATAAATTTTCAGATTCTTCATATAACGTATTAAATCTATAACGGAACTCATTCCTACTTACTATGCGATCATAATCAACTGAAATGAAATCAAAATATTGAAACCTATTTAAAAACAAGAAGAGTGTAGAAAATGGATTCTATTTAACACTACTATAATAATGCAATTTTTAATTTTATTAAATTTTAGAAATATAAAATAAATTTTTTGTTAATCAGAAACATGAAATTTGTTGTATTAAAACAATCGTGTTTCAAAGAAAATAACGATCCCAATTCCATTATTTTTTGGTGTGAGGAAGTGGTATGCTTGCGCCCGACTCCCTAACATTAATATGTAGTGTACGAACTAAAACACCCCCTCTTCAGTGACACTTATTCCTTCTCGGAACCGCTTTCGCCTTACTTCGAGGAGAGTCTCTTATATTGGCATTTCAAGCCACGCTCTTATGATTAACTATCTGCGTCCAGACCACCACTTTCTTCCCAATTTCATTATTAGGTCCCAGTAATGCATAACCATAACCGGTTTTGATGGTATCATCTGATTCATATCTGGATCGAATAATATTTTTTATTTACTACAGATGTAGAGGAAACAGAAAAACCATATCATGAAATAACTGAACGTATTCTAATCTGAGGTGATCTTAATCCAATAAGAAAGTTTCAAGCGTACGTACAATGCAGAAGTATAACCCTAAATGAAAAAAAAAAGTAGTTACAAAAGAGGGACTTAGGAGGATTTGGTATTTAGTTCCTAACAAATCGCCCTCCTCAAAAATTTATATTAGTTTGCTGTTAGATCTTTTCTAAAGTAGTCAAATCAACAACTTGACTCTACCACCCCAAAAAAAACAAAAGAAATAACCTATCAAGCTAACAGGATAGTTTCAAGTACTTCGGAATTCTCTCACTTTTTTGTTTTATTCTTTAGTGATGGCAATAAAATGATAAATCATCAATAGTTATGTATCTGAAAAATATGTGTCTTTTGCTTAATATGGTTCCAATACAGTCTAGCAATTTTTTTAGCGACTGCGTTTAAATAATGCACGAAGAGTTTTCTTTTACTTATCTCAGAGTTCTTTAAGCTTTTTTGATTAATTTTTTTTAATGTTCTTCAGTCTTTATAAGCAATTATTAATCTGCATTTAAAATATTTAAAAGTTTGTATTTTGGCTCAAAATTCAAAAAACTACTGAATATATTCCAAACATATTGAAGCGAAACACTGACAATCTCAGAAACCGTTTTGATAATTATAGTATTTGACGATCCTTCAATACCGTTTCATAAATTATTTTGATGTTTCCTTCAGTAGCAAAAGCATTTGATAATTTCAGTATATTTAATATTACTGAGTCCACATGAACTTCATCTAGTCCAAATGTAATTAGCATAGGCATATTATTTTTGATCTATTAAATAATTTTTATGGTGAAACTAACCAATAATTGCAATATAAAGCTTTGCTTTTTTGCGATAGATGGAAAGCATCGAAAATCAAACCCGCTAAAACCATCCCTTAGGAATGATTATGGAAGATTGCAGCTGCATACTGCGAGTGTAACCCAATTCCAATAATGAAGGGCAGAGAGAAAAACAGATGAGCTTAGTATTTAGCAAGCTAAATTTATCAAAGTCAGAAAACATATTCGAGCAAACTTAAGAAGGATGGTGCTTATAAGCGAAGGAGGTGGGGTTGTTGCAGACTTACGGGGAGTCCAGCTTAAAAAAGCTTTGATTAAAAAATCGAGAAAATATTAGAAAATTCTCTATTACAGTCGAACCTTTCTATCATACAGATGAAGGTGATAATATAAGTTTTAAAAGATTTATATTTGTTTTGTTTGTTTTTCTTAGTAAAACGCGGATACTTTCTATTCAACATGTGATATACTATATATACTATATATTTTTACAGTTTCAATATATTTCAATATTTTGTTCAAAATTATTAGGATTTGAGCTAAAATCGTAAACGGAAAGTTAAGTGAAGAAATTCGGTGAAATTTGAAATAAATTTTTGAAATAAAATTCATTATGAAATACATGATTCGATCTGTCTAGAAAGACGTCGATTGAATCATCTTAATTAATTTGCGATACTTTTTTTGGACATTGTCGCCATTTGTGTTGACTTGACGTGGGTGCAACAATATCAGTTCCAAATTAAGTAAATGTGCGCCACAGCCACAGATGAAACTGGCTCGGCATAAGATTCACATGATAAGCTAATAATGCCAGGGAATGAGTTGCTAACGTTACGAATCCATTAAAAGATCCATATTGGGAAAATTTTTAATTTTTCTTATACGCAGAAAAACATTAGTTTCAAAGCGTGAGACAAAAAGCAAATAAAGTTCACCAAGAAAAAAATATAAATGGAAGATTAACAAAAAAAAAAAACGAAAACAATAAATAAATAAATTTTAAATTAAATTTTATTTTGCAATAAAAAATTTACTAAATAAATGTTTTTGCTTTCAATTGGGCAGACAATAAACGATAAATTCTTACAAATAAGGGCAGCCAAAATGGGTGTGGGCGCGGTCATAAACGACAAAAACAAAATTATTGCGGATGTGAATTAGATTATTTGTCTCAGTTTAGCAACAAATTTAGCTTTCTTCAATCGAAAAATTATGTAATTTAAAAAGAATAATTTATTTTCTACATATAAAAAATATTTGAAAGTTCTTTAAAAGCTATATGGAACCTTTTTGAATTAAGCAGAAAACAAAGTCTTAATGGAATAGGTATAAAATGGCAGTAGTGATATAAAAAACAATATATATAACACATTCAGTATGTAAATCCCATTTTTCATAGTGTAGGACACATACTAAAACAAAAGTCCTCATTAGAAATACAATTGAATCAATCAAATATTTTTAGAGCGGTAATCTTCGGGCGCGTACCACTTGAGTATGATAATACAGAAGACCGTAAGACGCGTACGCACTACGAAGATATGTGATAAAGTCATTTATAGTCCAATCTCCAAGTCACCTATCCGCAACTAGCAACAACATCAGCCAACCGCTAAGCAAACATCTGCAGGAACAGCTAGAATTATAACTTCAACGATTGCATCAAGCATACACCTGAAAAGTTCTACACCTGAAAAAGAAGACATTTTTCTTTAAGATAGGTAGAAAGCATAAACATTCCTACCTACAGAAAACGTTCTTCATCTGAAAATGAAGATATTTTTCTTTAAAATAGATAGAAAGCATCAAACTTTAAACTTGAAGCCACTACTTTCACATCTTAGAATAAAAAATGAACTGATTTCTGCCATTGCACTGTGAAGGTCCAATTACGGAACCCCATACCAACAAACACATAATAAACAGATATTAGAAAGTCAGAGCGCTTAGCATTTAAACAATAAGTCTATCGAAGCCAAAATCGTGAACGAGTGAGAGAGGAAAACGAGAAAATTATTCTAAGTAATAATAGATGACCTCAAGAAAACTCGGTTCGAGGGTTACTAAAGGATCTTACTATTAAATAGTAATGGATGACCAATATTAATATATATTGAATATTACTGTTAAGTGACAATAGATGACCAAGAGGAAATTTCATGACTACTTTAACAATGATTGTAGAGCGAGATTGCACCAAAGTTGCCAGCGAAGTCTCAATAAAAAAATCAGGGGACAGAATAGAGGTAACATGTATCTTGCATAAATTTTATCAAGCGGAAGATTATGACAAATTCTCATTACTTAAATGAAGTTTAAATGAACTCTGAGCTATTAATTCCCTCAGTAGAAAGATGGATAGCTTAACTTTATACCCAATAAGACTAGCTTACTTAATGAAGATCGTACTGGTACTGGTAATAATTACGATCACCTACAAAAAAATCGAATAATTCCTAAGATTGTATTAGATAAAAAATTAATAAAAATCGAATAGATTACCCGAACTCTAGACAATTCATTAAAATGTCTTTGAAAAATATTACACAAAATTAAAGGAAAAGAAAGCATCTAAGAAACGTATTAATTTAACATTTCTAAAGCTCTGTATTGCCAAACTGCTGTCTTAACCTTTCTTACACCACTGCTTTATTGTTGTTGTATCTCCTCATTGCAGTGAAGAGAGCCCAGTATGGTATGGGGTAAAATGAAGCTATAAGGACGCAAAAAGATTTGGGAGAATTTTATGATATAAATCTACTTGATACCAATTTTCAAGAACAATGACATTTAATTGGGATGAACCCACAATTCAATTGGACTCATATTTCCACAATTCTTTCAACAGATAATGTCGTAAAGACTAGATCAGTAACTCAAACTAAAGTTATACATAAATGGCGTTTATACAATGACTTTATTCTATTTAATTCTTAATCTTTGCTAAACTAAACAAAAAGATTTAAACAAATAAAATATTTTGCAATTTATTATGTAAATTGTTATATAAAAACATTTATTTTATTAACATAATTTTATTTAGATTAAAATCAAAATTGAAAAAATAATGCTTAACTAATTCAAACTACTTTTCACATGCTACTCCATAGTGGACTTCAAATACTTCATCGCATGAATTTACCCTTTTTCAACTGATCTCTATTGACTTGTTTGAATTTTCTTTGATTATTGTCTTCATTCATTTTCTTGTAGTACCCAAAACCACCACCACCGATTCGTTTTTCGGGACGATTACGATTTTTACTACTGTGAACTTTAAGATCTACCACCGGTGGTACTAAGAAACCAAAGCTCTTTGCCACAGTTTTCAAATCCAAAGTATTTATGTCAAATATAGTTTTCAATTGATGTGAATCATAGGCTCGCACGTAAGACTTGAATGCCTCCTTCGCTGACTGGTTCAAGTAATAATTTCTTGAGATGAGTTTTTCCAGCTGTAAAAACAATTTAATTAATATATTTCTATATGCTTTTATTTGTTTATTATAAATGTATAAGTGCTTATTTATTTCTAAAAATATTAACAAATTTTTGCAAACAGTGGAAATTACAGAGAAAGACAAATGATTTAAATCAACAAATATTGAAAAATAGGTATTCAATATTTAATAGGTAAAGTAAGTCAATATAAATAAAATCGTAAATAAATAGTAAAAACTAGTGCAAACTGTTGCCAGTAATTCGATTGCACTAAACAATATCCAATTTTTAAAGATATATTAGTTTATTATTTTTAATAATGAGATCCATTGGAATAATCATGAAGACAATTTCCTGAGCTAAGTCCATCAATTGATAAGTTCATATTAACAAACCTAACAATATCTCATGATTCAAAATACCAGACCTCAAACGTTTCAATGAAAGCTAAATCAAAGTACTGAACTGCTTTCTAGGCAATTGGAAGAAACAAACAGGTAAGCAGATGGATTAGTTCTCTTTTTGTAAGGTTATAGTGATTCAAATGAATTTAAAATATGTAGACTGAATAACCTGTTATGTTTATTGCTGATCCTAATGACCTGTTTGCACTGCTTTAAACCTTTTAAAACAGTTAATATTGAATATTTCTAAGTACTGATACAGTCTGACAAGTGTATATTGTTCGAGAAGGTTTAGTCCTAAGAAGAGGCTATACAAAATTCATTTTAGATCAATCTGTCTTAATTACATATTACTATAATATTGTAACTATATGATCTTGGTTACTACTTCAACGTATATTATTTATGAGATATATCAGGCAACAAAGTATATTAAACAATATGATTGTTGGATTATTATATTAACTATAAGCAAGTTGGTGTCAATAATGCTTTAGTCTTTTTAAAAATGTTTAAAATCATATTTTTATTCTACTAGCTTTATATTATTTAATATATTAGTGCTTTATATTATTCTAATCCTAATTGACTCATATTATTATTGTATTATTGCCCTAAAAGTATATCTATTGATATTCTATATGTACTACTTATTAATGTTTCATATGCTTTCGAATATAATTAAATCATGTTTAATTAGAAAAAATTATAAATCAGAATTAACTATACTGCACATTGCTTCCTACTATTATATACAAAATTTCTCAGCCTTCACAACATATTTTCTTTAAACAGTTAACCAAAATTCTTAGATTTTAAAATGCATAAAAATTTATCTCCAAAGTAAAAATAATAATACCTGCAGCTGAATATCAGCAATTTTATTCCAAGAAAATTCAAATTCATTAAGTGGCACTTTTGCAGCTTTCAAATAACGTAAAAATCCAAGCTCTTCAGGTCTCAACATTAATAATGCATGACCAGAACTACCAATACCTCTGGCAGTACGACCTACTCGATGTATGTACTCCTAAAAATAAATTTAATAGTAATTCTAATATAATACAAAATATATTATTTTATAGCAAAATATTTACCTTGGGATCATCTGGGGGATCGTATTGTACAATCCAATCTACTTGTGGAATGTCAAGACCACGAGCAGCTACATCAGTGCACAGTAAAGTACCCTCTGCAGCATTGCAAAATTGAAAGAATGTGGTCGTGCGTTTTGTTTGCTTTTGTTTACCCTAAACAAAAAGAGTAGAGAAGAAATTTAATATAAATATAAAGATGTGTAAGATAACCGATATTTATATAAAATATATATAAACAAATATATATATAAAAGTATATATAAAAAAATATATAAAAATATATATAAAAATATATATAAAAATATATATAACAATATACATAACAATATATATAAAAATATACATAAAAATGTATATAAAAATATATACAAAAATATATCCAAAACATATATAAAAATATATATAAAAATATATATAAACATATATATAAAAATATATATAAAAATGTATATAAAAATATATATAACAATATATATAAAAATATATATAACAATATATATAAAAATATATATAAAAATTATATAAAAATATATATAAAAACATATAAAAATGTATATAAAAATATAAAAAAATATATATATAAAAATATGTATAAAAAAATATATATATAAAAATATGTATAAAAAAATCTATATAAAAAAATATATATAAAAAATTTATATAAAAAAATTTATATAAAAAAATTTATATAAAAAAATATATATCAAAAAATATCTAAAAAAATGTATGTAGAGAAGATCAAGCTAGTACCAGCCAAAGGCATTTATTGTACATACTTACATGTATTGATGTAACTGGCAAATCAATATAATTAAATAACTCATGATGATATTTAACGGACATGCAAGATGAGAAAAAGACCATGACCTTCTTCTTACGATTCTTCTTCAGAAAAGTAAACAGCACCAACAGACGTTTCTCAGATGGACAGACAATATAACCTTGCTCCAGGCCGCTAACTGTCGCCACATCTTTATTATCATCAACACCAACATATATTGGTTCTTTCTTCAAAGCCAGTCTGGACAGTGCATCAATTTGTGCCGTTTGTGTAGCAGAAAACAGCATCGTTTGACGTTTTTCTAAGTATTTAAATTAATTATATTATTTATAATGGGATAAACGCAATACAATTAAAGTGAATAGTAAATATTCTTACTTGGCAATAAATTAATAATTTGTTTTAGTTCTTCTTCAAACCCTATTTCTAGGATACGATCGACTTCATCAATAATTAGGCATTGCAAATTTTTATAAAGAAAATTTGGAGAATTTTGTAAATGATCCAATAAACGACCAGGTGTAGCAACCAGAATGTTAACACCTTTACCAAGCTTTTCGCTTTCTACATGACGATTGGAACCTCCCATTACCAAACCATAAGTGTGATGATGATGTGCCATTAATTCTTTAAGCACCCCAAATGTTTGCATAGATAATTCACGCGTTGGTGAAATTATAATAACGCCTGTGCCATTGCGTGGCATAAAACGCAATTTATAAATAAGCTCAACAGCGGGTATAAGAAAAGCTAATGTTTTCCCTGAGCCAGTTTGTGCGGCACCAACTAAATCTCGACCTCTTAACAAAGGAGGCAATGACTTTGATTGTATTTCAGTCATATCAGTAAAACCCATATCTAAAATTGCCTTCAATGTTGCTTCAGTTAGTATTCCTTTAAGTGAAGCAAATGAACGATCATTTGGATCACGTTGAGATAATAATTCTTCAAAACTAAGTGTACTTTTTTCATCATCTTCATTTGAATCTTTTACATCATTTGTGGTTTTATGTTTTCCAACTTGTGCTACATTATTTTGTTTGGGATTTTTGTTAACAACTGCTGTAGGTGCTTCATCATCTGAATCCGACATTTCACTGTCTTCATTTATGCTATCACCTAAAATTAAAGTTACGTTAACAAAAAATATAATTCAAGTTATATTTATAAAGCATTCTATATCTTCAGTTAAGTCACTCATAATTTCATACAATATCGTATTAAGCATTAACTCGCTTTAGATAACTCAAATTCGCCTTTGACTCATCATTAGTTAATGATTTATTTTAGTTTTTTTATTTGTAAAACTTACCATTTTGATTTGATTCATCGGAGTCTAATTCCGAGTCAGAGTTCACGACTTCTCTTTGTGATTGCTTTTTGCCTTTTTTTGATTTATTTATAGGCGATATATCTTGATTGACCTCTTCATCTATAATATATATTTATATAAACATTATTTTTTAAATGTTTTAGATAGATTATTAAAGAACATATGAACGTTACCTGCATCCACCGATTGTTGTATGTAATCAAAATTATTTGGCGGTTTCCCTTTTTTCTTAGCCAATTCTTTTTTCATTTGTTCACGCTTTTTTATTTTTTTCATTAAGACCCTTTCTCGTATCGATATCATTTTAAATACTTCTGTTTTTTATTTGATTAGTATAAAAAACAATTCAACTGCAACAATGCTGTATCGAACGCACGTGTTTGCTTCTTTTTGTACTAAAATTTGCCAAACAAGACAAATCGAACAACATTGCAAAACGTCAAACTTTTGTTTTCATTAATTTTATTTGTACTGTACAGAGTAGTACATTAATAGTACGCAATAATTGTTTATTTATTAAAAAAATTTTATACCGACAAATAATTAATGGTTTTAATTATTTTATAATTATTTATTATATCTTTATATTTTATTTAATATATAAATATGCGAAATTGTGATTTATTGTCATGCAAAAAAAAATTTATGCGGTGTATGCCAGACTATATTAATTTTATTTGTAAAAGTGGAATTAGTTTACTTTATTTTTATATATATATTTGGATTATTTTTTTAATTTAATAATTCAAAAACTAATTCTATTATATTATGTTTTGTATATAATATATTAAAAGTTTGCAGGTGTTAAATATGTGACTATTGAATGTTAATATGATAACTGAAATCAATTTAAAATTAATATGCATTTATTCTGAAAATTTGTGCTTATAAATTAAACACAAATTCCATATATTAAAGAGATGCAAATATTAAAATATTTATTTTAAAATGACCACATAGATTTTTACATGCACAGTACACGTATAAGTCTTATGTGTCAGAACCATAGAATATGTGTATTTTTTGTTCAGAACATTTATTTTACAGAAAATTGTTTGTATAAGTTGGCAACTCTACGTTTTATTTGACAGTTTAAATGTGAACAAAAACTTAAGGCGAGAAATATAAACAATTTTATTAACAAGAAAAGAAAATAAATATTAACTAAAATTGGCTAATTTTCGTACAAAGTTATTTTATAACACAAATTTAAAGTATGTATCTTTAATATGACACGTAAAATCATTCTAAATGCCGAAGCATTGTGGTAGATCTAGAATTATTTTCTATATATTTAAATTAATTTTTATTAAAAAATTTTTGTATTTAAATTATTGTCACTAATGTATATTTATTTCAAAAAAGGGCATATTACAGTTATTTTTTTCGTTTGGTTACTAATTGGTTAAAGTTTGAGTGTTCATTAAATATATTGGAAAAAAGCTGGTTACTTTAATAAATATTAATAAAATCAAAGAGTTAATTCCTGAATTCTGAATAAAAACAATTAATTAATTCTGAATAAAACAACGTTTCTGAATAAATCAAATTTACTAATAATCAAATAAAATTTCATTATAAAAATATGTATATATTTATTTTTTTAACAATAAAATAATACTAAACACATTTGTATAACAGAAAGTAAGTGTTTCTTTTAATAAACGAATAATAAATTAATAATGAAAAGTAAAAGGAAATACAAATAAGTTTCGTCGGATATCTAAGCTTGCTCAAATTACAGTAAACTTGTTTTCTTTTTTCAAAACTTGCTCATTAGATAGCGGGAAACCTAATATTTTGCTGCAATTTTCAACAACACGAGCAATTTAAGCCACTAGTTTGACAGGTGATCATTTGGGACACAGTAGCTTTGGTTCATAAGGCTGCAATTTTAACCTAACCAGACTTCTGGTATATTAGTTATCAGGTATCTTAGACTGTTTTCTTACTAGATTTATCCACTTATTGCGGTTTATTTGAGAACACACCATATTTTGCATCATATGACGCTCCTGCCAGTGATGAAATGCAGCACCAAATGTATTAATCTTAAAATTAATTATAAAAATCTATAAAATTAATGGAGATAATTTAATAATATAGTATATATTTTATAACATATATTTTTATTATTCCAGTCTAATAATATAAAATATATATACATATATAATATGTAAAGGAGTGTAATAACAAAATTTATCAATATCAATTTACAGTATTTTAGATTGACAATATTTTGAACATTCTTCTATGAATAAATTATATATAAAGTAGTGTTAAAATATTACTTCAGTCTATATGTTATATAATAAACATTGTACATAATTGTTGATGCATTGTAAATAATAAATTTTAATGAGGAAAATGTACATAAAACAGTGTAGAAATATTACTATAATTAAATTTTATTCTAAATATTACATTATAAATGATACATTTTTATGAAAAACAAGAATGTAGAAATATTATAAACAATTATTATTCTAAAAGTTGTATTTCTAATTTATATAAAACCCAATTTAAACATTTTGAAATAATAAAGCTTTATTTATAATATATAATATATATAATTTATACATTATTATTTAATATATTATGTAGTGGTTTACATCATTATTATATAAAATCTCAAAATTTTTAAATCTTAAGTGTAACGATGTATATATATATATATATATATATATATTCCCAATTAGTTAAATTAGTTACGATATAATTTGCACTAAATGTAATAATTATTATTTAAATTATTTTTTTTACATTATTTAACTATGCATTAAATTGTAGTACATATATGTTAAGTAAAGATAAATAATACTAATAAATTATAATTAATATTAACTATTTATTATTAACTAATTAATTATTAATTAATTTTAATGAAATTAATATTAATATTTATAAATAAGAACGTGGTAACATTAAAAAGTTAATTACGTTAATAAGCTTATTTTATAAGCTGATTTTTTATTTATTTATTTTTTAATTTCACCTTTTAGCTAAGGATCTATTAAAAATTAAATAAAATATATTATTTAAATCTTAAATATTAATTAATGTATTAAAAGCTGAGTACATTAATGTAATTTATGTTTATGCATTTATTTTAAATATAAGTTAAGTTAAATAAATTTTGATTATAGAAATTTTATATTAGATCTAATATAAATCTAATATATTATATTAGATTAAATTAATTTGAATTAATGAAAATTGAATTTAAATTAACTATGTATAGTGTATAGCTATATTATAACAATTAACTATATAAGAAAGTTAATTCTTTCTAATATATAATATATTAATATATTAGTTTAATATATTTTAATATTAATATATTAGATTCATATTAGATCTAATATGTTAGATGAAACTAATATTAATTTTACAACATAAACGGAGGATTGGAACACTTATAGGTACTTACAGTATCACTTTTAAATAATAAGAACTAGCCTATTCATCATAGATATGAATGGTACAAATATCTAAATTCATCTGCCATTATTCATACAAATAAAGTATGAAACATAACGTTATAGGCGAGCCTGCCATATTTTCTCAAGTAATTAATTAACGTAATTATATTTATAACTAAAAAACAATTTAACTAGTTACTCAATTTAATAATTTAACTAGTTAAAACTCATTAAAATATTTACTTTAGTTATCGACTATATATAAGCAAATAATTTAATATTTATACAAAATATATATTAATGCTGCAAAATTAATAACTAAATAATAATTTTGTAAAGTATTATATTTAATTAAATTTATTTCATTATTATTATTTTTTTTACATATTCATCACATTTATTTTTAGTTTATTAAAAAATAATTAAAAATTATTATTCTTAATTATTTTTAATTGCTAATTGCAACTTCTGACACTATATAGTGAAAGCCAATTATAGGTATATATAATTCAATTATTAAATTTTATTCCCGTAATAAATCACTAAAAAAACTTATAAAAGAAAGTATTTATTCTAAATTAAAAATGCTAAATATAAAATAAAATTATGCTTGAAACTTATTTGATATAAATTACAATTTTATTTCACTTCAACCTATTGACTAAGGAAATGAATTAATTTTATATACAAAATGTATATCATTTAAATTAATTTAAATTAATAAAAATTGAATTTTAATTAAATATGTATAGTTAATAGCTATATTATAACTATTAACTATATAAGAATTAATTCTTTTGTTGATTATACGAAACATTTAATGCATTTGAAAGTAATTAATTTAAGTAATTGTCTTAGTAAGTAATGACTTAAAGTAGTTATTATCTCAAACTAACTTAAAACTAATGGGAATATATATAAAAGCTACTTTAAACAATGTAGTAATTTAAAGTAATGTAGTACTTAATTATAGTAACTGTATTAGTAATATGTAAGTAATTAATGACTAAAAGTAGTTGTTATTTCAAACTAAATTAAAACTAATGGGAATATATATAAAGCTACTTTAAACAATGAAGTAAGTTACAGTAATCTAGTACTTAACTACAGTAATTGCATTAGTAAGTAATGAATGATAGTAATTAGAGTATCTAAAACTAACTTTAAACCAATGAGAACATGCATACACTACTAAAAAAAGTGTAGTAATTAAGGCAAACACAATATTTACATGCAAAATTACAATATTTACAATATATACAATGAAGTGTTACTATAGATGTTGAAACTAAAGTGATGACGTGATTGTTTTAATAGATGTTAAAACTAAGGTGATGATGTGATTGTTATAATACAGTTTACTGCCACTTAAGTGTTTCATTCTACAGTACTGTTATGACTTTTTAAATGTTTTGTGAAACTGAAAATGTAAAAAAATAAGCAATTTAAATTTTTATAATATAACTATAATATAAATACTAAGACACTATAACTATAAATATACTAAGACAATTCCTTTACCATAAATATTCACTATTTGTTAATACATAGATGTATTTAGGTAGAACCTAGTTCTCTAGAGACGCTAGTTCTCCTGTATCTCTCTTTTCGCTAGTTCTCTTGTATTGCTATACTTTAGAAAAAGTATATGTAAAAATATTCACCGGACTGATCTTTACTGTGAACCATATTTGTCGGTGTATTATATCAAGGGCCCGCTTATTTGTCACACCAGTATATAGCGCCCTTATTATTTCACTTTAGCGCCAATGGGCTCCCTAATCTTTTTTTACCTGTTATCTACCCCAATAGGTATATAAATAATTTATTTTGAAATTATTATTTACTTACGTTGTATAAAATTTAAATGTAGCCGAGCAAATCTGACACTTATGTGGACCATCATGTTGCTTGGCATGCAATTTGAGATGGACGTGCTGTATGAAGGATTTCTCGCACATATTACACACATATTTGCGATCATTGGTATGTACCTTTTTATGTCGGTTGAGTACTTCCTTTGTTGTGAAACATTTTAGACACTTTTAAAAGAAATTCATTAAAAAAGTTTATTATTAAGCATATTTTCACGAAATGTATTTTCAATACTTACACTTGGGCATTCATAGGGTTTTTCTCCGGTATGATAACGTCTATGTACTTTTACTTCACGAAGCGACTTAAAGGATTTCGAACACGTATCGCAAACAAAAGGTAGCTCCTTTGTGTGGATCCTTTCATGTATTCTTAAATAATTATAATTAAATTTTAACTTAAATTTAAACAAATGAATTTTGTTAACTTACTTAAGTGTAAACTTATTAGGACATGTTCTCTCACAGTACCTACACACAAACTTAGTCTGTTTGGCTTGGTTATCCGTATGCTCCTTTTTATGCAGCTTTAAACTGTTTAGATCAGTAAATGATGTCTGGCACTTTATGCATTTAAAGTGACCATGTCGTATGGCACATTGGGAATAAGTGATGTGTCGTTGGAAATGGTTGACTCGTACAAACTGTTGTTTACAATATTCACATACGTGTGCCGTGCCTAATATCTTATGCTGATCCAAGTGCAGTTTAAAAAAAACTTTTGACCGTAGGTGATCCCCACATATTTCGCATAAAAATGTATCGTCTGTAAAATGCGATGTGAAGACATGGCGCTCAAATCCAGCGCGTGTATAGAAGCATTTTTTACATAGATTACAAGGAATTATACCTTTCTGTGGACGTTTAAGTAATGGATGTAAGAGTAGATATAATAAATAAGTTATAAGTGGCAAATATATATATAAATAACATATTATTTTATACACTTACATGTTGCAAATTCAGCGTTTCAGCACAACAATAACAAAGACCTTTACTAGCCATACTTTTAGCTTCCTCTTCAAGTGCTATGATATTTTTCGTATAAATCTCTTCACGATTCTTATAATCATTAACGCTTGAGCATAAATCTATATGTTCGATGAGGGCCTAAAGGTTTGTATAAATTAATATATTAGTATATATTATTTATTATGTAAAATTTCAATATTATAATATGTTATTAGGTTGTCCGGAAAGTAATTTCGTTTCTTCAAAAATATAACTTAAGTTATCATACCAAAGCTACATTAATAATGGCTTATTACACAGACAGCTACAAAAAGTCAAAGTCTAAAAGGACAGAATAACAGGGTATAACAATAACAGGGTAAACTGTTACGAAAATAACAGTGTTGATCGTGCTATAAGTTCTGACTTATATACGTACACATTTCCAAGGAAGTGTTTTGACCTAAAGATAGAAACAGTCACTGATTGGGTAGACTCAATATTGTGTACAGAATTAAGAGTAATACTACAATAAGTCACGCTAATATTTAAACTAAATTATGCTACAAGTCTTGACTTAGGTCTCTCTCTATTCCTGAACACATGCCACACTGACACCTCTACAAGAGAATGTTTTGAGTTAGAGATAGAAATAGTTACTAGAAGGGTAGACTTAAATATTTGTACAAAAAGGAGAGTAATGCTATAATATGTTACTGAAATATTATTTGAGAATATGCTACAAGTCTCGATTTAGATATCTTTCGCTTTTAGAAGACACTTATAAACGCACACATTTCCAACGAAATGTTTCGACTTAAAGATCGAAACAGTTACTACGAGGTTAGACTCAAATATCTGTACAGATACAGATCTTATAGTAAAGTACAAAATAGGTTTATTAATGTGTGAATAATTAAGTTAAATAGAATTTATTATCTATTAATATAAAAAATACAGTTTACGTGGTGAAAAATCAGAAATAAGATATAAAACTTTCATGTTTTATTAGACTATACAAGAATTAAAGCTTAACGTTAAGTTCTTGCGATGGCAACAGTTACTAGGAGAATGACTATCATATGGAAATAAGATGATACAGGTGAAGAATGAAAATTCATGACCACATCTCTGCATATCCTGCCAAAAGGTATGATATAATATAAATTTCAAATAGTTCAAAAATGTATTTTTCTCTAACAAAGGTAGATAGATAGATAAATATATTGAAACATTAGTAGACTCGAATATATTTTAAAGTTATGCCAAGTATAGAATAAACTCAAGAATCGTGGAGTACTCCTTGTTTAAAATTACTGAACAATTAAAAAATTTAAGAAATAATATTACTACAAATATTAGTACCACGTCTGTAAGACTTGAATTCACTAAAACCACCATTCCAAGCTTCATTTCAGTAATCAGGGGAGAGCGATGTGAACATATAGGCTTTATACCTAGCGAGCTAGATTCATCTAAGTCAGTATTATGTCTTATATTTTAATTAATATTATATAGATATAGATAAAATAGTTAAATATAAAGATCTACATAAAAAAACAATTTTGGATTATATTCTGTGGTGCTTTTTTTTTGTTTGAATAGAAAGAAAAATAATTAACATTTTAATTAATTATTTTATGCCATTATTGGATTTTATGCTATTTTAAAATTAATCATTAATATTATTATTAATATTTTTTTTAAGAAAGATAACAGCACAGTATTAACTAAATGAAATTAATATATGTGTGTAATTATATAATTTTTATATATTAATAAAACTATAATTTTACAATTTATTTATTTTTTTTTATTTAAAAATATTATTTCTTTATTTTAGAATTTCTATTTCGATCTATATTAAAAATAAAACGACACACCAATTAAGAAATCTTGATTCAATATATTCTGGACGCTCCCTACGACTACGTATAGAATTATAATTTCCATAGAAATTTCAACCTAACCTCATTTTAAAAAAAAAACTTTATTTTACACTATCAAATTATAGAGTTTAAATTATTAATATAAATAAAATAAGTTTTTAGTAATATATATAAAATTCTTTTGTATAACAATTAAGCTATATTTAACTATAATTATATTGCAATAAAACATGTCTACAGTCAATGTCTGGCAATGCTGTACCTACAACCGCTATTTAGCTGCGTAGCTAACGGTACCGCCATTTTGTGTACTTATATTTGCGCATTTTACTATTGCGCAAAGGAATAGAATAACTTTTCATAAATAATGAATTAAAAATATTTACAGTACTTACGTTTTTGCGATGATAATATAATTGACATAGTGGACACTGATGGGGGTTTCTTAAAATCAAAGCTTGTAGTTTAACATCAAATTTACTAATATTGCTATTGTCGGCCATTTTAATTTAACAGTATATTCTTTAACAGTATATTGTATGCAATATATTAGTATTCTTCGATAATTGTTCAATAAATGACTTGTTTTAAACGAAAATTTACAACGTTAGTATTAAAAAGTGTTTAAAAAATAAAATGATTCCACAGATTTATTTCACGTTTAGAAAACACAACCACTTTCGTACTTGGCAGTAGTCGAAATGAAGGTTATAAGCAAGCAATTTGTTGTCAGGCAAAAAAATTAGGCTTTCGACTTCGAATACTACACTGTTATATACTATATGGAGGTTTGCCGCGATTTCGAATAAGCATTTACTACTTTTTTGTAATTAGAAAATGATGCATTTAAATTAAATATTATTATTGAATATTTAAATACATAATTCATGATATGTTTATAATTAATTATTAATGTTACATTTGCATAATAAATTATTATATATATATATAATTATTAAAAACAAATTGTATATATAGTTTACATATTAGTATACATATTAAAAATTGTAAAAATAATTAGATTATATAAAACTTTTAATAGTATAGTAATACCAGGGATTATTGAAAGATATAGATGGCTAAAGTAAACAAAAAATTTGTAAAAAATTTTTAAAAAGATTTTGATTAATTATATTCTTCTGCTGGAAGAAAATTAAAAATCAAATTTCTTCTTTAAATACTCTCCATCTCATTTAATGGCACTTAATAGGGTAGAAGAATGTAGATGCGATCACGTTCATAAATAATGCATGCTAGGTTTATGTATGAATAAGAAGTAACTAGGGGTCAACTGGTTCCAATGTGTTGCGAAATTTCGGATAGGGCACTAATTCAAAAGAGAAAGATTGAATAATATCATTTAGCTATGAAAAAGATCATATTAATCCGAGTTCAGTTAAGTCATAACTATTTGCAAAAGTCAATCCTTTTTGTCCGAATAATAAACGAAAGTCTGAGTACCTCTTCTCCATTATAAAGTTGTCTTTATGTTGCCTATACCGGCCATTTAAAAAATATTCAGTGTCATGGTTGGAGTAGAGACACCAAGGCAAGGGTTAGGTTTTGTAAGACTTCAAAGGTAAAAAATTACAATTTAAGGATATGATTACAGCAGTGAGGACAAAATATTCAGCCACGAATTTGTTGCTAATATTATTACTTTTGAACAAAGCTAGTTATATTTTTCCACCAACGAAAGCTAACAATCCAAATGGATGATATATTTGTTTCATGATGTGACACCATAAAGCTGTATTAATAACGTAAATCTATTAACATTAAAAAGGAATCCAATTGCAATAATGAATTCATCAAATATTCTATAAGTTGTAGTGGTTAGAATTATATTGTTCGAATATTGGAATCCCCAATATTATTGAATGGAAAACAAATTGGTAGGCACATAATCCCTGGTCCCTACCAAAAGAAATTAC
The DNA here is from genome assembly GCF_002237135.1 of Teleopsis dalmanni. Lineage (NCBI taxonomy): Eukaryota > Metazoa > Arthropoda > Insecta > Diptera > Diopsidae > Teleopsis > Teleopsis dalmanni. The sequence goes on along the minus strand of NC_051847.1, from coordinate 189,343,600 downwards.
ATTGGCATTAGACTTGTTATTAAGAGATTAAAAAACATTAATAATTATTATAATATAATTTACATTAAAATAAAATCTTGTATTTGTTCAAAAATATAGAAATAACAAAGGAAAAATATAAAATTAATTATAAACATAATTTAGAAATATTTTTTTTGATATATAACTCAATTCTTAACACGATAACATTATTTATTAGCAATTATATTGGTCTCTGTTGATATATGAATTATTTTTAAAACTTATACACACGCGCAAATGCACCTTTGCGGTGTTTCAGTTTTATGTTCGAATTATGTGCTTAGCAGCCATCATCATAACTTGTTGTCTCTTTCTTTAATAAAAAATTTATTTTGAAATATTTTAGTTATAAAATCAATTAAACCAGCTATTTAATATTTATAACTTTTGTTTCAATTCCCTAAAACTAAAGCAATTGTGAAATTGTGATTTACTTAATTAATTATTTAAATATTGCTATTAATATAATTATGTTAAGTATTGTTTTGTCTCTTTCTATTGAGTTGCGTTGTTCGAATTTAGTACAGTTAGCGGTATAAAAAAATTAGAATGCTGCCACATAATTGATAATTTTTTTGTTTTAAAAACAAACTGAAAGTAATTGGAGTTACTTATAACAATTATTTTAATAACAATATAAGATTTATATTAAAAAGCAGTATTACATTTACCGATTTCATCATTTTATGTGAATAAAAAATCCGCAACGACTATATATGTTACATATATTGTAGACATTATTTATACGCATATATAAAAAAATTGAAAAATTTATTATAATAGTTTTTATTATAAACCTTCTCCAAATTTAATACTTTTTCCGTAGGGAGCCAGAGAGTTATACAAAAAATTTTCTTTAGCTCTTTACCAAGATAGTTAGTTAATAGTTAACATGAGAGATATAACGTGATAACATGATAGTACCAACTCTTGTGGAGGTAACAATTCTGAAATATTCTTTGTTCTTTCGTGGCATAACATTGGACATAAGTCAACATTTTACACGTAATTAATGTCTTTACTAAGATTGTGTTTTCATTGCAATTTAATAAATAATAAAGTATTTATCTAATATTTCTCGCAAAAAGTCTCTATCTTACTGCATTGACCATAACAATCAGCTAACGGGTTTCGGTCAAATGCAGAACTTCGCTCCAGACACCTCTGCTGCGTGCTCACCTTCTCCAGTCTCGTGACAGTGTACCTCTGCGCCTTCTTTCTTCGATTAACTTTTCAAAGACATCTTTCCTGAAGCTAGCGAAGCCGGTTAATTTGCTGAATTATATCAATATCATGATAAAGGCCGTATAGCTTGTAGTTCATTCGGATGTGATAATCGACGCTGACTCTTACAAGATCAAAGAGCTTACGAAGTACTTTTCTATCAAAAATCTTTCTATCTTTTCTTTTATTAAAAATAATACATTTATTCTTCATATTTCATTTCAAACAATAAAAAATTTTTTTTTTCAAATTTTATATTTAAATATATGATTTTCATCAACTAATTTCATTATCTTTTTTATACACAACGAAATAAAATAAAAATATAAAATTATGAACAACAACTAAGTAATTCGTATATTATTATAAAAATATACTTTTATAGAAATGAAATTATATTATATTATATAAAAAAAAAATAACTTTAATTTTAAACTAAATTAGTACTAAATTTATACCTCATAAACAATTTTGCTTACAATTATGTTTTAAATATATATATTTATATATATATAAATTATTAAAAGGTATATTAATAATATTAAAGATTCGCAGCAAGGTTTGTAACAGAAATTAGTATACATAGATTTGTTTATGAAACAAATAAATATATGTGTTGTTGTTATTACGATTAAATATTAAAAAAAGGATATTATTTTTAACAAAACAAAAATATATTTACTATAAAAAATTAATAAAAAAAAATTAATTTAAAAAAGATATGAAGATTTTAATTGCAACTTCAATTGATTTTGATGATACAGTTTTTCTCTTCTTTTAGTGAGAACTCTGTTAATATTATATTTGAATATAAACTTATATAGCAACCTTTAATTAGCAATATATTTATTTTAAAAAACACAAATATGTATAAATTAATTGAAAATTAATATAATAGAATTATAAGACCAGCTTATACGGTTACTTTAATTTAGTTGTTTTTATATATGTTATGTTTTTTTTTAAATTATAATCAATCAATAGATATAATTCTAATAATTTTAACAACGTAACAAGTTTGTAAAACAAAATAGATTCTACTGAAGCAAAATATAATTATTTTTCAATTAGTCTAAATTCTTGCTTTAATAAAATATTTATTTTTATACATCATTGTTCAGCACTGATCCACAAATTTTCAATTTTTATTCTAATAGTATCATATACTTAACATTAATTTCCTTAAAATGGTTAAGAAAATTGAACAAGCAAAAAACTGAAAAAGAATATAAATCAATCGATCTGGCTGGCTTTAAGCCATGCGTAGACCAATTGCAATTGGTCCCTAGCGACACCAGATAGAACTAAGCTTACCTACATTTTTTAGAAGGCGTTTTTTTTTACTAATCTAATGAGTGCTTGAAGCTCTATAGCCGAAACAACACCAACAAATCTTTTTTAAGGTGTATTTTTATATCAGACCTTAGTAGAATTTAATTCCCGTGTATCATAACAGAACTAATGAATGCATTGTGCTATCAGGGCGATCAATATTAACCTATAGCTCTTACATGAAAAATTTAAACAATTTTTAGTTAATATATCACAATAATTCTGCTTTATAAGGCCAAAATAAACCTTGCTTCCTTTAGGACAAACTGCATCGACAAATTTAAATTTTAACGGTTATGCGAATAATATAAAAAAATGAAATAATTGTTAATAAAAAACAATATCTAATTAAATTACTAAGGTTTTCTTAAAAAACATTTCGTTTAATTCTATAAATACATATTTTTAATTAGTGCTTTAAATATTATCTCAGTTATTCGAAGTTTTGAGCATTTTCTCTAGTATTTGGCATTCTAGTATTTATTTAAAAATGTACGAATATTCGATGTAGATATTCGAACATCTAACGCACATACCATCGAATTCGAGTAGACTCGAAGTAATCTTCGAACGCTTTGAAGCACTAATTTAAATACAATATAACATATATGATATTGTTTAACTAATATTTAATATTCTTACAAAAAACATTAGAATAATAACTTATAAAATACATCCACTACCTCTCTTTCACTTCGTATATAAATCATTAAATTTTTTTAATGCGATATGATTTTTTAGATTTTTTATATTATTTAAATACTTTTATAATATTCCAAATTTCTATATTTTAGAAACTAATATAATATAATTATTTTATTGCTTGATTGTTTTGAGTTCATTTTCTGTTAATAATATCTTTGTTATTTAAATAAAGGCTTTTGTGTATTTTTTAATAAAAATAGTTACCAAAATTGTTACGTTGTTTCTAAAAGAAGAGTAAAATTTATAACAGTTTAGCTTAATTAAATTATTGTTCTTAGTTTTTATAAAATATTTGCTATTCAGCCTGCTGAAATAGACTTCATACTAAACTGTTCTTAAGTTAAAGTGCAATTATAACTATATAAGTATTTCAATTTGCTTTTCTTGCATTTATAAATAAAACAATAACAAAATTATTATATATCCTATGTACCGTTTTTGACATTATTTGAATTACTTTACAAAAAAAAAAAAACTAAAAATTATAAAGAATTTAAACTGAAATAAAAATTGATATAATTTATAATTAAGTTCATATATTAACATAAATTATAAAACATAAAAAATTATTATACTTTTAATTTGTTATATCCCTTCAAAAAAAAAAAATTTACACAACAATACATATATTTTTAAAATTTTTGTTTTCTTTACAATTGGCTGCGTTTTAAAATTGTTTTTAAAGTATCTAACTAATTAACATATTACAACTTTCATTTCATTTACATAAAATTGAATAAATTATTAAAAAAAATTACCTTATATTATTTGTTTTTAATATGTATATATACATATAAATGTATACAATTGTTTTATATGTAACTATGTATATATAGTATAAAATGTAATCATAGTAATATGACTAAATATATTTTGAGTTTATAATTTTATTATCAGTTCATTTGTTTTATTTATTTTTAATATTATTAAAATCAAATAGTTCAACATAGTTAAGTGTTGCCCACCAATAAATTAAAAGGTTTCCTCTTATTAATTTTTATAAACCTTTATATTTGTATTATTTTTGGCAATTAATTTCACTAATTTTAAGAAAGAATAAAAATTAATAAAATAAGCTATTAACATAAGTTTTTATTATTTAAATATTTAAATTAAAATTATAACTAAAAATACAATTTTTTTTATATTACAAAAATTCTTAGTTTGTTTTTTTTTTTAACAAAGTTTTCCATTTTTTAAGCGGTGGGTGTTTATTTTTCTAATTTTTGTTATTAAAGATTTTGTTATAAAAAATAATATAATAATGTTTGGATAATTTTGTTAAAAAAAGTTTTTGAATTATTTATTTATTTATTAATTTTTTTGCGACAATTTCATTAATTCACTTATGAGTACAAAATGGAAAAACGTTACAGTACTTAAATGTATTGAATTATTTAAATTGACTATAAATGTTGCAACTATGTGCACTTTTTAAAAGAGTACAGGTACCGCCTATTCCATTTGTACATGCGGTACACAAAACTGTTGTGTATCTACCTCTGTACATGCATACCATATACGTTTTTAATCAAATAAAAATAACTATTTATAATCCGCTAAACCATCTGCACCCTACCTATTATGCTGTAGTTTTTTGTTTCATTTTGTTATTTTAATATACTTATACATAAACCGGGGATTGATCATCCATCATATCAGGATTAAGTCTATCATCAAAAAATCTTCTAAATGTAAATTCGAAAAATCCATGGAACTGTTTATCTGCTAAATTAAAATCATCACCGCTTAGATTTGAGTCATTCGAACGTATTTTATCCTCATCAATGGGATCGAAATTTGATGTATCTGTTGGATGTTCAATCTTTGGAATATATGGTGCAATTTGTCTACGCATATCCGCAAAATCGACGCCTTTGAAAAAATCATGCGCTTTTACCTCGTCCGCATTTTTACCTAAACGTTTATCGGCAGACGAGCATAGACGTTTTATTAAATCTGTTGCTTCTCGTGTTAACATTGGCAACGGCGGTATATTTAATGTTTTTTCCCAATTTATTACCTAAAATATGAAACACAAAAACAAATTATTACCAATTTTTAGTTTATAAATATATTATATTTTACCTTTTGCTGCGTTTCAACAGGCGTATTTGCTAAAAATGGTGGCTGACCGACCAACATTTCATAGAGTATAACACCCACACTCCACCAATCACAAAGTTGCGTGTACCCACTACGTTCCAAAACTTCAGGTGCTATATAATTTGGGGTGCCTACAAGTGAATGTGCTAAAACTCTTTGGTGATCACGCATTCTCCTCCTAAAATAAATTTAAAAAATATGATTTTTAGAAAGATACTCTTAAATTGGTACATATAGAAAAAGTTAGGTATCTGGACTTCTGAAGGAACGAAATATTGTGAGAGGACAGTACAGGTTAAGATACCATATCAAAAAAATGGACTTTTAAGAGACCATTATTTGTCATTTTTGTAAAATAGATAATAACGCTTTAATATTGTTCAGATGTAAAGCCTCTGTGAGTTTTCCAAATTGAGCGGAAAAGAGGGTTATTTATCTGGATGACAAGTCTGTTGTCCATTTTTTCAGTTTATAATAGTCAATAAAGCTCACGTTAGTTCAAAGCCAAATGAACAGTAAAAACAACCGAATTTATCACAATAGACCACCAGAGTCGCTTTGTATAATCTTCTCCATTATTAATAATAATAATTTTCTAATTATAATTATAGAACATTTTGTGTCATTAAGTGAGGAAGTATAAGGTAAGAATGGAGGAAAAGGATGAACACAATATTAAAACCAATCTAATAAAAGAATCTTGTCACGCTTATGGAACAGAGTCATAAATCAATAGGACTCAAATTTTTGTGTGCATTTGGACATAAAAACAGATGGGCGACAGCATAGGGAATAGAGCTATATTCCTAAGTCCTTACAGACGATAAAGCGTGGTTTACCTCTTTCAACAAGCGCAGTACAAGCAAGTAATTGTTTGTTTCAATCTTTTCATTTGGATTTATTATAATGAATGAAGCATATAGCTCTATTGCTGTTCGTCTTGTGACTTCATTCTATACATAATACAATTAGGTTTGATGAATTATTTTATTGATTATATTTAAAGCAAAATTCAACTCGACTCTCGAAAAGAGAAGAGAATAAAAAAAGAAAAGGGAAGAGAAACAAAGAGAAGAAACACAACTCTGAGATTTAAAAAATTAACTATTTTTAAATATTTTAAATGTAATTTACAATCGTTTCAGTTCATAGTTTTTGTTTTAGGAATAGACTGAATAACTCGAATATTTTATTATTTAAAACGACTTAATTTTACCTTTCCAACACAGTTGGTTTTGGACCATTTTCTGAGTACTCCTCCCAAGGCTCCATAGAATCCTGCCTAGAATGATTTCCTAAAAATATATATATATTAATTAATGTTAATTTTTAACTTAATATTATCATTTATATTTACCATTTTCTTGATAATATTTTGAATTATGTGTCCATCTAAAACCAGTACACAATCCAAAATCAGTTAGTTTTATGTGACCGTCTCTATCGATGAGTATATTATCAGGTTTTATATCCCTGTAAAGACATTATAAATTTGTTCCATTCATTATATATATGTGTGTAATTTTTAAATGCCTACCTATGAATGAAACCCATTTTATGCACACTTTCTACTGCGCAAGTTAATTCTGCTATATAAAATCGAGCCAATGGTTCTTCAAAGATACCCTTTTTAATTAATAATGACATAAGATCTCCACCTAAAAGTTTTAGGAATACATATCAAATATATCCATGTTATTACAAAATATTTGTATTTTCAGTTTACCTGGTATATAATCCATCACAAAATATAGATTTTCATTATCCTGAAAACTGTAGTACAGCTTAACAACCCAGTTATTATCGGCTTCTGCTAAAATATCACGTTCTGCTTTCACATGCGCTACCTGATTCCGCTTTAAAACGTCGGCCTTTCGCAGCGTCTTCATGGCATATAAATGATTTGTTGTATCAATTTTTTTCACCAGAGATACTTCTCCAAATGCACCCACGCCTATATGTTTAATTTTTACAAACATACTCTTATCCATTTTGGCACGCTTCAGGCGTATGTAATTACTCTCCTTTTGGTTAAGCATTTTGCGCATTTCGACTTGGGTTTGCGTTGAGAGTCCAATTTTTATCATCTCTTTTTCCAATTGATTCTTACGGAACGTGCGCTGTTTATAGGATTTGAGTACATTTTCGATATGTTGTTCCATATAGAATTTAAAAGCTTGTGGAGAATATTGTCGTATTCGACACTCCTTACGCTCTTCTTCCTTCTCTTTAGAAACTTTTTTGCGTTCCGGTATTGGTGAGGCATGTTTGATTTTTTTACAATTTTCAGAGCCTTTACCACCCGCACCAGCAACTGATGCCGAATTTGCCGGAGAGCCTCCTCCACTGCCCGAACTTGTTGTACCACCGCTTCCACCGTTGTGTTTAGCGGGTGGTATCGGCGGCGTTGTTGTCAGGTTACTATTCATTATATGATTATTGTTAATTAAATTATAATTTATATTTGGATTGTTATTATGCAAACCGCCATTGCTTTTTATATCCATATCCATATTGTTATTATCTGAATTTATTTGTGGTGGTGGTGCTGCCGCACGTGTACTCTGGTACGGTGGTGGTGGCGGTAATTGTCGGCTACTTACTGGTGGCGCTGCAATTGCTTGCTTTTGTTGCGCAGCTAGAGCTGCAGCAGCAGCACGCAGTTGTGCTTGCTGCGCTGCAACAGCTGCGGCAACAACAGCCTGCTGTTGTTGTTGTTGCTGTTGATGTTGGTGATGCTGCGCTGCTTTTGCTTGCATACTCTTCGCATATGACGGTGGTTCGATACAAGGCGGTTTATTCACGACTGCACCATTAAGTGGCGGCGTAGTAGGAGTAGGCGGAACTGGCTTAGAAGTAATGAGTGTAGTTGGCATTCCACCAGCCAACAGAGGAGATTGTTGTTGTGCTTGCACTTGCTGCTGTACAACAGCAACTGATTTCTGTGGATACGAAGGTGGTGCGTTTAGGATGTGTACAGGGGAATTACAAGCCGAAGTAGTTACCGGAGATTGTGGTGCTACAGCTGTCTGAAGCACAGGCTTTTGTACCTGCGTTGATTTAACGCTCTGCATTATAATTGGCTGCTGTCTCGTTTGATAGGCGCGGGGCTGTGGTCGAGCAACTGCTGTTGCCTGCAATGGTAGGATTGCACTGTTTGTTACGGTTATTGGGCTAGGGGAACCAGCTGAAGTAGCAGAATATATTCCGCTGCTGGGGGATTTGCGATAATCTGATTGCGATTGCGTCGGTGATTGACGCGATTGCATAGAGGCTGTATAGCTTGGTGGCGGTGCAGAAGTAGTTACTACGACGGTATTTATAGTATTTATAGGATAAGGTGGTGGCGGTTCTACAGCACTACCACCGGACTGGTATAAACTTAATGCTTTCATTTGTTGTGACAATTGTTGTTGGGCTTTAATGCCATTTTGTGGTATAACAGGAGAAGTGCCCCTTGTTGGATTTGGAGTAATAGCAGCAGGGCGGGTTGTAGCTGGTGAACGACGTTTATATAGTTGATTCGAAGGCGGTGGTGGTGGTGGAGTCGCAGATGAAGATAAAGTAGGATTTCTTGGTGGTGGCGCAGGTGGTCCAACATCACTAAAATTTGATGGCGATGGTGAATATGGACCAGTGCTTGCACGACTAACACATGTAACTTGCTGATGTGAATGCGGGCTGTCTGATCGGGAACTGCCCGCACCAGAATCCAATGCAGGACTACATCTAAGGCAGGTTAAAGGAATTTCTCGTTCTATGCTCGGCTTTCGACTTAATTTTGTTGGTATTAATGTTGTTAATACTTTTGGTACATGGCCATTCATTTGAGCCGCCGACAGTACTGCAGGTGATGGTGTTGCCGACGATGGTGGCTCCATCGGCGGCTTTGAATATTGATAGTCGTAGACATCGGAACGTCCATTGATACGCGAAAGAGAATTCTGTAATGAAAAAATACAACATTTCAAAAATAAGGCATAGGTATATATTATGTTATTAACATGATAGTTTTAAAATCAGTTTGTATTTTTAAAGTCTTCTAAAATTTGGAGAGCAAAATTAACTATTAATTTAAAATCACAATTTTAATAAATTAATAAAAATAGACTTATGCTGTAAAATTAAAAAAAAAAACCAAATTGTCTGTGACTTATACTAGTGGTACTTTCTACATTATATAGATAGGTATTATCCACCTATCTAACAAATAATACCTTCATATCTGAGAATTTTATATTTCATATATATTATATATATAAATTTATTGCGGCATTAGATAATCATTAATAAAGTGACCTCTTGAACTATTGGCACATTTTACATTTTAACAAACTTAAAGGTGCTTAAGTTAGTAATCCCAGCGTGATTTTTCAAAAATGAAGCTCCCAAAACTTGATACAACACAAATTCTCCAAGAGGACATAACTTTTAGATGAGCAGCTATACTTCTTTCTATATTATTTGAAAGAACTGAACCCCTTTTTGGTCAATACCTCTCTTAAGTTAGGTTAGATACCGGCAATCCCCTTAGGCCTATTGGCCCATTGTGTTACCATATATAGAGAAAAAATCCAGGGTTTAAAATCACCTGGAACATTTGGCGAAGCTCAAAATGCTTTTTAGTGTCAGGTCTTGTAATTGGTCAAGATCCTCAATACCTCTCTTGGACGAACAAAAAATTGGGTTGTGATGAGTGTTTGTTCACGTAAGTTTTCACTGTATAAATTTATGTAATTTTAATAGAATCATACACAGCAATATATACGAGTATCGTACGCGACTATAGCACTCTGTATTATATTAAAAAGCAGGTTTCAAGTCGCTATCAGCAGACTTATTTTCATCTCCTCTGGAGAATGCACAATCCTCTGGATTGTTTTTGATGAATAAATTAGTATTTAATTATTATTTATGTTAATCTCCTCTAGAGAATGAACAAGTCTCTGGAAAATTTTCAATGAATAAGCTACAGTCAGTTGACAATTTTTAAATAAGGACTATATTAAACCCATTCTTTAGTGTAAAAAGAAACATATAGTGTTATAGCTAATAGTGATAACTTCTTCTTAAAAGACATTACAATGTTCAGATTATTCAAAAGATGAATTGATATCTTTTCGTACAAAATGTGCTATATCAATATTAATTTATATATTTAAATAAATTTTCAAGAAGCCAAGTAATGTCAAAGAGCAAGCAAAGATCAATGTTGACAAATTACTTAAAAAATTTTTAAGCTACAAAATATATAAATAAATTACAAATGGTGCTATATCTAAAGGACACACGCAAAGAAAGACAACAACAACAATATCATAATAAACAACCAAACGTTTAAAAATTAAACCAGAGATAACAGCAGACGAGGAGGAGGTATCATTGTCAAACAATTGAGATCAAAATAAAATAAATAAACATTTGGAATTTTTTAAAATTGTATTTTAAAATTGCTAAGAAATTTGTATTTGGTTTGTATGAATGTTTGTGTATATGCCTTCATAGCCAATGTTTGTATCGAATATGTATTATATAGCCAAGTCAGCCAAATTCTACACTTGGCATGAGCACAGAGCAACAGCAGTCTTAGTAACACCAGAACAGCAGCCAGAGTCGCAAGGCACTGTCAACATTCCAAACAAGATCATCAATTCTGAATTACAAAACGATGAAAAAAGGAAAAAAAAAGAGCATAAAAGTGCTGCAAAAAATAATCAGAAAATGAAAATATGAACAAAATTTTAGGGTAAACTTTTCGTTTGGAATATGAAATTGATAATAAATTTAAATTTTGATCAATTTTCAAAATTTATTGATGCTTGTTTTTCTGATATTATTTAGTAATTAAATACTTTAGAAATTCAAAAAATTAAATACTTCAGAAATTCAAAAAAAAATACTTATATATATATTTATACATAAACTTATATAAATATTTATACATATACTTATAAATATATTTATATATATACTTATATATATATTTATACATATACTTATATATGCATTTATATATCATCAGTCATATGTACTATATACACTACGTTTCCGGTATACTCCTCATAATTTCCTAAGCTGACTCAAAACTAGCAAAAAACTCATATAGCAATGAGGATTCATTTTTAAAATTTACTGAGATACGTTATCAAAGAGGACTCTTACTAAAAAAAAAAAAACGTTCAGTTAAAGAATAGCGAAAAATTAGAAACGGTTCATTTAAATAACCAATTTTTAATTAATTAAGTATCCTTTAATTTACTACCTAAAAGAACCTTGTTCTAAAGTAGTAATCAAACTTATGAGATATCTCAAAAATTTTAAGAAAATATTTAATTTAGTCTTCGAATATTAATGCTTTATATAAGTATTTTCCTTTAATCAAGCACCGTTTTCCGTTAATGGGTGTCTAAAATGATCTACTACCTACCTACCTACTACTTTTTTTTCAGCAAAAACACACAAATTTATTAATTAATATTCATACGTCAGAACAAATTTGTGCTGTTTTGTTAAGACATATTTAAATAAATGGAATTTGTTCATGTGATAGGTACCCACCATTATGAAATATGGCTGCATTCCAGAGACAAATTAACAGTCAGTTTAATAGAGAACACCTGTACTATATAATAGCTGCATAAGTCAGCAAGTCATCATCTGTGTTTTAAAATGTACTCTGTACTACAGGGTTAGGCGATTGAATTGTTAGGAGAAGCGCAGATGGACATGATATTAGTACGGTACTTTTAACAGACTAGATACATTAGATATTGCAAGGCAATATGTATAAATAGGTGCATTACGTGTATAAGGTGGATGATTTCAGCCTGCAGCATCAGCTACCCTGACCATTGAGGTTGGCTCCTTAATAAAAAGCGTCGTGGTGGTTGTGGTTAATGTGGAGTTGCATTTTTCAACCGGTTACTTTGACCCAAAGATCAGCAGAAGTTTTAGATAGGCCTCACTCTTCACAACGGGGGAAATTGTGCTCAAAGGCATAACTTCAACTAGTACCGGCGGTATTCCTCGGAGTTCCAATGGAGGGTTCATCAGTGCAATATACAGATACGTGTATAAAGAAAACCGTGGTGTTTAGCCTTCACGGTGCACGGTATCCACGTTAAATTTTGGATCTTCATCCAACATATTTTTGAGTTTCGGGCACTATCAGGTAACCACGTAGAATTTAAAAGGAAGAAATTAATATTTTTTTCAGTGGATTGTTTGACATCTATCATTATTTTGAGATTTGGTTACGAACAAACATGTAGCCAAGGAGAATTTAAAAGATATACATATTTGATTTACGAGAACGTCTTTAACATCTACCATATTTATAAGATACAGGTACCGTTAATGACGTAAACTTAGCCAGAGGGAATTTAAAAGAAAGAAAGCCATATTTTATATGCGGGAATCGCTCTGATATCTACCATATTTTCAAGATTTAGGTTCCATCAGGCACGTATCCATAGCCAAAGGGATTTAAATTCTCCTTAAAAGAAAACAATATTTTTTTTGTAAGAATTTCTCTGATATCTACCATATTTTTGAAATTCAGGTACCATCAGTCATATTTTATATGTGGGAATCGCTCTGAAATCTACCATATTTTCAAGATTTAGGTTCCATCAGGCACGTATCCATAGTCAAAGGGATCTAAATTCCCTTTAAAAGAAAACAATATTTTTTTTGTAAGAATTTCTCTGATATCTACCATATTTTTGAAATTCAGGTACCATCAGGCACGTAGATTTAGCTAGGAAAGATTTCAAAAAAGGAAAGCAATATTTCATTTGTGGGATATACAATATTTTGAAAATTCAGACACGTAACCATAGCCAAAGGAAATTTAAAAGAAAGAAAGCAATATATGTTATGTACCATATTCTTGAGATTCAGGTACCATCAGGCAACAAGATTTAGCTAGGAAAGATTTCAAAAAAGGAAAGCAATTTTTCATTTGTGGGATACCATACAACGTTACCATAGCCAAAAGAAATTTAAAAGAAAGAAAGCAATATATGTTATGTACCATATTCTTGAGATTCAGGTACCATCAGGCATGCAGCCTGTAGGGATTTAAAAGAAAACATTATTTTATTTGTCAGAAGTAAAATTCTCATATGATATTTATAGACATTGTTTATATTTTAAGAATGTTTAAATCATATTCAGTAAAAAAAAATGTATACATATTAAAAAAAGTACTTTCAAAAGAAATTGTTTATTTTACTGCAAAGAAAAAGGAACGAAACAAAGGCAAAAAAAAATATTGCATAAATTAATCACATTCTTGGTCGAACTCTTACACACAAACAAACAAACAAACAAACAAACAAACAAATATAACTGAATACGAAAAAGATACAAAGAAATCAAATTAGATACTTTTTTCATTCAAGTAAAGGAAAAGTAGACAAAAATTAAATACAAAAAAAAAAAAAATACGTATAAATAAAAATAAAACTTAAAATGAAGCAAAACAAAGAAATGAATCTTTACAAAATAAAATAAAATAAAAATAAAATTAAAAACAAAAGCAAAAGCAAAAACAAAAATATCTATATAAAATTGTAAAGTATGGCATTATATATGTAAGTATATAGATGAGCATATTTTGAAGCGGGGAGCATTACAGATATTAAAAAGAAACGAAAAATTCTTGGCGTCGCGTAGCTATTTCATACGCTAAATTCCTGAAAGTCAAGAGCAAAAGAAAATCCCAAAACAACAACATAGTGATCAGACCAGAACAAACCAGACCAGATGTGTAGCTCCATGACGATACTTAAACGGACAGACAATTTTCAATTTATGCGATTCAACTGTTGGTTGTTGGGTTGGTTATTGAAGTTTGTGCCACTGGAATTACGCGCAGCACGACTTCGACTGTGTTCAAAACAAAGTTTAAAAATTCAGCAACATTAACGATAAAACCATAAACAAAAAAATAAACAAGAAAAAAAAAAAGAAATGGTTAAAATAAGATACTCATGCATATTTCGACGTCGTTCTGAAAATATGCAACTAAAAGATCCTTGAGGAATAAAAAAAGATACAAAAGCAAAAATTACAAAAAATAAAAAAAAATATATATATATATATATAGATAGAGGTAAGTATTAAAGGAATATAAAAGACTAAGGAAAGCAAGCGTTCTTTTTATGCTCTCTCTAAATGGTGCAAGAATAACATCCAAAGCTGATGTTTTTCTCTAAAGTAAAGGACGGACGTTCACTGTCTTGAAATTAGTTAAGCAAAAGGTAGAAAGAAATATTTTTACTTTTATGAGCCTTTATACCACATGATGAATGGAGTATTGTGCAGGGTTGGTGCATGCTGCATGCTGCATGCTGCATATTGCATACTTCATACTACATAGTGTATGGTGGATAGTATATGTTGAACAATACAATAATGAAGCTGATATTGTTGTACTATATAGTTAATAATAATGATGGTAGTAGTCATGATGATCATGTTTATGCTATTGATGATCATGGAAGTTACACCAGCAAACCAACCGCATACCACACGTTGAAAAGGAACATTGCACGCTGCACAGATCAAAAAGAAGTAGACAAGTGATAATAGTGATGGGCAGCAAAAATTATTTTTATAAAAACAAGAACACAAAATTAGTAATATACATATATACATATATATTTATATGTTATATTGTGTATATATATAATAAATAAAAGTACTATACAAGAACAGAAAATATGAAAAATGCAATGAAATTAACTTCGCTAATGAATGAATGAATTCGAATGGTTGGATCGATGGATGGATGTTGGTTCTTCGATTTGATGGATTGCTGAACAGTCATATAAACACATGCACATACATACATAAACAGCATATTTAGGTTTATTGTTCATAAAAAAAAAACCTGCAGTAGGAAAACAATTAAAATTTCAGCACTTTTTGTTTCGTTCCAGTATAAACAATATACCATAACCGTAAGATAATTTTTAGCACCAATTTATAAAGCTAAAAAAGTATCAACACAACAATAATAACACCAATAATAATAATAACAAAAATATTAACTCCAATGAAAACAATTTCAACTTGTCTCTTTTTCTATCTTTCTCTCTCTATATATATATATACTATATATACTATATTTTTACCAATAGCTTGGTAAACTTTCAAGTGATTAATGCCAAGGTTTATCGAAAGCAAGTAGTAATTGAATTAAATTTATCGAAAGCGCTACATCATCGAAACGTAAACGTAAACATAAACGTAAGAAAAGAAATATTCTTAATTGACACTTTCAAGTAATTAATTTGTTTAAAACATTAAATTGATGACGTGAAAATTGGATTATGCTCAAACAAAAGCTAATTGAAAACAAATTATACAATAAAAAATAAATTGATTTTTAAATAGTCAAAGAAAACAATATAACGTTAAAGTTCTTCAAGGTTTTCTCAAAGCTTAGCATAAATATTACGTGGAAACGTTCTGTTTATCTAATACCAAAATACATTTAAGCTAGTTTATACATTTATTTTATAGATATATAACATCTTAATCAATTTAATTAAATATTAAACACAAAGTATTTATATTATTAGAATATTTTTGATATATCAAAAATAAAAAAAAATATATATAGATTATAATTATATATTGCATTTATATGCCAAATACGAGGGCAGTTTGATAAGTCATTTACTTTTTGAATAAAACACATTTTTTTTCGGCAAATTAACATTTTATTTTGCTACATAATCACCTTTTAGCTCGATACATTTAGTCCAGTGTTTTTCCAATTTTCTTATTCCCCCCAAATAATAGGTTTTCTCAAAGCTCTCAAAATACGCGTTTGTTTCGGTAATGACTTCTTCATTCGACTCAAATCTCTTACCACCCAGCCATTTCTTTAGGTTTGGAAATAGAAAATAATCGCAAGGGGCTAAATCTGGAGAATATGCTAGATGGGATAGCAGTTCGTATCCCAATTCGTGGATTTGGGATCATAATGCTTAATCAGCACACGAAATTCACTTTTTTCCATTTTCGTAAAAATTCACGAGGTTGTCTGCTTTGAACGGCTATCAATCAAACACCAACTGAACGACGTAGCTCACTTGCTCAAAATCAGAAAGTTGCCCACTGGTAGATTACAGCTGACGGCAGCACTATTGCGCGGGAAATTCAAAAAGTCACAGAGTTATCAAACCGCCTTCGCATAATAAAGCAAATAAAAATATTATTCAATACAAAAATAATATATACCTACAGAAATATATGCAGTCAAACTTAACATATGGTATATAGTAACATTTTGTAAAGTTAAAGTTCGACTTAGCACATTTCGAGTTAAAGGATTTTTTTTGTAATTGTATGTAATTTGCTCTATAAACCCTGCTGAATTCTATTTAGTTAGAGTTATGAAAATTTGACTCTATATATTAAAATCGCAGTAAATTCTCTTGTAAAGAGTCTGATAAGCTAATTCAGATAAACTGCAACTGGATAGCGATAATCTCAGAATAACTATTGCTTCAAGAAACTAATGTATACATGTAATAAGCTAACGTAGACTACTTATATATAAATTCCTCCGTATTACTTTACTAGATAAGGTTCTATGCATAGGAACAAAATAAAATCATGCAATAAATAATGCCTCTACAAAAGAATATTATTCAAATTTAACAATTAAAAGAAAAAAAAAATTAATTAATACAATTATGCTACAGCTGGTTTATGATGACTTCGTTCTAATATAAACACAGCAAGTAAATTTGTTAATGAATTTTAATAACAAATTAACAAAACTTCAAGTTTGAACGTACAACTCAATACGACTATGGGTCAGTTGGCTAATGAACACTGACTCTGATCTACAAATTTGGCAGGATTTGAGTTCAACCCTTCGTACTTGCAGTCTCAAAAAATTAATTACGAATAGTTAAATATAAGAAATAATTCCAAGACCGCTGATGATGGGTATTTAGCAATACTTAACAACTGTATTGTCAGGTCAGCCGAAAATTCAATTAATTAAAATAATATAAGAAGAATTTTTGTGGCTGTAGTTCGCTACTTTTCGAAACCTCTCTATACACATAAAAATTATTCAACAAATCGTCAATGAACAATATATTCCAATGTATTCCAAAATACGAATGCAACAACCTTGCCATCCAATTTTAGAAGTTTTGATTTCTTCGTACGAGTTTAATCAACTGCTATTGATTTTTATGATTTAAATATGTTGTATTAGATCCAGGTTTAATCGATTGTTATATATATTACATACGCTCCAAATAGCGCTTTGAGTGTTGAGAAGAATTTACTAAGCTAACTTGAACGAAGCATTAATATTCCATGTCATAAGATGAATGGTCGATACACTCTATATTTTACAAAATCTACAGATGACAGTGTACTATAATATAATTCTTATAGAGATGGTTATTTACAGAAACATGTACCTATACTTAAGAAACGAATGATAATCCTGATTTCATAAACAATATATTTAGACTTTAAAATTTGTCAGCATTTTGAAAAGTTGATTTGAATAACTTGTTTTTTCTCTCTTTCATACCATTTATGATAGTAATATGTGGCATATATCGCCGGCATAAATAGACCTGGTAGAATTTAATGGATACATTAAAACTGAGAAATCTTTTAATTTTTTAACAAATTAATTTGTTAATAATACACAAGACATCGCTAACATAAATACACCTTGTTTTAAGTCAAGATGCTAGTGATAGAAATCGATACGATTCATTAATTACTGCTCAATTTTAGTCAAAAGATTGATTTCATATCCTATATTTAGTTCTGTCTTATTGGTTTATTATGTGTTTTAAATTACTAAACAAAATTTTATTTAAAAAGGTGTATGTATGTAATATCTTATATCTTATGTCACATCTATTGCTTGAAAAATCGTGCCAGTTGAATATCGACCTGATTTTAGTTTTATTATAAGAATCTATAAAATGATAGAACAAAACAGACAAAATATATTGTATTATTATCAGAAAAGAAACGCACTTTTTATTATAATGCAAAAAAATATGCCAGTATAATACAAAATACATATATGGTATATATACCAGAGTTCGGAATGTGGTGCACAAAATCGCACACTGCACTGTGCGAGTGGAAATTATTTTTAAAATATGCACACGCACATTTGTGGTGTTAAGAAAAAAAATGCACGCACTCAAATTTGTTGTGCGATTTTAAATTTCACATCGCACAAAGCGATGATTGTGCACACAGATTCGTGCACACACATTTGTGCTGTGTGACTGATTTTTAAAAATGTGCACAATCAGATGTGCGAGAAAATTTTATGCTCGCACCGCACTGTGCGACAAAAAATT
>NC_051847.1:189253851-189324739 GCF_002237135.1 Teleopsis dalmanni | reverse complement strand
AAGAATTAAAAGTATTGAGATATAAGTCTTTCAAACTAAAATAACACCTTTTATCTAACTGTTTTAAGTTAGTTAGTTGAAGTAGTGGGAAGAACGAACGAATTAACTAATAAAGCCATTTTGAATCCACATTTTCTCGTAAAACTGTATTAAATGTTATATCAAAAAGTCTGTTTTTAATTTATTTTTCTTAAATTTTCTTAACAGTTTTTCGTTCTCAACAATAATATATCGTTCACAAAACAAGCAATGATAGAAATTTAAAAAAGAAAATCAAAATTAGGATATCTCTAACGACTTATTTAACTAGTCGTCAAGAAACATATCTTTAATCTATTTTTGGTTTTTTGTTTTAGAAAATAAATACCGCAATGACGTCACGAGATATTTAATCAAGACCAATATATCAGTTGCAGTATCTTAATATGAATACGTGATTTTAGATATATATTTGTGAAGATTGATATGGAAAATAACAACATTTATTATTTCACCTTATCATTTCTAAAACTCGTTGCTAATAAAATAAAATGTTAACTAAATAAAATCAGTTAAATTTATTTATTTTTTTTTTAATTAAAGAAATTTATTAACTTCATAACATATTTCTTTAAAGTTGCACATATTTTTATTTAAGAAAATTATAAATTTCATAGTTTCGAATCAAATTACTGACTAATGTTGCAATAATTACATTACGTGTGCACTTTAATTATTATTTTTGTTAATATGGGTTAAGCTTATTTATTATTATTTACATTTTAAGTAGTGCTATTTTGTATATTTTTTTAAAACACTGGCTCTGGCTGGCTTAGTGTTATTTACCAAAATTATGCTATTTATATATATTTTCTTATATTATTTAAGCAAATCTGCTTAAAATAATACCCACAATTATTTTAAATTTGAAACCAAACACGCAATGTCAAATTATATTAAATTTTTATAATTTGTTTCAGTAGCTGAAAAAGGAGTAGACACCCACTTCACTTCAAAAGCTACAAATGCTATAACAAATTACACATTATATATATATTTTGGATTCCCAATTTAAAATACAACAAAAAAAAATTTTATGGTCTTAAGTAATTTGTTAGTTGCAACATAATAAGAAGTGCAAGGGGAAATAACGAAACCATGACCTATTTTATTTTAAATAATTTTGTCATTATTTACAAAAACATTTTTCTGCTGCGCAATTGCGCGAGTGTATGTTGTAATTGTGTAAATACAATTGAATGCGTACACATGTTCCTAAACATGTTGCTTACGTTACTGTAATCAGAAACAAGTAATAGAATTCAATTAAAGCTATATTTTTCAATAATATCGCATTAATAACCTGTCTCTCAAACTGAAATATTAGAAATTAACATGAAAGCAAAACATTTAAAATATTTTGTACATTTTGACAGACTTTATTGAAAAGATTAGCTAAGATTTTTTTTGTCGTTTTTTTATCTTTATGTATTTACATACCCGTATATAAGATATTAAGAAAACGCATACAATCATTTGTTAAAAACCATTATGTGCTGCGGGGGTTTCGCTTGCTCCAATATAGTTTCAATTATACGATCTGAATACAAACAAAAAAAAAAGACTCTAGGCAAGTTCGTCAAATTTTAGCTACCTGCACTGGAGGAACTGCTTCACTCATTAATAATAAGCTTAAACTTTTATGTTTTGTTATAATAATAAAAAATGAATAAAAGATATAAACTTAATCTTTGTTCAACTAACCTTGATTCTGCAATTTACTTGCAATTTTATTATTTCTTTGCATTTATTTTATTATTTAAACTTTAAAAATTATAAGTAAACTAAAGCAGCTTAAATCGTTCATTGTCATTTAAAGTAAAGCAAGTAAATAAAAAAATTAAAGCATAAATTATTATTTAAGTTAAAAATTTTTACGTTCTCACATGCTCTTTAGTAGTGTAAATAACTTCATTAAAATATAGAACAAGAATTTTAAAAAGCTCCAATTTTGAACTCAGTCTGCTTAAGTGGTCATAAAAAGTTTAAAAATGATATAACAGATTTTCATTAATAATCTTTAGAAAATATGCAAAAACATAACAACTGCTGACTTTACCAGATACCCATACCCACAGTCTTTTCGTACTCCAATATACCTTCTTACTTATTCAAGTTGCATGCTTTTTTGCCCCAAAATCCATACGGAATATTTTGCATAAATATACAAAGTTGTCCTAAATCTTTTCTAGAAAAAACTTTACTGTCTGCCAAAAACTCCTACCTAAATTTTTCTTGTTCTGCATATTGTTTAAGCCTCCATGAAATGTATCTGATTTTTTCTAGTATAAAAATACTTTATAAAACTTAATTTTGTTGTTTTTTGCTTTTTTTTTTATTTTGTTGATTTTTTTTAGTAACTTTGCATTGAATTTCTAAACCCACAATTCAAATTGAAATTAAAAAAAAGTTATAATTTATTGTCGCGTCATTTTAATGTCGCCTATTTAATGTATTATTGTTGCTGTTTTATGTTGTTGGTATTGTTGGTATTTAGCCAAATGTATCTTATGAACACAATGTAATATTTATTTTCTTCAAGTCATTATGTGCTAAAGTATCTGCAAAAACTTTCGTTTTTAAATCTACTGTAAAAAATCGCACAGATTGTGTGAAATTATAAGGTGCGAGACAATTTTTTTTTCCGTTAAACAAAATCGCAACAATTTTTTTTTTCATTTCCATTTCTTTTATTATTATTAATATATTTTTTTCTGCATCTATTTATTTAATTTCGTTTCTTTAATACATATAAAAAAAAAATTTGGGAATTTTTCATATATTGTTATTTTTTAATTACGTTTGTTTTATTTTAATTATTTATTTTTCTGTATTTAAACAAAATACAGAAGATAAATATGAGAATATTAATTGAGTATTTTTTTTATTAAATTTATTGTATTTTCCTTTTGTTTACACAACTTTTTTTAGTCATACAGTAAAAAATTTATAAAAATTTTAGCATTTGCTTAAACTGCACTTTTTTAAAATAAAAACAAAAATATTTTTTTAATTTCAAAAAATTAAATTTGAATATACTTTTTAAAAATAATAGCGAAAATATTTTTAATTTTAAAAAATTGAACCCGAACAAATATATTTTTTTCTAGTTTGTAGCTTTTTTTTCTAGTTTTAATATATATTTCATAAAACAAAAAATTTAGTGCACATTCAATTTACATAACTACATATATTTTTATTTATTTCCACACAATATAACGGATACCAAAATATTAATAAATTTTATAAAAGAACAATAAATTAATCATTGAAGAGTAAATGTTTGGAATTGAAACCCTCTCAAGTTACAGAGATGGCGTATACTTCAACCGTGACTTAAAGCAGTGTTACGAGAATCACTTAAAATATATCGCCAAAATATTTTTACGCAAATTAGTAGCACTATATAATACAATAGTTTTTAATACAAAAAAAAGTCAAAGAATGTAATCAACACCAAGCACCATGCTGATCTAGCTAGTCCATGTGAATTTTTATTTTCCTGAAATTAAAATTACTTTAGGAAGGTATTGAAGATTATACCTTAAATCAGTCTACGGAAATGAATGGAGGATTGCTTTAAGTGGTAGAAAAATTGTACTGCACTTAATTGGCCCTACTTTGAAGGAGACAAAATAAAAGTTGATTGGTTAATGATTTTTTTGTATTCAGTTTTAATATTTTGGATACCTTTTACAATAAATATATTTGTATACACTCTTAATTAACTGGTAAACTATAAGCTATCACACTCAAGAATAGTGTGGGGTCCATTGTGCATATTTTCATGAACAGCAAGGCTACAAATAAATCACCACTAAACGTAGAAATGATGCCTTCTTTAACAAAAGTCTATAAGATATATTTATACAAACTGTTAAAGCGCAGAATTATTATTATTATTATTTAAAATAGGCTATTTGTGCACCCCGACCTAAAAGATCTATTGTGCGCCTATAGGCCCAACTAGGACAATTTTAGACTATTTATAAATCTTATAATTGCAGTGGGCTTAATTTTACCTATTTGATTTGGGACCAGGATCCCGCTACCAAGGTAATCGAGTCTACGTCTTGCCACCGCTGGGCAGTTGCATAGAACATGTTCTGATGTTTCCTTCTCCTCATGACAGAGTCGACAGGAATCACTTTCTACCGCACCTATAATCTTCATGTGGTAATTAAGTCTACAGTGTCCTGTAAGAAGTTCAGCGCAGAATTAGTTGTGATACATTATTCTTCTAATTCTTTCAAAGAAAACGTTTCCCACTTTGAAAAATTAATAGAACAAATGGCAATTGACTAGAAAAAGAATATAAAATTAAGAAAAACCGCCAATTGTGAATTATTCTCAGGAAGTAAAACCAAAATAAAAACATAGATGTGATATTTCTGTTTTTCTGACTGAAATGGAATTTTTAGTAACTAATCGCACAGTTAATAGAGTGTACTATCTACAAATTTTAATTTTGTGGAGACAATTGCTGTACTTTATACCGTAATAATAGTGCGTAAGCGTATACCGCGATAGAAACAGATATTTTTGTTTTGTGGTAATATATAATATCACCGTAACGTTCCGACAATCTTATTCTCAGACATAGTGTCCTACAACTTAAAGACAATTTTCTTGTCTTTAACGTTTAGGTTAACTTAGATCAACAAAATTTCTGAATTATTCCATACCAAAAACAAGTTGTATAGCAATATAATAAAAAGATTAAAAATAACTTCAACATTTAATGTAATTGGGTGAACTATATCTGTGAAATGTGCGGTAATAATACAAATAATATTTCAAAAAAAATTCAACTTTCACTATCATAACTTCTGAAACATTTGGGTACAAAAATCCTTTGAATATCAATAGACTAAAAATAACTATATCATTCAAACAGGTAATAATGATTACATATGTAGATTTATATTAAAATAAAGACTGGATATTTAAAAAAAAAATATATATATATTTTAAATATATATATATTATAAATATATATATTATATATATACATATATGATTTTATGGCACCAGTAGATAAAAAATTGTTTTAATCTAGAAAGTATCATTAGTCCTTTTCAATATTTTTTTCTTGCTGTGGATTGACATATATCGTTCCATACTACAGCTACTAGTCGTATCTGAGCAACGGTTAAATATTTGACATATATTATTTTACTAAAAGCTAACGTTAGTTATCGTTAAACATATCGTATAAGTTGTGTCCTGTATGTTTCTAATAAAAATTTTTATTAAAACTCCATACATAATTTACAAGATTTTAAAAATGTACATAACATGTGTTTTTAGCAATCACAGACAATTATACAAAAAAAAAGTATTTACTTAAAATAAATTTCATATCGTTTTTATTTCTCACATACATTTAGTATTTCCATAAATTGCAATGCCAAATGGTAAAAAGTAATATTACAAATTGTCGTTGTAATGTATAAAATATTGCAAAAATCACATAAAACTGTGTTTGAGTAGTGAAAACTCAAGTTGTGCTAGTTTTCAATTAGCTTGCACTCATGTAATGCGTATTTATTCCTTTAGAAGCGGTATTGCAACTATTGGTGCAACACGGCTAATGTTGCACTGATTAAGCCCCAAATAAAAGTACAAATACCAATGATTGCCTCATGTGAAAACTTTTTAGCATTTGAAGGTAAACGCCACAACCAAATTGCACAATGCAAAAGTATATTTTGTTTCATTTGATGGTGTTTTTGTTGTTTTTTTTTATTTTGTATTTACAAGTATTTATCTGTATGTCTCTCCCAAACATAAATAGAAACACGCATTTGTGTTGCTGCAACTTGTCATTGCCAAAATTCAATTCAAATGGCCATTTAAATTGAAGTGTATTTTAAACAAATCTATAAAGATAAATAAATAAAATAAGAGATATATAGGCATATTGTTGTAAATACGTAACAATGTAACATAAATAGTTTGTACGTAGTTACGTTGTACGTAACTTGTTGCGAGAGAAGCGCAAATCAATCAGTTCCCATGAACGCGCAACATAGATGAAAATGTACTCCAAAATGCCCCCACGTAACACTTAATGCAATAAAAATATTTTTTTTTTTTGTTTTATTTTATTGAAGTAAGCTTTTTGTTTTATCTTAGCCATTTTACCAAAATAGACATTAAACTATTGAAACATGACAAGCCTGAATATACGCTTCAAAATTTGAGATACATCAACTCAAATTGATTATAACAGTTGAATGTGAAAATTTTTCTATGAATTCAATTGAAGATTAATTTTTTTGTAGTAATAGTAATCTTGACTTCGAATTGCACGTTAATTACAACAAAATATTAATGAAGAATTAAATCAATCATAAGTAAAAAAAAAAAAATAGCAGAAAAACTTGAGTTTATATTGATATTAGAATTAAAAATAAAAATCTAGTTTATGCGAAAATTTTAAAAACTTCATGTTTTTCCTCAAAGGAAGCCACACCCTTAACTAATATCAACAAATACAAATTGGCAGTACGTACTTCATTAAAATTCATACATGTCTTGACTCTGTACGGATGCGCGAACTGTTTCGGATGCATCAACAACTAACTCAAGCTCAATAATTGCCAATATCGTACGCGAAATGTATATAGATAATTTGTGCTTATATAGACTGAGTATCTATTTAAATTCCCACACAGCTTAGTTTAATTTCAATTTTTATTATTTTTTTATTTTTTGTAATTACTATACAGTTTTTTTATTGCACCAATAAAGTAAGCACGTATCAATTGGTTGCTGCCTTAATGTCAAACACAAAAATATACTCAACAATATTTTCTGTTATTATCTATCTGTATTGTTTATGTACTTATAGTGTGTAGTGTATAAGCAAACCATAAATGATAAGTGCATAGTCGTGTGAGTACAAAGTACACAATCATTAAAAATATGTTCAGCAGTAGATATTAGTAACTAAATATTGTATATAATGTAGTGAACTTAACCAATCACAGCTTTCATATCTTATCGATATATTTTACTTACTGTTGACCAATCGTTAAAATACGTTCACAGCTTATCAATAGCTAATGACACTTACCTGAAAAGAAGGAAAAAATTAAAATTAGTAAATGAATAAACAAAATTTAATATATAATTTTTACGAGCATGAAAATACTCGTAAATATTAAATAAAAAATATGTATAATACAATATAAAAATAATACTCGTATATAAAAAAGTAATCAATATTTAATTAATTAAAAACCAGTAAATTAATTAATATAAAAATATTTTAATAAATTGATGAGTTAAATAAATAATATACGAAATAAAGGTTAGGGAGATTCGATATACACTTCTTATTGTTGTCTTACCCACCCTTTATTATAGAGCACTCCTGTGATACATACAATCAAGAGTTACACGCATTACTTTAAAAAATTTATTTTCAATAAATTTTTACTGAAGCTTCACATACTTTTAGAATTTGACGGAAAAAAATATGAGTTCAATTATGTGAAATAAAAATTTATAAGTGAACAATTATAATTTAAAATAATTTTATAAAAATCTAATTCTAATATATAATTAATTTAAAATAAATCAATAAATTAAAGCGGAGATCAATTGAACTGTAACCAACTTTAAACTGATAGCAACACTATATCCACATACATCCTAAACTTTATACCCATGCCCAATCTTTTCTAACTTAGTTTATTGTAACAAATCTGTTCACAGTGTAATTCAAAAGTTTTATAATGATAGAATGAATTGAACGAAAACTACAGACGGCTTATATATATAAACTCTAATCCCATCATCGTAAAGATATCTCACTTCTCTCTAACGTTAATATCAAACTAACATTCTTGCAAAATGCTAGGAAAGAACTACATAGAATTGAGTTTTATAGTTAAAGCCAGAATTAAACAATCTTTGCGCTAATGTGTACGAGAAATGCTTAACTTAGCTAAATCTATAGCTTTTAAAAAAATATTCAAAACAATTTAACGAGCTCAATTTGAAACTTTTCGAGTTTCAAGAATTAACAAGATTTCATAGATGTTTCCAGAAAAATTATACTGGATAGAGTTATTTGGAGTAGGAGTTATTATGCTTGTACAAACTTAATCAAATCAATTGAAGAATATTCTCTTTTCTGGTAAGAATAATTTTCAAAATGAGCAATTCGTAAAAAAGTAATTAATCGATCTTTATTTGAATATACACAAGAAATCATATAGCATCGTTTGTAAGTGCGATCGATCGATATATGGGCAGCCATCAATATTCCCCCTCCATTAGAGTTAACAAATCCAAAGTTTAGCTCACACAAAAATTACAAAAAAAAAACTGGAGACCAAAATACTCTATCAGATGTAAATATATCAGGTATATTTTGGTTAGAAAAACTTAAAGACGATAGACTTGAAGACTGCATTAAAAAATTTTATTGCTATTTTATTTATACTTATTTGCAATGCAATATTTTCAAAGCAATAGAAATCTGTACAGAGACCCTATGCTTCACGAGAAGAACAGGACTACAGTAACTAAGTAATAGAATAGTAATAGAAACTTATACTCGTATACTTTATGCTAATATTTTAATTTACAAACTTATACAGTGCTTAAACTAAGTTCGGTAATTATTCTCATTTACTAATAAAGCTCTATACAAATATCTGCTATAGGCGCTATTAACTCGATGTTTTAGCTTTAAAGTAAATCTAGTTATTAGATCTCGATATTAAATAAATTATATCGTTCTAAATATTAGAATTAATATAAATTTAAAATACTAAATCTTATAATTATATACTTTATGAAATACATCAAGGATAACTTTTAATAAATTAGAGTACATCAAATATTTTAATGACAGTCACATTTTTCAATATTTATTTTTATGTACTTATTTAAGAATAAGACCTCGACAACTACCTACACAATAGAACCACTTTTAAAAGGAAGTGCAAATTTATGTTTTTAAAGCTAAGCAAAAACTACATATTATATCAGAACTTTATATACGTATGTATCTCTTAATGTTGTCTAAGACAAATAAGTAAAATTATCAATTAGTAACAAACTTGAAATATCACTTCAACTTTGACTAATAATTGAAAAAAAATTGGTTTGAATGAAATTAAACTATAAATTTGATCTCAAAAAAAAAAAAATAATTATATTAAAAAATTTGTGGGTTTTTCCGGTTTTTAGATTTTTTTTATTATTAAAATATTTGTCAGATAATGCAAGTTATTGAAGGTTTCAGTGCCTACACTTCTAAGTAAGAAATTCGTAATATTTTTATTATTATTTCATTTTTATAAACAGAAACAGTAGAAATCGTAACATTGCAGCAATATTGACCAACGTTTTAATCTTGCAATAAAATGCATAATAGATTTTATATATAACATATATAAGTTATTTAAAAAAAAGAGTGTAAACATATAAAAAAATTGTATACAAAAATTCGTAGGCGCTTCTTAAACTATAAAAACAAAAGGTGTTAAAAGAAGAAAAAACAAATCCATAATGCATAATCCAAAAAAAATTAAAAATAATAATAAAAATAAAAATAAGTAGTAAAATTAACGACTTTAGTGGCGAAACCGGGCCAACGACGTGTCACAAATCGTATTGAAGGTAAAGGTCTTCAAGAGCTAGCCCCATTTCAAGTACTCGCGTAGTTTAGTGCATGTAAGTATCTACTTATGTGCACACACATATGAGGAGTATGATTAAAGATGTAAACCATGAACCAAAAGATACAAAAGATATGTGAAATTTTTTAGTTAGGTAGGTGGACATGTTTCAAGATTTATATGTTAAAATGAATTTATGTTAAATAACAATAATAATTTTATTTAGTTTGATTTGCGTGTAGGCAAGTACAAGTGCATATGTCATCGCAATTTTAATAACCGTACTTTCCATTTCGAGGTTAGCTCCATATTATTTCATAAACAAATTATTGTACTCCATTAATGGTAAGGCACACGCACGTTATGAGAATGTCATATTAAAATAGACAAAATGAAGAAACTGTAAGCATACTTTAAATAATTATTATATTAAAAATATCTACGGGGTAACTATTGTTGTTGACTAGTAGTAGACTAGTAAAAAATAGTAGTAGTGATTTCCGTTTTGTGGTGTTCCAAAATTAAACATGAACTAGCTATCGAAATGTAAATGACTGTGATAATGACTTCATAGACAAAGTGTTGAAATCTTGAAAGACTGCAATATGTAAGTATCTGCACGATTATTGCGAGACATTAAGAGTACATTTCAGTTCAGTTCAGTTCATTAGAGTGCCGTGCTATTTTGCTCCCATTGCTGCCAGCAACCACATGCACTTACCGCTGTAGTTATGTGTCATAATTTTGACATTTGACAGGCACGTAAACAGTCTGAACAGTCTGAATACTTTAACCACAGTAGCCAAAAATGGACGTCACAGCACTAGATAAAAAAACAAAAATCTAAGGCATAGCGCTATTAAAAGTGGAACCCAAAAATCCATAAGTCAATTTATGGTTTAAAGTGCTGCTATAAATTTATAACTTTTCATAAAATTATATCGTTTAGTAATTTATGTATAACAAAATAATGTTAATATAAACAAAATGTAGGTAACTATTAAAAAATATGACCACGTTTCTCCAGCAATCTAAGTCTTTTTTTGGCACGTTTCGTGTTGTTTCTTTTTGTTGTGCACAAAATACAAAAATAAATTTTCCATATTTTTCGTTAAATCAAGAACAAAAAATATTTTATAAATGTGCGGTTTTTTAGTTAATTTTTTTTTTGTTTTAATATAAACATTTTTCCTACCAAATAGCAAAATAAATAAATTGTAGGAGCATTTGTTATTAATTTTAATGGCGGCGAACATTTTGACGCCGTAATAATACCTCGAAAAAAGCCCCCAGAACTCCTCTTGCCGTTTTTTCTACTTAAATTCTGCTTAAAAAATGCAGAAAAAAAATCAAATTTTAAGGTGCTGATATATCAAATGAGTTATCAGGTCTTTTGCCTCTGAAAATCTTAAATTTATAAATGGCAAGTGTTCGGCGGTTAGCGAACAGCGGGCCGCAATAATTTAATTTGGATTTAATATAGATCCAAAACTGCAACTTAATAATGCTTATTTTAACACAATTATGAACAACTGAAATTATTATAAATATTTGCTGTATTCTTTAATTGGTCGCGACAACTTTCACTTTTAATTATTTTTATTATATATGGAAGAAAATGTTTAAAGACATTTTTAAAGAAGCTTAATTGAAACAGGGAAATCACATTGTATAATTTCTTAATTTTTATTTATAAAAATTTATATAAGGTTGTTATAAGGTATACTAGATATGAAGCAAATACGACATTAAGTACGCGTATTATTTTCAGTAAAAAGAGATTTCAATTTATTCATAACCTAATAGTGATCATCAGTTGTAGTATCATTCGTTTGCAAATAAAAAATCACAATTTTGAATGAATCTTCTACTTCATTCTTGGAAGGCTGATGAATAATTTCATACACCGAAGCCTCTTCATCAGCTTCTGTTGCACTTAGAATCGGATCCACTAATTCAGAGCATTAATGCTCAATAATCTTGTCATCTGTAGGAAATGCAGCTTTTGTAAAGCAAGCTTTTCTTACATGATTTATGCAATCCATAAATGTAATATCCTGCTTTTTACTTATATACGCTTTATTGCTTCTTTTACGGTTCTGTTACGATACTTACACTTTCAATTTTGAATTACTCCCTGATGAAGCGATTGCAATTTAGAGGTTATATTTGACGGATGAAATGCCAATTCTATGCATTAGCACAAAGATGCAACACAAAAAAGAAAAAACTAAACATTTGGTTTGGAAAAAGGGACTTACTCTAACCTCTATAAAAAAAATTCGACTTATAGAATACACATTCCCATATTCCTATTGGCACGAGACAAAATTTTTTATTTAAGTTATAGAGAAATTTGAATTATAGAAGTTCGAGTTATGGAAACAGTATTGTATGTAATTTGCTCTCTAAAATCTTATTGTACTCTTTTTAGTTCGAGTTATAGGAGCTCGAGTTATAGAAGTTGGAGTTATGAAAGTTTGACTGTATAAATAAAATAATAAAAATTTTGTTGTTGTAATTCACTACTGATCGAATCTCTCTATTAACCTATTAAGTACCAGACAATTTTAGATTTAACATATTACGGTGAAATTTTTATAGTAAATAATAAAATAAAACAAGTTTTAGTAGATGAGAAATGTGTAATATTCATTTGAGAGCTTACTCTCACTTTCCTTTTACCTAAAAAATATAAAATATTCTTTGAGTATTAAAAAATATTTACAATTAGCCACAAGGTGATCCGAAATGGGTTAAATACATTAATCTTCTATTTCATAAAATAGTCATAACTGACGTTAAAATTAAATTTAATCATATTTACTACAAAAATTATTCTTTAATCAGTTATTAAATTATGGTACTTCTAAGCCAACAATATAAACAGCTTTATTTTGAATATGATTTTTGTTATTTTTACATAATGGATATATAAAAGTGACACTACTGGATGATAGTTCTACAAATATACTAATTTTTCACAAAGCAGCTGTCTTCTAGTACCACACCTTATAAAAATGTTTATAATGATCACCCTTCATTCGTTCAATAGTCATTTTTTTACTTAACGAAGGAAGGAAGAACACATTAATTTCACAGAAAAAATATCGTTTATAATTTCATATGGTTTCAATAAAAAGAATATTGTGAAAATATTCCTAAAAATAATATAAAATCAAAAATTTTGAATTATCAA
Source organism: Teleopsis dalmanni (assembly GCF_002237135.1). Classification (NCBI taxonomy): domain Eukaryota; kingdom Metazoa; phylum Arthropoda; class Insecta; order Diptera; family Diopsidae; genus Teleopsis; species Teleopsis dalmanni. Next base: position 189,311,860 of record NC_051847.1, on the reverse strand, counting down.
AATTAGAATGTGTGGCATGAAATCAAAACATTTGCCATATTTTCCATATTTTCGCCACATTTTCAATGCATGCATGTTTACACGCGTACATTAACCAAAATATAAATTTTCTGCCACATTTTCCACATTAATTTTTCAATATTTAATTTCCGGTATACATAAGAAATCAACTATATTTAGAATTTTGAATAAAAATCTATGAGAACACTTCACTTAGTTATGAGTTTTCGAAACCAATATATTTTTGATGTATGACAACAAGCTTGTTTTGAAATTGTTAACATCCCTGACCTCTTTCGACAATGTTTACTTAAGGAATTAAGAATTGAAATAAAATTCCGACAATTCAAAAATGTAATGACCAATATGGTTGCAGCTGCATTAGCTAAAATGAAAATATTTATATTTATAATAAAAACATTTCACAAAAAATCTTTTATCAATTTATAAAAAATTCCTTTCAGAGTAAGGCGTAATAAAATTTATTGTAATACAATATTTAAATAAAATATACATGTTTGGAAGACTAAGGTATGCACTGTATATATAATCAAGACAGCTGTGCTTAACTCGTGTCAGGCGCAATGATACAGTCTGGTACCTACAAATAAATAAACAAACCTTATCTAAATTTAATGTTTTTTTATTTTGTTTTTTAATAAACAAATATTAACATCAACATTTTACTTTTACAGTAACAAGTAACCGGTGGATATTGATACTAGAACAGGTACAAGTGCTCATTTATACGCGTACTTGTTTGCTTATAGATTTTCTTCGAGCAGATACAACAGAGATTCTACTCTATGAAGCTGTAAAAGATGGTATAAGTGCTGGAAAAGAGGCGTAACCATTTAACACGCAACCCTTATGACCAATGTAAAAACTGTTTATACTTTTTATTATTTACTATTCTTTTAGAAATATAAACAAAAAAAAAAAAAAGAAAAACGAAAATCAAATGTACAATTGACTTACAAAGGTTATGACCTTTGTGGTGTGTTGCTTTCCACAATTTCCTCTAGGTATACGCTGTTCATATCATCTCAAGAGCAGAACATCTTATGCCATATTAAGACTAGACAATATAGTTAAGTGTGTGTGTGTATGTGAATCTTTGTGCTTAGGAACATGAATCTGTGGCATGGAATTCAGTCAATAGTAGCGCATAAATAAAAAGTATATTTAACGAGTAGACAATGAATAAATTGAATCCACCATAAATAGCACAGGGAAACCAAGTTGAATCAAAAGTTCCCTCACTTCGAATGGTATATGCTACGGATTCACTTTTATTAGAAGAAAATAAATGTATTATGTATGTGGAAAGTATGTGGCTTTTTAATGCATATGATGGTTATAAATAGTTTACAGTTGAGTAAAAACTTATAGAACTTTTTAAATTTTTTTTTTTATTGTATTTTCTAATAAAGTTATTCTTTGCCGGAAACATAAATTGTGCCTTTTGTGCTCTTTAGAATTAAATTAGTGTCAAAGACAATATATTTATGTGATAGACTTAAGATGAAGGAACTTTACAAGTAGGAACAAGTAAGTTTTGAAAGCAAGAAGCTTTCAGATTTTTAATAAATTTACAGCAAATATAATAAAAATCGTATACTTTAAATAAACGCTTGGTAAACAAGTCCCTATATAGAAGTTGCATTCTGCCAAAAACTTTTATATTTTTTTTAGTATTATAAACATACTAATACTTCCTCTTAGTAGGCGCTTACAGTACTTCCTTAAACGAACGGCACAAAGCTTCTCCGATATAGCCGCCCACGATATCGGAACATATTATAGTGGAAAGCGATGCCGATGAACTCGCGGCGAGAGGATCTGCCATACAAGAAACTGTAGCAGATCAATCAAATCAATTATATCAAGTATATTTAAATAGTGAGTTATAAACGGAAAAATCTAGCTGCATGTAAGAGTAGTAGAACACTATGATCTGGTTACAATCTCAAGTAAGCACTGCCAGATAATATTTTTCAAAAAGCCATGCTATGTGAAGTTAAACTGATTAATATATTAAATGGTTTAAATGGTATTTGGAAAAAGGAAAAATAAATTTGCCAAAAAATCTATTACAAATATAATCTGTCTGAAATTTAAACTGGTTTTTATGTACATAAGTATAGATACCTAATTATTGTCTTTATTACTTTCTAACTTTGAATCACAAATATTAAATAGTAATATTAAATGTTAGCTTTATAAGAATGTAAATAAAAAAAACATATAAATCTAAAAATATGAAATCTGTCTCTAATATACAGAAATAAAAGAGATCTCATTAGGCTGACAGCATTAATTAGCTAATAATTACTTGGAGAAATGATGATCAGGGATGGGTGAGATGAGGTGTTGTTAATTTTTACAAAATTAACTATTACAGCTGCAACCAGGCAGAACAAAATTATAGAATCTACAATTATACAATTTACTCTATACATATTTTGTTCTTTTAAGTCAAAGAGCAATTACCCTAGGTAACCCAGTCTTCAATAATCTATAGCAGCTTGCAGAACTTAATAAAAGATGTACCTAACATGCACTGCTGAGATTATGCATACTATACAAGCAACCAAACAATTAACTGGTAACAAGGATACGGTAAGAAAAGGATACGAATTTGAACTCAGGGAAAGTCACCACCTAAACCAACCAACGAACGAACCTGACACTATTTTTGTTTTTAAATTGAGCTGAAAGGCAACTACAATTATGAAAAATATAATTATTTTTTAAGCTTGTAATAGATTAGTAGATTCTCTTTAAGTACTTTTATGTGGTAAGAAAATGTTGCAAAAAATTTTAATTTAAATATTAATAAACACTATATAATCTTTAAAGGTTTTATATATAGAATGTAGTAGAATTAGATAACAATTATAAACAATTTGTTTATTTTTAACTGAAATAATATTTATAAAATAAAATTTCGCGCTTAGTTTAATTAGAGAGTAAGATTCTTATCCATGAAATACAGTTATGTAGTGATGAGAATAATGTAACCTCATTTGAACGTTACACACGTCACCACATGAAGATTAGATAAAATATTTATTTAAAAAATTTTAACTTCAAGTGAAATATATTTATGGTGTATGGTATTTTTAATGAACAAACCTGTAAGACTTATGCTTTTTAAAAACTGACTCTATTTGTCAAATAAAATGTATCACACTTCAAAACAAATGCCTACATCATATAACAAATTTTTATTTGTGTCACATAAAATGCTAGAGGCTAAACTCAACCAAAAACGAAATCTCCTTGAGAAACTAATTCTGCTATAGCCATAGGCTATTTAAAAGTTATAATCAGTGTTGACTTCAATAGACCACAGAATTGAAAAAAAAGTTATGAATAAATCCCCCATTACAGACAAGTAAGAAAGTAAAAAGTTAGACAGACAGAAAATAAAAGTAATAAAAAAAATATAATAGCATCAGAGCGGCTGAGATAAAAAATATAGACGTGAATAAAAAACAAGACCAAACTTTTAATATAAAAAATATACAAAAAAAAAAAAAAACTTGTATAAACTGATTATGTTGGTGACAACAAGATTACAGTTGATATTGATTACGTTAGTTAGCTAAAGCTAAAAGTATCTGTGACGTATACTAGTTTTACAACACGAAGGCATGTACACAATATAGAACCAGTAATTTAAATTATAGTAAAAATAATATTAAAATAAAATGTTAATAAAAATAATTTAAAGAAATATAATTAATTATATATTAAAAAAAAAAGAAAACTGTAACTGTAGTTGAAAAATAATTATAAAAAACATTTAAAAATTATTCAAAAAAAATGAAAAATTATAAGAAAAATATTAAATTTATATTTATTATAAAGTATCAGATATAGAAAAAGTTTTATGGGAAATACAACAAAAAGAAAATTAGAAATTAGAAATATATATTTGAAAAATAATTAAAAAAAAAACATTTTAAAATTATTCAAAAAAGAAAATAAAAAATTATAAGAAATATATTAAATTTATATTTATTTTAAAATATCAGATATAGAAAAAGTTTTATGGGATATATAATAAAAAGAAAATTATAAATGAAATTATTAAATAAACTTATAAAAACATAAAGAGAATAATTTATAAAAAATATAACAAAAAATAATTAAAAAAAAAAATAAAAAAAAAATTATAAAAAACTTTTTTAAAAATATTTAAATTAGTCCAGTATCTATTTACCATAGAACCAATGCTACTAAAAGTCAAGTCATAAAAAATCAAGATTTGTTACATTGCAACTATACGACTTGAAAAGTTTATTTGGTTATAGTTTTGTTATGTGCAGGAAAAAGTCGACTATGTATTTTTATTTAACTTTGTATTTTTATAGCTCACAGATACAAAAGCAAAGTATATAGATACAATTTTGAACAATTCGAAGAGAGCGGTACGACTAATAGTGTGTGATGTTGCCATAGTTTTAATATTTGTGGCAGTAAAACTAATTTTATTTTTTTAATTTCTTATTTTGCATATGTTGTGGTTTTATTACCGGCAAACTACAATATTGTCAACAGTGGCGGCACTATTTTCACACATAAATTTGATGAAAGATATACAAAATTAAATCAAAATTGTAATTATGATCTTTGCATACCTCTTCAAGAAAAATACCATCTTTTATAATAGTGATTTTCTAGAAAAAAGTATGTACATATAATTATATTAAAAATAAGGCAACATTATAAAAAATTAAAGGTTAATACATATAGAAAGTCAACAAATTTTTTGCATATACGATTTCTTAGATTTTTTTATATATATTTCTACATAAAATTTTGTATTGATTGTTTTTTATTATTATTTTTATTATTATTTTTTTTTAATTTTTTTTATTATTCATATATTTTTCGAAGTATATTTTTGTTTAATTCTTATCTTATATATTTATTTCTTATATTTAACTTTTTCATTTGCTATTATCCATACGCTTTACTTTAATGATATTAGTTTTTATTTTTTTATTCAATTTGATTGATTTAATTGCTCTTTAATAATATTTTTTAACTACTATTAATTATTTTGTTTTAATCATTTTTATGATTACATTTTTCTTAATTTAATTTATGCTTAATTTTTTTATAATTATCCTAAGTTTAATTTTTTTTTAAATTAATTTAAACTTATTTATTTATTTGATTTTTGGGAAATTTATACATATTGTATATAAACATTTTTGCAATACCGGGACCCCTTCGTGCCTAATACTGCTTACCTATAACCTTACTTTCTCTTCCAATATTTCATAAGTATTGGCCAATTATACAGTTTGAAAACAACATAGATATTCCCAACAACTACCATAACTTATGACAGTTAAGCTGTTAATAAGTATTAAGCTGCGTCATGTGAAACATATTTTAGTTTCCTAATATATTAAATATACGATATATAGAGAGTACACACAAAGAGTATTATTATATACATAAATACAAGAAACAAAAGAATCGTCTAGATAAAGGATTTTGGAACCATTTTTAATATTAACCGATTTACAAGTTGTCAAAGAGAAGTCGAACTGAAAAAAACCTAACTTCCCATCTAGCAAACATTTAATTCAAAAGAATTCTAATTACACAATTTTCTTACAATTGGCCTTTAAAATAAACCACTTACTTTTTTTAGAAAACATAAAACTAGAGCAGAGATTTGCTAAGACTTACTAGTATTAATAAATAATATAAAACTAAGAACAATTTAGCATATACTTTAACGGCTAATTGTAAGACAACAGTGTATGTGATGCATAGAAATTAAATAATATATAATAAAATTCAAACCTCTTAAAGACGACTAACCAATTATGCCTGAAGTCAAAAGATATCTAATGGTATATGGATCAAGCTAATCATATAAATTTTTTTATAATATGAAAAGTTTTATACTGAAGGTATTAAATCTATAATATTTTCTTTTACCATTCTATCTCAGATAATATTGCAATTGATACTGGCGACAGAATAGAATAGATGGGGTGCTGGCTTTCAACTGAATAAAGCACTGTAAGAACTACTGATCTTCTGTGCTACTTTCCTAGTTCTTTTTATATTCCCTGCAGTTGGATCACTTAGTCAGTAAGGATTCTACATATAAATATAGATAAACACCTTTCATTTCGAACATGTGTTTTTGTTTAATAAGATCATTTCATATAAACATACGTAAGAATTTAGCTAAAATTTCATTTGTTTAATACAAAGTATTATATTCTCGTTGCAAACATTTTCTGGTAACACATATGTATATACAATTGAAATAAATTCTCATATGCATATATCGCAATAATAACAAACGATAAAATCAAAATTGTCCTTGATTGTATATTGTTCAGGTTACCTTCTTTATCCTGAGGATCATGAACTGTTAAAATAATAAAAAAATAATTAAACAAATCATAAATTTAACACGACATGTACACATAACATTGTGTACATATATAAACTATTCTTTCTGCTTATTCAAAATTTGATTCTATAAGTATCCAGAGACTAAAAGTGAGAAAAAAAAATGTATGGTATGTATATTATTTCAGTAGTCTGAATTAATCACGCTAAACATTTCGGTTATAAAATAATTTTATGTACTCGTATTTGTAGATTTGGTAATTTGATGAGGATCTGTTATATTTTTATAGCTTTAACACGATCATCGTGCTCAGATCGACAAGACATATTTGGTTATTGTTGTTGTTTGTCTTCGAATTTTATGTTTACGTTACGAATACAGTAGGTCTTTTGAGGATTTTGTCGCACTAACGTTTTTGTATACATTATTTGTCAGCACGTTCCGTAGTTCATTAGATTTGGTGTTTTCTTTCGGTGAAGACCTAAAAGAAAAAAACCAAACATAACAATTGCTACTGTTTGATTAGTTTTTAACACTTAATAGAGAAATAAAAAAATCCAACTATAAATATAGCCTTACAAACAAAATTACATCGGCAATGTATTTAATAGGCAATTTGTTGGTAAATTGCTTGTTTGCTTAATAAACATTACTTGATTTGAATATTAGGCCTAACCTTTCACTTTATAGATTTTAGTCAAAATTTATGCATATGTTTTAACATAGAAAATTTAAAAAAAAATTAATATAAGCTTGTAGGTGTTAGTCATACAAAAATGTACTCTCGCGTGTATAGGAAAAACAAATTAAAATTATTTATTATAGATTGGTCAATGGTGGGCGTTCTAAGGTGTTCATAAATTCGATAAATGTTTTCAACGTGAAAGTGTCTCTTCGATTCACCGAATAAGAAAACAAACTTCAAAATGATAAAACCATTGTGGGCGAATTTCAAAATCAACAAAAATTTCGATTCTATTGAAAACACTTTAAATCAAGTAATAATGCAGTTAATCAACATTGTCAAAAATACATTGAAATCAATTGAAAAGACGCTAAAATAAATAATGATACCATAAATAAACCGAAAGAATTTTATTGCTGACCATATTTAAAAAATGTGTGTAAATATATATTATATATGTAAAATAAATACAAATCTTGTTTGTAATTTTATAGCTGATACTTATACTTTTTTTTTCTTAAAATTTTTGCAACTAAATATTTTCAATATATATTTAATATTTAGTATTTATTTAGTATTTATTTAGTATTTAGTATTTATTTAATATTTAATACTTATTTAATATTTTAATTTCAATAATTTTTATTATGTTCTTGAAGTCTTTAACGCAGCTCACTTTAGAAGGCGTTTGTAGGAAAGAGGTATGTGAGAGATGAAAAATTCTTTCTCTTACTGATATACCTATGATCTTTGTGAAAAGTAAGTTTTTAAAAATATGACTAAAAATTATGACTTAATTTTTTGTGGTAATATAGCGTTATCTCATTCTAATATAATGATGATCTACTTCAACTATTTTATTAACATCGTTAAAGTGAAGTATGGAGCTTAAAATACCATTTCTAAATTATAAATTAGAAAAAATTGAATATCATTTATCAAAAAAAAAAAAAATGAAAGGAATGAATGATGCAATGATGCAATCAAATTGGAAATGGATTCTGTTTACGGTAAACTTGCACCATCGTTAACTGCAATAAAATATTGGAAAACTGAATTTAAACATGGTCATACGTGTCTTTGATGAAGATCGATCGGATCGTTCAAAAAAGGTCAGAACTGAAAAAAACATTGAAAAAATCCACGATATTGTGTAGGATGATCTGAAAATTAAATTGCCTAAAATAGTAGAGATGTCAAACACATCATATGATAATAAAAAACAATATCTAAAATTTAATCTCAAAAATTTTCTCAAAATTATAGGATCAAACAACAGAACTTTGTTTAAATTTTATCTTATACAATTTCTTAGACATTGGATATTTTTTTCCTCCTATTTATTATTTAATCCACAAATGATAATTATAAAGCACTTACATTCAGTTTTATATTAACGTCGTTTACGCAACGTAAAAATGATAAAAATCTACTTATCTATATTTAAAGTATACAGAAACCCGTATTTCACACGATTTTCCAATTGATATTATTTTATTTAATAAAGAAAATAATTAAGCACAACGTTTCGATAATTAATCAATGAATCAATGAATTTACGAGCATTGGAAGCGGCAACGGCATTGCAATTACGCATAAGTAAACCCAAAGTATTTCAAAACACACAGCATACCAGACCAAATAAATACGATTATATGCGAGTTTATAAAGCAATAGTCGTCGTATAAGTGCACAAATTGTATCTACAATTTTGATAAGAAATAATTAATAAAAGATAGGAGGCAGCGTCGCCTGCCGAACGCGTGGGGTGCTAAACTTAAGTTAAAAGCAGCAATAGCAGTAGAGCAGCAACCAACACAGCAACTTGAAAAACAATAAAATCGATTCAATGGAAAGACGACTTCGGGCAACAATGTTTTCCAGCAGCGGAACAGATGTCACTATCGTATAACATCAAATGGTAGACTAAGCAAATATAAAAAATTGAATTGTATAATTTATACTTAAAAGCAACACACCAACAGCAACACATCAACAACAACAGCAACAATAACATCAGTAACAGTAGTAAGTAACAACAGAAGAAGTCGCAGCCAGCCAACAACATTAAGTAGCAACATTAAAATGATAAAATTGAAAACCTAATGCAGCACTTACAAATTATGCATTATAAAATGTGCATGCAAAAGACAGGGGAGGAAAAGGGTTTGTTATTAGCACTCGAGGCAGCAGACAACAAAACATGGGTAACACAGTGTCTCGAGCTGCATTTTCTGCTGGTACTTTTAATGCATTTGCAACGTCAATTGCGCTACTTCAGATACTTGTACAGTTGCAGTTGATGAGTTGGCAGCAAGCGGCATTTTAGTTACAAGCAAAAAAAAATGTTATTTAATAAAAAAACTTATTCTAACAAAGTTTTTCACTTGAAATGTATTAAATAAGTCCAAAAAAAAAAAATAAAATAAAAAAGAAAACAAACAATTAATACTTAAATACTTATAGTGTAAAATGTATCTAAACCTAACAACTTCTCGGTGTGTGCTCTTGCAATTCGTATCCATGGTGTGAGTATCAAATTCCTTCAAATTAGCGTGACGTAATTGCACATTTCGTTTAGCGCTATCTCATCTACGAGTATATCTCTATATATTACATATAACTATATAATAAATATGTAGCTAATGCGCAAATGATTTTCAGGGTCTTTAAGCTTTAGAAAATTTATGTAAAATATTTTTACATCTTTAATAAGATTTCTGATAATAGATAAAATAAAAGATATATGTATAAATGTGGACAAATTGTTTGGCAAATTACAAAAAAAAATTAATTTTGAAGATAATAAATTTGAAAATGTCATAAATCTATATTATTGCAGTTATGTGATGCAAAACAATATAAAAAAAATTAAAATAAGTTAAATATAATTCTGTTTTTCCTATATAACGTATACGGTAACACAATGGGCCAATAGGCCTATGTTTCTAGACTGTTCGGACTTATTTTAAATGATAGAAAAAGAAAGAACATTTGAAGGAAGGATATAACAGTCCAGTTCCTTATTCTTAGTTAACATTAAAATTTATTTCAATGTTAAATCACAAATAAATAATTCTTTAATTATAGAATCTAGCCTTAATTACTGGTACTAACAAAATTAAATACTGTACATGATCTTTATTCAATTGAATTCTAGATAGTAAATATTATACATAATCTTTAACTTGTTTCAAAATAAGAAAATGAATATGAACTACAAATATGATGAGAACACATCTAAAACTGTCATATGTTATGATTAAAGAAAAAATTAACATTAAAAGTTAGACAATTGAATTGAAGTACTTGTATCTAAACCAGCTTTTAAAAGCTATAAGATTTGAACATCTTATAACAAAATTAATAGTACATAATTGGAATAGAACACAGCAACCGTAACAGCACTTATATAATATAAAAACGTATTTAAGAGAGGAAAGAACATTTCGCTCGTTTCATGAAAATCAATATCTCTTTTGTCAGGTTGCTCAGAGAAGATCAAGGGTGCTAGCCCAAAATTCATTTCCTAACTAATAGCAATACAAGATGCAAATTAGGCTTAAAAGGAACCGACGATATCTTATCCGTTTAACAAAGTTGAACATCAGTTTTATCAAGCGGTTTCTGATTAGATCAAAATAATATATATAAAAGAGAATAGTACTGAATAGTTTATAACAATCATCGTAGCCATTCAGAACATTTACGGGTTACTTATACAGATAGATGGAACGTGTTTTTGCTTTGCATAATGTTAATAATGCTAAGACGGTTTTCGAATAGCAAAGAAAGAAAGGAAAAACAGAAAGGAAAGAAGGAAATTTATTTAATTTATTGAAATTTGGCTGACCATACAACGCTGTTCCAAGTACTCAGTGGTCTTAGGAAATAATCGAATTTAATTAGTTTATAGTCCGTATATAATTTGTTTGGACTGCAAGTGCCAGGCTTAGTACTCGTGTCTGTCGAGTTAGAAGCGATGACTAATCTTTCTTTGCTATTCGAACACCCTCTAAATTTTAAAAAATAGCTTCTTTGTCATTATAAAGAAATCGTAGTTTTTTTAGCAACATTAATAAAAACTACTAATTTATAAAATTATAAAATTTAAAAAAATATAAATATATAATCTATGAAATATATAAAATTTATAAAATCTATCAAATTTATAAAATCTATAAAATTTATAAAATCTATAAAATTTATAAAATCTATAAAATGTATAAAATATATAAACTATTTAGCCTAACATATAAGTATAAAAGAAAAAATAATAGTTATATATTTTTTTATATATCAGTCTCTATATGCAATGATCTGCAGCAAAGAAAAAAAAATTCATTACTGCTCTATGAAATATATAAAATCTATAAAATGTTTAAAATATTGTATAAAATATATAAACTATTTAGTTTAACATATAAGTATAAATGAAAAAATAATAGTTATATTTTATGTATATATATAGTATATATATTATATTTTTATATATCAGCCTCTATATGCAATGATCTGCAGCAAAGACAAAAAAAATTCATTACTATTAAACAAAGAATGTACGTAAAAATCTGCATAATAAAATCAATCATTGCATCAAATTGAAGGAAAATAAATTTGAAGAGCTTCAATGAATATAAAGAATTTAATTAAAAATTTTCATATGAGTTAATACATTAAAAAAAAGAAAAATCCAAACAAAAAAATTTTCGAATTAATAAACAAATAAAAGTAAATAAAGTCATCCAGTAACCACCACGCCTTGTTCCATAGCTACCACCATGGCTATAAAAAAAATTTTTTTAACGTCATGAACAATCAATTTCATTTATATTTTTCAATACTTGGTAGATAGGCTCAATCCGTTTGATCATGATCATGGTTCATAAAATGCAATGACAACAAACAATTATGCAAACTAAAACGTTTACTATGTTAATTTTTCGCTTTAGTTACCTCAACGATCCATGCACTTATTGTTAGCTACCAAATCAATCTGTTTCGGTCTGTAATGTTAAGCCCATAGATAATCAAATTACAAATTGAGTAGAATAAATGACGCGATCATAAATTTGTAAACTTTGTAAGTAGAGACTCAACTCTATACATCACTCCACCCGCTCTAACTAACTGCAGGCTTTGACGGCTTTTATTATGGATAGATAACCCTCGGTTTACTAGACTCACTCTTTACCCCTACTTATCCCACTTAAAAGAGATATGTGTGCACAATATATTTAAAAACAAATTGCGCCTTTGATTACTTTTCAAATTCAATTAAAATCTTTTGTTTGTGCCAGTTTTTGTGTGTTTGTGTCTTTATGTGTTGTTCGTTTAACTTTTATTCTAGTGCGATGTTGTGTAAACGTGGTGCGTCATTTGACGTACTTGCGGCTTATTGAGTTTAGGGATTTATTAGAACTGACAACCAATAGTTGTGCGTTCAATTGCTATAGAAAAGTTTTATTACTCACATCGTATGGATACACCACAATAAACTTACTAGCAGACAGACTACTTTCGCTTGAGTTAAAGATGTAACTACAGCCAATTATAACAGCAGCAAGAGAGGAGCTAGCTAAGGCAAGTGGAAATAGCAAAAAAAAAAATTGGCAAAAGAAATTCTAAAGTGACTAAGTACACTTAGAAAAATTTTAGTTAACTAAATAAATACAATTTTAATATTTTTGAAATTTTTTTATTTAAAATATATAAATAAAATTTTTTTTAAATATATTTTATTGCCTAAATGTCTTCAGGACTAGCGAATAAATTTTATTATTATGACTTATAATTTATTAATGTATTTTTATTTAATAGTTTTTGTTCATCTTTATTTTATATTAACAATTTTTTATTAACAATGAAACGTCTACACATTACATTGAAAGGAGTCAAAAACGCATAGCATACATACATATATATATGTATATATAGTAATGTATAGATATTATATTAATACAATATAAACTCCAATCAAGCATACAATGTTAACAAAACACAGTCTCTACTGTTGCGTGTCATCATAAATACGTATTGTAAAGAAGTATCTTTATTTATTTATATTTTAGTGCGTTCACTGAACAATAAGGCATATATCACAAATCAACAGTTAAAAACAAAACCAAAAGCAACAAAACCGCCTAAAGCATTTCAAAATAAAGTAAAGATAAATAATTATTTCCAATTGAATTTAAATTTAAATTTCAAAATAAGGAAAAAGGGCATTGATCGTTGTGTGCGGCGAATGAAATGCGTTGCTGATATCGATGCTCTTGTGCCTGCAACTAATCATGTTGCATCACTGCAAGTTCACAGTTAAAGTAATATATAAATATACATATATACAGATGGAGTATTTATATTACGCTATTACACATAGATTAAATTTAAAGTTTATAGTAGTATAATCCAAATCTTTTTATCTATAATAATTGGTTAAATAATTACTCGAATAAAAAAAGAAAGATACAATAAGCAGTTAATAAGTGCATTCTGAAAATTAAGATTATTATACTTATGTTGAGCCATTTCCGCGTTAGTGCATCTGAGCATTTTTACTCTTTGATGGCTGTGAGATTTCTGCAGAGTCCCACCCACCACACTGACTAATTTGTGTATTTCTCATAAGCTTCGTGATTATTCAATGATTGATCTAAGAACTGTGTACCGCCCGTGCGGTTAGTGATTACTCTGAGATTAGGTAATGCTAAGTAGGCCAGCCTGTCGGTTTTCGCATATATCTACAGGGCTCTGTCCCTTATGTATTTTTTGAACGGATCTATTCTATGGTCTCTATGACATGCTATCATTCGTGCGGTATTTACTTCTAGCCAATTATAAAAAATATTAATTCAAAATGTGAAAAAAATAGTATTCTTATACATAAGATATTATTATTCTGTAGGTAAAATTATGTGTATTATTCAAAGAGCATGAAATTCTTAACTTTTTCAATTTAATATTTTATTAGAGAGCAGTCGTTTTAATAAACCACGATTATTTAGACAAATGTTTTCAATATATTTAATCCCTACAAGATGTAATAATAGACATTACTTCTACTGAAACGCAGTGCGTATAAGTAAATATATTTGATTTATCTAACATATTATATATATTTACACATATACAATCTACACATATAATAATTCATATTATACATATTTATCAACCCTAAACCCCATAAGTCTTAATGGCTGACCATAGAACTTTTAAGTAAACATATAAATAAAAATTAAATAAGAATAAAATTAAAATTTTCAACTGAGTGTTTCATTTGTTTTTATATTCTCTGCGCTTCATCGATGAAATTAGTCATTCTCACAATTAAAATAAAAATGTATTGTGACTAGTTTTTACCAAAACAAGAAAAAAAAATTGCTAATACTTTTAGTAGAAAGATATACGGGAAGCATGTGAAAGAGGAAATCATTTAAATTAAAAATAATTTAAATTTTATAAAATTTTAGGTTAAGTGTTATGAATAATTTTAATTGGCCGTGCAAATAAAAGTGCCTGCCTGATTGGGTATTGGTGGGTGGGTGGTTGAGTGGTGCCGTAATTGTGCCTAATTTGATTTGTTGACCTCAAAAAGTTAATTATTTTTTCAGTTATATTAATCGAAAAAAAAAATTACTTAATTTTCATATGTATAACACATTTTTAATTAATAAAAAAATTTTAATTTAAAAATTTTAAAATTTTTATTTTAAAAAAATCTTAAAAATGTATTATCATTTTATAAAAAAAAAAATTTTAAAAGGATGAAAAGCATAAAAATTATTTTTTCATTTCGGTTTATAGCTTTTGATTCACTTTGCATATTAATTGTATCAAATTTTTATTTTATTTTCATCTGATAGACTAATACAGAATATATATAGTAGCGCTAGCTTTAAAGGGCGGTAACGTGAAATATATCGAATTTTGTCAAATAAATTACAATATAAATAGAATAATGTGAATATCACTCTATAGTCTGCAATAATGGACATAGTTGAGGCAGGAGTTCATTTTATATGTTAACCATATTAAAGGGTGTGAGAGAACAAAATAAATAAAAAAATTAATAAAGCAACTTAAGTCATATAATACTTGATTTTAGTCCATCAATTATCTTTTAATTTAATGTAAAATTTGTAATTCTTTTTCAATGTAGCTTATGGTTATTAACTTGAAAGTCGCTTATTTTGAAAAATTTATAGACGTCACCTCCGACATTTACACCACTTTGACAAACTGCTTATTTAAATTAAAGTGTCTCTAATTTTATAAATATTTATATTTGTTATTTTAACTTAAATTAAATTTAATATTAATCGTTTATAAAACTTTTTTGTGATAGACTTTATGAGCCGATTTCACAGTCATAACTTAAGTGGCAATACTGACTTAAGTCAATATTAAATCATTAACTCTACTCACTTGATTCATTCATCCTTTATAAGTTTTAAGGTCTTAACTTACGACTGTGCAACAAACCTTTAAAGTTGACTAAGATACTTAATAGAATATAATGGGTCTTAACAGAACTTGATGGAATATATCAAAAATACAATCCATAAAATATCTTTTGCTGACTATGAAATTAAAAACTAAACTGTAAAACTAAAATATAACCTCTCCAAAAATTAGACAAACCGAAGATCAAAACCTTTAATTGATTTTTAAGTCAGTTTTAAGGTCTGAACGTGCGACTGTGGAACCGACCTTTAAAGTTGACTATAGTACTATAATATAATATAATGGGTCTTAACAGAACTTAATAGTATATACACATATATCAAAAATACAAAACATAAAGTTTCATAAGCTGGCTATGAAATTAAAATATAACTTCTCAAAAAATTAAACAAACCGAAGATTGAAAGCTTAAATCTTATAGAGTATACGACTCAACGACATAGCATGTCCGTACTTGAATTAAATATAAGATACAGACTTATACAGTAAATGTTTTCTCTTATATCCATTTAACTTACTTTCAGGAAATAAATTCAACAATCAGGAACCTTGCAACAACCGATCATAGCGGACAATGTGTGAGGAAGTTAGAGGCTTAGAAAAATCGTTTATTCGATGCTTGGATTAATTGCAATATTTTCTCAAAACAAAGATGAATGAAGGCAATAGAGAAATAACAAGATCGAACAGTATAGCACATGATAAACAGAACAATTACATGTATATTTTACCAAGTTAACATATGTCAAGAGGTAAGGACTCAGACAATGTGAATAAAAAACAAAACATGTTAAAGAATTTTTTGAAACCTTGTATTACACAATGTGACTTGTATAAAAGGCATTAAAGTCAGTGTTAGTCTTCATGTTTCTAAAGTTATATAAAGTTATATGTTATATATATATATGTAAAATTACAATAAAGTAGGTACCAAAATCTCTTGTACTTATTCATATAGACCGTATTATAAAGTATACCGCAAACCGTATGCCGGACTGAAGACGCGCACAACGTGCAAGTATCTATACAAATATATTTGATGCTGATTCTTAGTCTTAGTCTTTTTATAACAACGTGTTGATAGATAAATACAAAAACAAATTTTTAGCGGTTTTTGTTGCTTTTAATATTTTCAAAAATTAAAATGATCTCACATGAACATCAACTGCTACAGATAGAATATCTATAATAAACAGAGAGAATTTTTTATATGTTCTGTTGCCGGCGAGTGTTGTATGTCTAAAAATTGTTGTAGGAATATATTTTTATGTATATTTTTTTATTACATTTCATTTTTATTGTTTTTACTTTGTTAATGATGTTCTTGTTTCTTTTTTTGTTTTTTTTTTGTTGTTGTTGTTTGTTCGTTGTCACATTAATATCTGCATATCTGTAGAAGAAACGGTACGCCGTTTTATCTGTGCCACAAATGAATTTAATTTTATTCTAAGTCATCGAGGATTTATTTTATATAAATTTTAGAATAAAAAGCGTGGGCGTGTTTTCAACAGGAATGTGATTTCGATTTTGATTTTGTTCTTCTTATAAAAAACTAAGGTGTAAAACGAATAATTCTTGCTTAATAATGTTTTTAATTTTACATATATTCTGTAGCATATAGAAATGTGTTAAAAATTCACTTAATTTTTAATTAATAAAAAAATTATATATAACCTAAAATATATGTTTTAATTTTTAAATTTTTTTATATAGAAAATTATAATATAGAATAATTAATAATATTTATTAATACAATATATAGTGCATGACAGTTGTGTTTAGTGTTTAGTTGACTTATTTGAACTCTCATATTTTGTAGTAACTCAATTAATAATTTTATCATTAAATGAAGTGAAAAAACAACTATGGGATCAAAAAACTACGTTATAAAAACTGAATATGACAAAACAAGATTTTAACTAGAAATGTTATTAGTTTAAAATGATCAAAATTGATAACAGAAATCATATCAATAAAATTTGATCCCAATAAAAATTGAATGATATATGAAATTTTGACGATCTTTAACATTAGCCAAAGAGCCACTGGTAAATTAGTAGTACATAAATAAAACAATTATAAAATTATAATTTGTTGAAGGTTTTCATTCTTTGATAAGGTTTTTATTATAAAAATAATTATTTCACTACTTTACGATTTATAGAATTTATTATCATGTTAAGCTTTACTTTATAAATACTTTTTAATAACATCATAATCATAGCATTTTTTATGCGCCGTAACAAAAGGAACCTCATAAAAGCACCTCATGGGTTTCTCCAGAACTGCATAGAAACGGTACGCAGTTTATGTTCGGTTATTAAGCTAAAATTTATTTATTATGAATATAAAAAGTAATTCACTGTTTAAACTAACAAAAAAGTTACGTTTATCATGCGCTACTTTCCGATATATTAGGGATTTTTGTTGTTGCTATTATAACTAAAGTACTTTCTATGATTATAAAGAAGCTCCTAGGCATGGTAAAACATCGACGAGAATAGCCGGCACTTGGTGATCGCTGACAAATGGTTCTTGGATATAAATTTGATCGCTCTTAGGTAGATATCAAGTCATGTACCCCAGCAAAATACGAAAAGAGATAGCATTTAATTTTTAATTGTTTTATTAATGTTTATTAATTGGTTTCTTAACTATTTTTTATTATATTAAAAAAGCATTGTTTATACTTTGTTTTTTCTAAAATTCTTTTTATCATTTTTGTCTCTTTTTTTTTAAATTTAACGTTACACTAACAATTTGTCTAACGATTAAAATTCATTCAGAAAAAGATTGTTCGCTTTAAAGGGCTATCATTTTTTGTCATTAATAGTTATTATGTTATTACTTTACAAACATATGTCAATATAATTTTTATCAGTAAATCAAAATGAGTTGATAAAAAAAAAAATTGATAAAATAAAAAAATATTGATAAAATAAAAAAAAGTTGATAAAACGAAAAAAAAAAAAATTAATAATGAACACTTACATATGACAATAATTTAAATTTCAATTAACCACTTCAGTAGTTAAGTAATTAATTGTTTAAAACTAAAATTGTTTGAATAATGACAACAATGGCAATAAAAATAATTAAGAAGTAAATTCAGTGACACATTTTACAGATACTTTAGAAGCAAGCTTATCTGAAGATATTACTTGTATGTACATTTATTAATAAATATTTTCATACTCGTATCTAATAAATGAGATATACAAGAACAAAGGGTAAAGGGATATATTTACAGAAATAAAACGTTAAATAAATTGCTAGCACAAAAATTAACACTTTAAGCTTCTCATCAAGCAATACAAATATTTACGTCTAGTACGGATACTTTCGTGCATAATCTCTCCAACGTTATTGGGATTATAAAACACTTAAAACATTTTCTTAACTATAAAGAAAATCAAAAACAACAACAAAAAATATTATAATATACGTATGTGTTTATACTCGTGTAACTAAGAAACAATAAAAATATATACGGAAGATATGCTTAAGTAACTTTTAACTAAACAAACTTTTGCATGGTCGCTAGTTTATCTCATATCTGTCACTGCAGCTTTCGTTGTTTTTGTTTATATAGCAAAACTAACGTTAATTGTTAGTTTTGTATAAAATATCTGACAGATATTTAAGTTTAAACTTTTTTTTAATATGCCTTTAATAAAGCAAATGAAATATGAGTATTGTTAAAACAAAGTATTTATAAAACTCTATATCATATGAAGTTACACCAACCAACTTTGTAGTTATATCTACTATATATATAGATGGCTAAAAATATGCATAAATATTATAAATTAAGAAATTACATATTATGCAAGTTATATATAACAATATATACAAACGACAATGTAAATTGTCGTTTAAATTAATTTTATTGTTCTGGAAACTCTTTATATTCAACATTTTTAAAGTTTTTGAGTAAAAGCGCCAACTGTGACAAAATACATAAACGGCTAAGTATATTTGTATAAATTTATAAAAGTAGAAAAAACAACAAAAGATATTTTGGTGACTTTAGATATATTTAAGCGGTATGTATGAGTCATGTCACAACATCAAATTTATGTCAGCAGTGCCAAAAATATATTGAAAGAAACATAAAAAACAGCATTAGCATACTCACATCACAATGTTGTGCATTTAAATTTTCAACAGGTAACTCATTTAATTTCAGTGCTCTCACTTCAACACAAATTCTTCAAAATTCTACAAAATTAGAATAAAATAAAGAATTTGTATTTTGACTTGGATAAATTTGAAGTTTTGCTTTGCTAATGACAGAAACTGTAGGTAAGCATAAAAAAAAACGTAAGCACTTTGAATTTAAAATACGTTTTTGGCAATGAATCACAAAATAACATATAATTGCAAATATACTGGCCTTCCTTCAAAGCCTATCCAGTATAAAAAAAAAAATATTTAAAGATTTTTAGTTTAATTGTTTAGTAAGAAAAGAATAACATACATAACCAGCATATCTAACAAAATGTCTGTAGTACGAGGGCGATTTGATAAGTCAGTGACTTTTTGAATTTCCCGCGCAGTTACTCCAAATGCAACAGTGGGCAACGTCGCTCAGTTGGTGTTTAATAGCCTTTCAAAGCAGACAACCTCGTGAATTTTTGGTCAAAATTTACGAATTGGTATACGAACTGCTACCCCATCCAGCATATTCTCCAGATTTAGCCCCCTGCGATTATTTTCTGTTTCTAAAACTAAAGAAATGGTGATTTGAGTCGAATGAAGAAGTCATTACCGAAACAAACGCGTATTTTGGGAGCTTTGAGAAAACATAATAGGTTTTGAAGGGAATAAGAAAATAAGAAAAACGCGGGCCTAAATGTATCGAGCTAAAAGGTGATTATGTAGAAAAATAAAATGTTTATTTGCCCAAAAAAATTTGGTTTATTACAAAAGTCACTGACTTATCAAACCGCCCTCATATCTATCTTACAATTCTTTATAATGATGTCGAAGAAGAACGGTTGGACTTCATGAGAAGTATTTGAAACCTAATATGAAAGACAAACATACTAAAAACATATATCTACATAAAGAACTTTACCTATAAATATCTGAGAACACACTAGAGTAACCTGCATATAATGCTTTAAAAAAATCTTTAATTAAAATACATACTAGATACTTTTATTAATAAATATTTAATTAGAACTATTATAAAATATTTAAAAAATTTATTATTTTTATTTATTCAAATTTAAATTTTTTTTATGTATTTTGCTATTGTTATTGAGTTTTTTTTTTTGTTAACTCATTTCAATTTTGCAAAGTCAACACGCCAATTGAAAAGAGAAAGTTCAGAGCTACTTTTGAAGTCACAACCTTACGTTTTACTTTTATTTTAGTGTAAGTAAACGGAAAGGGCAACCAATTAAGTGAAGTTTCAACAACTGGAAAAGAAAATAAAAACTATAATAAAATAGTGTGCAAAAGCGTGTCAGTTACAAGATTTATGCCGGCCACGATAATAGATACTTGGAGCTACAATTTGACGTTTTTAACCGGGCATTAAATAGTTGCAAATATTTTGCATTTATATTTTTTTTTAATTATTTAATAAAAACAAACTTTCGTTTTAATAAAAAAAATATTTATTTGAATTATAACTTCAAAATATAGAGCATTCTAATAATAAAATAATTTAATGTTTCAATAAATAAATTTTTAATTAAGCAATTTAATTAAACTAATTTTTCATAATTAATAACAAAATATTTATTTATTATTTTATAAAATATAAATTTTGTTTTATACAAATAAGCTGGTATAAAATTATGACTAACAAATGATAAAAAAATATTTTTCTTTCAACCTTTGATTTATGATAAATATAATTACTGTCTGTCACTATAAACCACTTTAAGTAAAATTATATGTAAGCAACTATAAGTCAAGTAAAAACTTTATTAAAAATTTATCAGAATAATCAGGATAATCGGGATATCAGAATAAGCACACAGTACATAAAAGAATCTTAAATAACTCAAAATAATTGAAATCCCTTATTAACAGATGATTCTTCTTCTTCCATTATTCTCTTATCCCAGTGGAGAACAGATATTCCCAGGTGTCAACCATCTGAATATCAAAATTATTGTATTAGGTAGGACGTACACAATTTAACTATACTAAATTTTATACAACTTCAGATGATTCTTCTTCTTCTGTTATTCTCTTCTCCAAGTGGAGAACAAATAATTAACACCTGAATATTAGAATTATTGCATTAGGACATAAATAATTTAACCATGCTAAATTTTATAAAACTTCGAATTTTAATGATAAAATTGAATGAAAATATTTATTCTAAAATATTTATTATAAACGGAGCAAAAAATTTGCCAAAAAATCTCAAAGAGTTAGCACAGTTACAGTCGTAATAATGAAATCCTTAGGCAATACTAGGTGGGACAGTATAAATTGACGTCTATAGAATGCCTAAATTTTAAAATAATTTTTATGTTTGAACACCGCCAGTATATATTATTTTTGAGTTTCATCTGCGAACAAAAATTTGTAAATATTAGAGAAAAAGTGAGAATATATATATATACATTGCCGAAGTGTAACCCTGTGTAGAAATTGATCATATTAGAACACACTATGGCAAATTTATATCCAACTTAAATTCGGGAGCGAGCATTCCCAAATACGTCTTAGTAGCAAGGTTTAAAGCTAATGAACCTTTTGAGGCGCACAAAACTAATATTTGAGAGGAAATTTTTAGAGAATGATTAGAAAATACAATGAGAAAATAAGGAAAAATAAAGAGCGATATACGAAGACTGAAGAAGAATCGTCCGAAATGGAAGAGATCTTACGAAAATCATGCTATGTTGCAACGGCAATAAAGGTATAGCTGAATTCGGTAAAGAGAATCAGTAAATATACATAACTTATAGATTAATGTGAGAGATATCACACAAAATTTAAATGACAATCTACAATCTCTACAAAAATACAAAATTGCTATATTGTATCTTCAACAGTTCATATAATTGCAAGAGCCTATTAGAGCCTAAGAGTATTACAACTATCGTGTGTGTATATTAAAAATATTTAAATCCAATTCACAAATTAATCTCAAGCTTATAAAGTATAAAATCAAATATTAAATTTTTGTGTAACAACCAGTAAACAAATTAACCTAATTTATAGATCTGCTTAGATAAAATTAAATAATGCTTTTTAAAATTAATTAAAGTTTATATCAAATCAAAATCAAATAAATTTCGATTTGGCTAATTTTAAAGCTTTAAAATTTATTTGTTATTTAATTTATATTTTGTCTTCCTATAAGCCGTAGAACCGTAGAATTTGAAACTTTTTTGATAATAATTTTATTTTGTGTTATACATTTTAAATATTTTGCATATCATTTTACCTATAGAAATATTTTTTGTCTTATCAGCTGTACGGAGGTCGTGAGTTTTTCGTGTCACTGAAACTCAAAACCCAGTTAAGCTAGTTTTGGTTTTAACTTAGGTTTCTTTAGAGTACAATTTTTTTGGTTAAAAAATAAAAGTAAATCCGAAAAATGCCAAAATTTAGTAAACAAAAAACTTGTTTCTTTTTTTATTGAACATTTTTGTTTCTTCCGTTAAGCATAGCAAATTGTATAAAATAATAAATATTTTTTTAAATATAAAATAAAATAAATAAATCTAATTCTGTGTATATTTATTTAAAGTCATATGCTCTCCAGATGTTTACTTAGAGGCAAATTGAAAATTTTTAAAAAAAATATATACACAAATTGAACCTTCAGGTACTGAACAGTCAACTAGCAATGCGTACGATATTGTTTCATTTTTTTTATTTTTTGTGCAGTACAAACAAAATAATCACGCCCGACTTTGGCTTTTTACCAGTTTAATTTTAACTAAAAACTGGCGCCGCACGTTTTTCCTCTAAAATGGATTTTATTATTTTGTTGAGATTATTTTTTAATAGAAACGCTTCAATGGAGTTAGGAGATTGCTTAATTCAATTGGTGTGAATAACAATAGCTTATTTATATTTAACTAGCCTTTAAGGAACATGAGAAATAATCAAAAGTAATTGTATGGTATATACATATAGTGACACTTATTATTGAGATTTTATTTTGAAATTTAAATATTTTAATAATAATATGTATATTATTAAAGGATTTTTAAGAACTGCGAGTCCTTTTCCTTTCTTTATTGTAATTATTTAAAATAATTAATTTCATGATATATTTTAAGGTTTGACTTCTTTCTCAGGACGCAGTAATATAACTTATGTATATTATTAAAGGGAGATTTTTAAAAACAAAAACTGTCGAGGTCCTTTTTCCCCTTTTTTTTATTTGTAATTATTTAAAATAATTAAATTTCATGGATATATATTTTAAGTTTTGACTTCTTTCTTCAGGACGCAGTAATAATAAAACAACTCTTTTTTTTATTTAATTTATTAGTTTTAATTAAATGTATTTTAATTATATAACATATTATTAAAGGACCAGGCATCTGCATTATAAATACATATTTTATTATATATATATTATTATATTTATATTATATATTATATATATATATTATATATTATTATATTTTATTATATATAAATGATTTTTATAATGAGAAATGTTTTTCTATAGAACTACATGTACCTAAATACATATTTATACAATTTCATGTTAAAAAAATTTCTTTACTTATTACAATAAAAAAATCTATGTAATTATAATATTTTTAAATTAAATTCTTTTACTTTTTTGATATAGAACTTCATATACGTAAATACAAATATTTACAGTTTCAAATTGATGAAATTTCTTTACTTTTTGAGATATAGAACTTCATTCACCGAAAAACATATTTGTGTAGTTTCAAATTAATGAAATTTCTTTACTTTTTGAGATACGTTATAGAGCTTTATGTATCTGAATACAAATTTGTGTAGTTACAAAATGAAAAAATTCCTTTAACGTTTGGAGGTATAACATAGAACTTCATTTATCAGAATACATATTTGCGGTTTCAAATTAATGAAAGTCTTTCAATTTTGAGATGTAGAACTTAATGTATATTTGCACAGTTTCAAATTCATGAAATTTTCTTTACTTCTTGAAATACAGAACATACATCATGTATCTGAATACAAATTTGATGAAACTCGTTTATTTTGGCAAGGTAGGACTTTATTTATCAAAATACATATTTGTACAGTTTCAAATTAATGAAATTCTTTTACTTTTTGAGTTATAGAACTTCATGTACCTAAATACATATTTGTACAATTTAAAATTAGTAAAATTCCTTTACTTTTTGAGATATTTTTTATAAAGATTATTTACTTTGACCTACTCAAAGTACGTTCAACTTCAATATACGAGAACATTTAAGAAAAAAAAAAAAAAACGAAACGAAATTAAACCAAAAGAACTTCCCATCGATAGGCAATGATTTCAAAACAAAAACGAACTAACCAAGCAAAAAGCACATGGCAATGTTTAAAATACTTCAAAATGCCAATTTCGAAAAAACAAAAAAAAAAAATAAAATATAAAATAACTAAAAATAAAAAATCTTAAAGACAAAAAAACTAAAGAAAAACATTTTACAATTCCAGTCAAAATAATATCACTAAAAATACATGAAAGTATACATGCAATACGAAAAAGCATGGAGAGTGAGTGTAAGTTCTTGACGCGCTTGCGTATCTTACGAATAAACAACAAAGGAAGCAATTTGCATTATCACAAACAGGTTAGGTTAAATATCAGATAAACTGCAAAATGTAAGAGTTAAGCTAAAAAATTATTAACTCTAATATATAAATGAAACAGATTATATTTTAATAAATGCAAAAAAAAAATGAAGATCTCTTAATTTCTTACAAATTTCTTCAGATAGTAACTAACTAGCTGAAGAAACAGTAACGTCAAAAGTCAGAAATACATACTGAAAAAATACATCGGACGTATGTAAACAAAACAAGATTCATAAAGAAAAGCAATAAAAGAAATTCTATGAAAATATTTTTAAATACAGATACACCACCCCACCAGCGCAAACAATTTTAATGAGCAACGTACGCATATCGGCGTGTTATAAATATGTAGAAAGTATATACAAATCGCATAGCTTAGCCATAATACGGCACAACAACAACACAATACACAGAGTAGTAGTGACTATACCGAAAGATTAAGGAACAAAAACAAAAAAAAAATCAAAAAAAAAAATCAAAAAAAAAAAAAAGAAACGCATAGAAACTCAGATACACCACCTACCAAAACAGACGTGTTTCTCTGTATCTCATAAAATGAACTATGCGTAGTGTTCACGCAATGCGCAACGCTCCCAAGATTTGTTATTCAATACACATAACGCGGAACGTACATTTTTAAGTATTTAGTTTCATAAGCAGATTCTTTCTACCAAACTACACAAATGACGAAAACAAGAGAAAACAAAAACAACATAAACAACAAATGCAGGAAAAAAATGTATACAAAATTTATACCAAAAAAGAATTTCAAAGTACTTTACCCCATGCCATGAACGGATACGGTACTGTAGCGGTTTGCACGTAAAGGCAATTTAACAAGCAAACACACTCATACTGTATACCTCCTCGTCGTACAAACAACACAAAGTCAAGACTCGATGGACTGACTATCTTGTTGCTGGAAGCTGGAGATAAAATGTAAGCTAAACAAAAACAAAGAAATGAGAAGAGAATATTTTTCAGTTGTAGATACAATAAACCGCGTACATTGGCTATGATGTACTCTGCTATTTTCTGTTCAGTTAGGTTCGGTTCGGTTCTGTTCTGTTCTGTTGTGTTGTGTTGTGTTCTGTTGCGTTGTGAGTAAAAGTGGAAGAATCAACAAAGTTTCTAAAAGAAAAAGATACAAAATATCCGGACAAGTGTAAGCGCATACTGTAGACGCTGCTGTTAGTATTTGGAAAATGCAAATGTAAAAGAAGAAAAATAACAGGAAGGAATGTAAAATAAATGTTGAGATACTTTTTATTTTTTATTTTTATTTTTTATTTTTTGTTTTTGTTTTTGTTTTGTTCTTGTTCTTGCTCTTGTTTTGCTTTCTTTCTGCCTTATTCCAGTTTTCATTGAACTCAGCTTACACAAATGCGCACGCTTCAATGGCATTCCGTGCGATAACAAAGAGGGGGAGTATGCCCTTAAAAATAAACTATAAGCTCACAATTACAATATATAATCAATTTTATTTATAGTTTCTCAAGTAGCTATATAAAAAAATATTATCAATCAAAAACCACATTTGCTTATATTCATATAAATATACAAATCTATTATAATAAAGGAATTTGAATTTATAAAGAAACATTATCAGTAGATAGACAAATCTGTTAACGATTATAAATACATTCTTTCCCTTCATATAGTTTATAAATATTTACTGATCATTTTGTATAAAAAAAAATAAAAATATATTATGAAGAATTTACTATAGAAAAATTAGAAACAACATTTTAAGTGATAACAGATCAGATTAATAAGTTTGTAATAGGTTTCTAGCTAACACGTTTCTCAGCATGACGTCATTATATGATAAGCAAATATGTCGAAATACATTGGTCAGTGTTTAGGTCTATGAAATTTAATAAAAAAAAATGGCAGAGATATACAACTTATAGCGGAAAACAATTCCCAGTGTTATTCAAAAAGGTGTGATAGTATAGCTTTATAAAATAATTGCAAGATCTGTGTTGACTCTCCAAGTTTTAAGATATATCACAATTGAAATTTGTAAAACTTTTATACAATAAAATATAAAATGTTAGAATAAAATCTTATTTTAAAAATAAAATTAAGAGTAACTCTCCACAGGGAGAACTAACTAAATTGTAAATATCAGGTCTTAAAACTCATTTATCAAAAAATTGTGAAATATCACATATTTGACAGAATACATATTGAATTTAAATAAAATAAAAACAAAAATATTGTTTAAAAAAACACGTTCTTGTCGAAAAATTAAAAGAATTTTTGATATACCTGATATATAAAAATTTTCTACGCTACTAGACTGACTGAAGCAGTTAGCATTTGAACTGGAATTAACTGATAATAAAATTTTATTATTTTTATTATTTAAATTTAGATTAAATTCATCTTATAAAAACAACATATTATTCATTTCAAAATAAAAATATTATATAAATATATATAATATAAACTATTGCATCGGAACAGAAAGAACTAAAGCTATTAGTGTTAAAAGTTAAATAAAATCGATAGTAGTGTAAAAATTTAATAGTTCTTTGACATCAATCTTTTATATAGAAATCTTTTAAATACTATTGAACTATATTAATGGAAACCTTAAATCAGCATAAATTGAACTCTACTATGAAGGTGTGAATTGATAAACTTCAACTTTCTTTAACACTTAACTTAATAGGTGTGGGCTTCAATAAATCGGGTTGTAGGAACAGAATACTTTAAAAAATCGAATTTAATTTGACAGGAAAAACACAGATACCAAATTACATAATTAATAGAAGTCGCTAACAAAAAGAAAATATCAGAGTAACTATAATAGCTTTATTAACAAAAGACTATCTTATAAGTCTACATATTAATAGTAAGGACGGACTTCTTTTAAATCCTACTGCCGTAACTATAGATCAGAAAAAATGGAAAGAAAACGTCAAAGGAAAAAAAAATCTGTCAAAACAAGCATTGCCTTATTTACTATTTTAGAATAAAATTATTTTTTTCTACAATTAATTTTGGGGTACCACAACGCTCTGGTATCATAGGTCATAAGTAAATTGCATATAAATTATTATTAAAGGGGAAAAAACCGTAGTCAAGAATTATTTTTATGAGCTACAAATACTTTATTGAATTGTATGAATATTAATAATATTATATAAATATTATTATATATATAAATATTAAATTTTTTTATTTAATATCAATATATTAATAATTTTTTAATAGTTATAAAATTTATGAAAATTATTATTAAAGCAAACAAATCGTTTTTTTGAAATAATATTTACAATGTTTTATATAATTATAAAAATAAATTTTATATATAATTATTTTACCTAAAGGATTTTTTTTTTTTTCAAAGGAAAGGTCAAATAATTTTTTTGGGTCACTGTGACAGATGTCGAATATTCAAATATGTATCTCAAATAATAAAAAACTTAAGAAAGTTTGAATATTGGAATTTAAATATGAAAATATAAAATGATCAGAAATAATTTTAGTAATTTAGGTAATAACCGAAATCCTCAAGTCTCTTAAAGTAGATAGAAATTGATCTGGAAAATGTTAATGAAACTGTAGTTAATAATTGTCTACCTGCATCATATATATGATTTAAAAATATTAAGTAAAATTAGCTAAGAAGCGTGACTAAGAGTTTTTCAACTTTCGACTAAAATAACCCAATATTAATAAATAAATCGTATACAATACGGATTACGATGGATTCAGATGCTCTATGAAACCAAATAAAATGTGTTAATGATATAGTGGATGATTTGAACTAAAGACTGTAAACACATAAACATTAAACTTATTTTTAAAAATTATAATTTATATTCATCCACCATTTTTTCGACTATAGCCTATAGTCATCTTCAGGCTAGTGTTATAATTTTATAATATAGCAACAATTTAATACTAACAATAACGAATTTGAATTGTTCCTATATTATAAAAATATTATATCAGTACTCTGAAGATGATTATAGACTATATATTCATTATATATATACATATATATTCAGATATATATTATACCTAAATAATTCAATGTTTTTAGAAATAGAACTCGCAGGAATTTATGTTTAAGTAATAAATATGAGTATGGATAGCATACTTAACATGTTAATATCACAGAATATCACAATTTTTTTATAAAAAAATATAAGTTCTTGGATTTGAGTAAATTTTGGAATTAGTACCATAAATGAAAGACAAAGACAATAGATATTTTTAATATTTAATTTTATTATTTATATAGTCATCGCATATAATACTATAAATATCTTATTAATGACTTAGATTTCCTTAAGTCTAAGTTGTATGGACTCTAAAATTTTATACGTTTTAAATTACTACCTAGTGTACTTTCGAAACCCCTTAACGGACTTCAATAATTGAAAGCAATTAGTTAACTTTAACAGATATGTACATTAGGGAGGACTTAATTTGAAAAGACTTACATCGAAAAATCTTACTTTGCAACGACTTGCTTCAAAAACCCTTTCTTCAAAACGACTTACAGACGTATATGCTCAAAAGGAAGTATTCGATTTCTTAATATTATTAACTGAATTAAAAATTGTATTAAATACTGTAATATAAAAGTAAACTAGAATGTTTTTGTATACATTTTATTACTTAAAATAAAAATATTTATTAAATTGCAACTCATAAATTAAATCAAATATGAACTTTAAGAATTATAAATTGTAAGGATTTAGTTCAAAAATATTAGATGTAATACAGAATAATTGTTTTAATAGTAACAGGAATGATCTGAAGGATTACTATGGACAAACTTTTATTTTTTTTATTATACAAATATAAAATATTTATTTGTATACTTAAAGATTTTATAAAAGTTTTGATTGTAATTATGATTATTATCGCGTTATCTATTGCTTTAAGTTTGGTTGAGAGGATGTGTACTGATATAACTATGAGCACTTACACTTGGAGACCTCAATTGGCTATTGTGATGTTCTCATATATATGGATTACTTTAGTCAAGTATGTAATATTTTCAATTACAAAAACTGATTCATTAAAAACTTAAATGATTTAAAAACTTAAATGATTTTAAATAATTTTAGTATTTAGAAATAAATATATTTTAAGAAATTACTTAAATCTATGATGAATCAACACTCAAAATTATTTTCGAAGAATTAAGATCCGTGATAGAAAGTCAATTCATTACTCACAAATTAATACTTATGGAGTTTTGTATAATTTATATGACTAAGGAACTAAAACTCAGTGTAAGAAATTTTTTTCAAATTTTTAAAATTCATAGATTTTTTTGTTTTGATTTTTAATTGTTAAATATACTTAAAATTCTAGAAATATATTATGATTTTTAAATACAATATATATATATATAAAAAATTTTTTTTGAGCCGTGTGTTTTCGAGTAAATTGGCGTAAATTAAATTTAAATTTTCTAGGGATTTTTTGCACTGCACTTATGTAAATATTTATTTATTTATTATTTGTTTATAGTTTTCAAATTTATTTATTTATTAAACATCTTATAAAATTTTCACAATGGTAACGACTATTTTACCTAATTCTTATCTAATTTACCCTACACAAAATTCTGGTAAATACCAACATTCACTGCCTTACCGACATAATTTACTATTTCCCTCAATTAGCTCGAACTCGCACACGGCCTTAATGTTTATTATTAATAATAAATTGAATGATAGAAATTTTCTTATAGCATTTTATAATAATTATTTAATTATTTTATGTATTTTTAAATGATATCCTAGTCATCCCTAAAAAAAGAAGTGGCTTCACTTACCTTCATCTAATAACCTTTCCAAATGATTGAAAACATTGGGAAATGCGGCTAATTGTTTGCGGTCCTTCAGCAGCTGAGCCAAGTAGTCGGCTATGCTCTGTGTGCTTTGTTGTTGCTGCTGTTGTTGCTGTACGGTATTATTATTTTCACAGACACTCATTGTGATTTTGCTTTTGTTTTTGTGTTTTCTTTAATAATAAATACTTTTCAAAAATATTCTAAATATTTTGGATTTGTTGGATTTGTTTTTTTTTTTGGAGTATACTAAACTTTGTTTCTAAATATAAGAAGAAGGAGAAGAAAAAAATTAAATATATATATTTAACATATAAGTTTTATATATGAGCAATAAATAATTTAGTGATTGCTTTTTTTTTGTTTTATATTAATGTTTTTTTTTATTGCACAACTCATTTTATTGAACTTGTTTTGTTTTTACACATCAAACACGTTTCATTTCGTTCAATTAAAACAACAGCAGCAACAACAACAACAAATAGTTTAGAAATGCATTCACAGCAGTAAAAATAATAAATGTAATAAAAAAATCTTTATAAAATATTGGAATTTAAAAAAATAAGTAGTTATTGGTTACAAGAAAGAGTATGGAAAAATATTTGTTTAAGAAATTCAAGAAAAAAAAAACAAAAATTAACTTAAGAATTTAAAGTAAAAGTTGAAGCTGACTTGAATCCAGTTGATTCATGGGATTATACACATACATAAATATGCTCTCGCTCTCTCTTTGCTTATTTTGTTGTTTTTTTCTTTTTTTTTTGAATTCAATACTCTTTTCAGATCAATAGCAGCAGCAAGCAGCAGACAAACAGTTAATGTCGCCCAAAGGAGATGAAAAATGTTTAACAAAAAAAAAATTATAAAATATTAATGTACAAAAAATTTGCACTAAAAAATTTAAAAATTATTAAACAATTTTTTTATATATTCCAGACCAGAATAATATATTTCATTTGGAGAAAACAGTATTAAAAAAATATTACTACTACTACTACTCAGCAAATGAATGAATTCTTTTTTACTAGTTGTGGCTCGTAATGATTTGTGGGTGATCTCTACTATTGTTGTTGTTGCTGATTTATTTTAATATATTTAGTAAATTTAAAAAAACACTAACACGTTTGGTAATTACTATGTATTTTTATATTTATTCTACAAATGTTGCACTTAGTTTCATATAAAATTTTTCCGCGACTGTTATATGCCTTGCAAGTATAAAATTTTAACTTTTTATATTCATACGCTAACTAAACAAACGTACCGAACGAAAAGACAGCTAAAATGAAACTGAAATAATTTCATTTTCGATATTATATTTTTCCTTTCCATTCATAACACCATCTCCTTTGCGCACATTGATCAAATTGCTGCACACAAAATTCGCTTTCAAATACGATCAATTGTTTTGTTTGGCACAATGATGCCACTATGAATGTGTATTTACACAAATTTCAAACTTCAATGATATGTACATATTATGAATGAAATATGACATGTGATGTTTAGTATGTGAAGAAACCTTTAAGTATATGATGATCATAGCAATAGTTTCATAGAATTGCTTTTAAAGTAAAGAAAAAATATTGCAAACAATTTAACTATATAATTATTAATAATAATTTTTAAACGGCTGGTCACTTTATTTGTGTTGAACAATTTTTATATTTTTCTTTCACATTAATGAGCGCATACTTGCGCGTAAAAACAGTAGAGCTATATATGATTATATTCGTGTGGAAATGTTGCCATTTCACTTTTTTGTGTGGGCTCGATCGTTTTACATAGGGTGTGAGTGGAACATTTTAAAAAGTAGTAAGATATGTGGGACGTATCTAAGTTTTAACTTATTCAAGTTTTAACGCACACACTTTAAATGAATGTATTTAATAATATTTATTTTAGCATTATTTAATCTATTGATCATTAATAGAAAAGGTAAAAAAATATGTAAAAGTTATTTTTAGTATTTATTTTAATATTGTTTGTACCTAATTAGTGGAAAAGTTAAGGTTATGACAATGAAAAACTATGGACTCCGCCTGATACTTGTATCTCGAAAAAAATTATAATATAATTATAGAAAATTATGTGACACCATAGATATTTCAGAGTAAATAACAATATAACAAAAGCCCTACGCCAGAACAGAGAGACGCTAATTTCCTGTTTTTAGTAAGTTTGTCTTATACTCATTATCTGATTCATATTAAATAAGAATTACAAATATTGGATTTTGCATAAATCATCATCTTTTTTTTTATTTAACAATGTATCTTTATTAAATCGCTTTAAATTAAAAGCTAATAATAAGTTTTAGTATCTTAAAAACTATTACCACCACATTATACATTACTTTATATAAACATACTATAATGAATTATAAAATCAATTGTAAATTATTTTACGGGGCCTCTGCATAACTAGCCAAGGCTTATTTACCAGATATCACGGCATATAAGTTGAATTTATTTGAGTGAATGATTATCTTAGTCTTTAGGAGTCCTGGGACCAAAATTTTGGAGTCATATATTAAAAGAGCTCAAATAAAATAACAGCCCGTCTTGTGAAAATATCACCAAACTTATCTCCTTAAAGTTGATCAATAGTGATTAGATTAGATTTTAAGATGGTTTGGGAACTTGTCACCACGTCATTGCATCCTTTGCGGGAGGATTATTCTGACATACCCACTTCAGTTCCATAGACGAGTAGCAGTTAAAAAAACCATTATGTCCTTTGGAGAGATGTTGACTAATTCTGTTATAAGTGAATAGGCAGTGAATAAGTACCGAAATCTGAGTCTGGCGAGACTATCACAGTGACACAGAATGTGTTCTGCTGTTTCCTTTTTTTCGTAACAAAATCTGCAGCTATAGTCTCTAGTAATACCTAGGTTTTAACTTCGCAAACCCTGAAAAACCCTGTGACAAGTCGGTTGCCACTTCTGTTCAGCATTAGTAGCTCCCTAATTCTGGCTTTTGATTGATTAGATATAGATTCTTTAGTTTGTCTGTAGGCATTTGTATTATCCCAATCAATCTGAGCTGCTCTTTTTAGTTTTTTTGACTAGTTTATCTGCTTTTTCGGTTTCCTCAAATCTGTTTTACCCTGGGATCCATATTAAGTGAACCCTGTTCCTTTCAGCAAGGTCTTTGAAAAGTAGAAGGCATTCCCACACTAGTTTTGAGGTTACTCTTACCTATTGTGATACGAAAGAGTTATGAAAGAGATAGACTAAAAGCGTTTTAAGCAATTCAGATCGTAAGGATTTGTTGGGATTCGAGGAACTAATATATTAAGGATTAGGAAATAAGTAATTTTATTAATTTTAATTGTGCTTTAACAAAGAGTAAATGAAAACAGTAATTATGTTACTTAAGTTTAATTCGATCCAATACCGCCTTACGTTGTGTTTTTTCAGTGGATTAGTTGTTCCAATGTATTCCGGTAATAAGCTCCATTTGATTTTTCGTTGAAAGATAATAGGCTCCATTGAATATTTATTTTAAATAACTTAAGCTTAAGCTTACCCCTACCAATTAGAAGACAAGCGTCACAAACCAAAGAAACTACAGCGCGAAGCGTGCTTGGTAAGCTTTTGCGGTTAGCGTTACGTCGTATCTGCAATGGAATAGTATCTGCTTTTGTGTCTCATCTGAATGTTGTGCCAGATTGCATTACAGCATGCATATCAATTTCTTTTTTACTTTAAATGTCAACATGTCGAAATGACTCAAGGACTTGCCACAATTTCCATTTTTGTGCTGGAGACAATATAAATAACGGCAAATCCGTGAATCCGATTTCATACAAAATTTTCTTTGTATTCAAATTTTTTTACAGAATTTTAAAATGTTTGCTCGTAAAGTGAAAAATTGATTTCGCACTAAAAATTAAAATACGAGTATTTTTAGAGTCCAAAATTTATTTAATTTTTGCATGAAACCCATATGTAACGAAGGCATTTCAATTTCTCATTTGTATTTTTTGAAATTTGCTGACAACTCGTTTTGTTCTTAATTTGCATGATTTTTTGGTAAGATCGAAGTCAGTCAATAAGTTGACTTGATCACTTGTGTTTGGGTTAAACGTACTCGTTCAATTGTACAACCTACATAAAATTTGTAAATTTGTAAGCTTATATTTTATTTTTATTTTTAATAAATATGTACGTTTATTCAGAAAACATAAAATAAATTCAAATCGCTTTATTAATTCTCATGTTGGTATTTGGAAACCAAACAGAGAAGTGATCGAGGTGCAGAAGTCTTTTACTAACTTAAATGGAGCTGCAGCCTTGATATGGTTACTTTGAGAAACTGTAAAGTTTCTCCAGTTAAGTTATTTTGCACTAACTAACATCATTGGATTGAATGTCCAATCATTTCATAGGTTCTCGTTTTAATGAATGACTCTCGTTAATTAATGAATGAAAATAAAGTTAATTAATCATATATTTTTTTCTTAATTTAAAAGTTCGAAACTTAATAATGCTTTGTAAGACTTTAACATACTAATACTATTTTTGAAGTAATGTTAGAGTATACTACAACCGCCTAGATACATAATACTAAACCATAACTTAAAAACATATAACCAAAGAACTCAATATATTTAAATCACTTATACTATGTTCAGACAGCCAAATTTCCCTCATTTCGTAAATTAAGGAAATCATATGTTTTTTTTCACAAATCGAATGTTAAAAATTACATGCTCCAAACACCATTTGTTTCTGGGAAATTTTATAAATTTCGAATATTAAAACTATAAAGGATGACATTCAGTAGTTTTATTAGCATTAGTGGATTTCAGGTATGTGAATTATCATTTTTCACTCTATTTTAAATTAATAATAGATCAGTTTTTTCTCTATATTCAAATTTTAAATTTTGCATTACTTTCAAAATATTTTTCCAGTTTTTTTAAAAACAGCTTACAGTGACATTTATTTTAAAAAATGGCAATTTTTCAATATCTCTTAACTACATCTTTTGCTTAAAAGTTATCTCACGCATAGTCCCTTCATTTAGATGAAATTAAGATTTTTGCGAAATCAAGGTGTGTCTAAACATAGTACCTATTTGGTTTAAAGCACTGATTTCAGCAAAAACAAAGATTTTAGAGAATAGCTCTACCCTTACACCTAAATTAATATATTTTGTAACACCAGATCTTCGCTGATCAGCCGCTGTCAAAAAAAAAATTAATAATTATAAGCTCTCATATATTGGACCAGATTATATTGGTATCCAGATTTAACAAGGATTGGATTCTCAAAGTTTTTGAGGACTCCGAAATACTAACAGAAATTGATATCCGAACCCTCAAAAAAAATGTAAAGAAATTAAATTACTTGATTAGTTACAGCGATCATAACTAAAATAAATAAAGCTTCTAGTTGACTCTACAGTACTTGATAAACATATAACCTCAAAGGACAGTTTGAAGCTAATCAATTAAAATATAATGCTGTTTTCAATTGGTAAATCTAGCGTAAGATTTCACGATCAAGATTCACTTATAATGCAATTTTCATTTTTGATTGATAAAGCTGAGGCAACAGAGATTTATTTATAACACTCTAGATGTTTTGCCAGACTAGTAAGATTACACTAAAATTAACAGCTGTTCTATATGACTTGACAAATAAAGTGTAAAATAATTCAATATATGTATTCTTGAAATTACTCCAAAAACGTTCGATTAGGCAACAAAATTCGACAAATTGAGTCCAGACTTACCAATCGAAAAAGCCATAAGTCAGAGAAACTGATACTTAGAAAACTCACTTTTCAGGTTAGATCATACCGATGATCCAAAGGATCCACTTAGGCCAATTGACCCACAATGTTTTCGTTTAAGAACCATATTGAACCTTTGGCAAAGCTTAAAATAACTTTTACTGGGACGTCTTAAAGTTGGTCAAGATTCTCAAGAAATGAGGTCCCTAGCATAGTAAAATGTCGCTGCGCAAGGACTGAGCAAAAATAAAGAAGATGTAAGGCAGTTTCATTCAAGTCCCTCTTTAAAAAATAATAAAATTAATTTTAATTTAATTAATTAAAAAACTAAATCACTACAAAAGAAAGTCAAATTAACATATCAACATAAGTAAAAACAAAGCTCTGGTTACTTTATATATGACAAGAAATTGATTGAGGTTATGCTTAGCGATTAGAACAAATTTTTCCATATTTAACTGAAGTATTTCTGACTTTAAAATCATTATACCTACATAAATGCAAGTTTTGCCAACTTCACTTAAGCAATTTGTTTCCATAATTAATTCCACCACATGCAGGTTTTGACATGTAATTAAATCATTAGCGCCCTATAAAATCGACCAAGTGACTTCTAACCATTTTTGGTCTGTTGTAAGTAATTCATTTTTTTCCTTTTAATGACAAGCAAGTGAACAACTTTTACTTTTGTGTTTTGTGTTAAACTCAATATATTTTTTTTATTTATTATAAAATTAGTCTGCAGACCCAGTCGATTGTGTGTTTTTCTCCGCCTGCAGTTTCAGTCTTCTTACGGTTTTAGCATTGTATGCCGCCGCTAGTCGGAACAAGCGCCCCAGTAATTGCTCGCAAAGATTGGACGACAGCTACCGTTGACAATTTTTACTTCTCAAGTGAGACACCCGCATGCGGAATCGCTCAGTATTGTGTTGGCCAGTACGAAATTTACATTTTAGTTTGGAAAAGACAACAGACTGGATGGAGCATATGTGAAAGTTTGGAAAATAAATGTGCCGAGATTCATAACATATTTTGTGAAATAAATATCTTTACATTACGCATTCACATTTTAATTCCACAAAAAAATTAGGTGACGCTTTTTCCTCTGAAGGGCTTTTTTTACATTTCGTGTATTATTTAATTTTTTTTTTATGAACCCAAGTAGGCTGCTTCCACTTACACGCCCACTTAGCTGCTGGTCTGCTTGGCTTTACATTATCCATTGATGGCGTTGTTAACATGAAAATTTTTATTTAAGTTTTTTTCCCCATTTTTTTTTAGTAAATTTGTCACATTTTTGTTTTTAAAAGTTAAAAAGAATGTGTAGGCTCAACTCTCAGCTTTCTACGATCACTGATATAATATAATATTAATTTGGATTAAAAAAGTTTTTAAACCATAATGATGAAAAATAAATTTATTATATAATTAAAACTAAATTTGGTAACGATATCTCTATTCTATTCTATTCATAGATCACCAGTCACTTAAACAATAGAATAACCATCATCAAAGTAATATGGCTTATGTTTGCATTTAGACTTCTAAATCCTTAACTGGACTAACTTTTGTTATTTAAATTTAAAATATTATTTTAAATAATTTTTAAAGAATTATTTTACATATTAATTTTATTATTAAAATGAAATTTGGAGACGATATCTCTATTCTATTCATAGATCTCTAGTCACTTATACAATAGAATAACCATCATCAAAGTAATATATCTTATGTTTGCATTTAAACTTCTAAATCCTTTATGGGACTAACTTTTGTTATTTAAATTTAAAATATTATTTTATATAATTTTTAAATAATTATTTTACTTATTAAATTTATTATTAAAATGAAATTTGGTGACGATATCACGATATTCTATTCATAGATCAACAGTCACTCATACAATAGAATAACCATCATCAAAGTAATATAGCTTATATTTGTATTTAGACTTCTAAATCCTTAACTGGACTAACTTTTGTTATTTAAATTTAAAATATTATTTTAAATAATGTTTAAATAATTATTTTATATTAATTTTATTATTAAAATAAAATTTGGTGACGATATCGCTATTCTATTCATCGATCACCAGTCATCATAGAATAACTCACACTTATGAACCATCATTAAAGTAATATAGCTTATGTTTGTATTTAGACTTCTGAACTGGACTAACTTTTGTTATTTAAATTTAAAATATTATTTTGAATAATTTTTAAATATTTATTTTACATATTAATTTTATTATTAAAATGAAATTTGGTGACGATATCACTATTCTATTCATAGATCAACAGTCACTCATACAATAGAATAACAATCATCAAAGTAATATGGCTAATATTTGTATTTAGACTTCTGAACTGGACTAACTTTTGTTATTTAAATTTAAAATATTATTTTATACAATTTTTAAATAATTGTTTTAAATATTAATTTTGTTATTAAAACTAAATTTGGTTACAATAGCTCAATTCTATTTACAGAGGACCAGTCACTCTTAGAATAACTCACACTTACGAAACATCATTCAAATAATACGGTTTATATGTATAGCTAGACTTTCCGTTAACTCTTTAACTGGACGAACTTTTATTATTTAAATTTAAAATATTTTAATATTATATTATGAATAAATTAAAAATATTGTACTTAATAAATCATTTAAATTAATTTTTCCCAAACTTATTGATCTAACACAGTTACTTTAGTGACCTCGTGATTTATGGTCATGGAAAATGATTGAACTAATGCTTCAATAAGTAATATCCCAGGAACTATGTCTCAAAATCATTTCGAATAAAATATACTACAGTCATCAAAATATAAGTTAAAATTTTTAATTTAAAATACGCTAGTTTTCAAATCTAGCAAAATCAAGTCAATAATCTAATCACAAATCTTAAAATCCATCTGGTCCAAACTGAACAAGAACCTACCTGTTCAGCACTCAATTAATGGTGACAGGTCACTGCGTACTTGGAAAACATGCTATGACACTGTGTCTACCCTATAATGACTTTTGTCAGGGTTGCAACTCTGCGGATAAGGTGGAAACTGTACTTCACCTCA
The DNA here is from genome assembly GCF_002237135.1 of Teleopsis dalmanni. Taxonomy (NCBI): domain Eukaryota; kingdom Metazoa; phylum Arthropoda; class Insecta; order Diptera; family Diopsidae; genus Teleopsis; species Teleopsis dalmanni. The sequence continues at coordinate 189,271,886 of NC_051847.1, read as the reverse complement.
TGCGTCAGTGTCCATTATTGGATTGGAGGAAATTCAAAATCTTCGGGGCACCTTTTCTAACTGATCGGACAGTGCTGTCATCCTGCCAAATTAGAGACTTAAGTTTAACAGGTTCAAGTTTAAGGACCTGTTAAGTTGGTTCACTTTTTCTTCAATAAGAAATCGAGCCTTTTGGCGTCTTTCATACACTGACCACTGCGTCTGTTTGAGGTTCCCTCTTTTTTTTGGATGAACAACGCAATCGATGGCATTAAAACGGGCTATTATTTAAGCTCAAATGAAATTAAGACACAAAGCCGCCACTCCAACTAAATCTAACTCTCTCTAACATGTTACTCAAGTGGTTTATGAACAATAAGAAGTTAATTTTAACAACTTTTACAATTTACATTCGATTTTGTTAAGTTAAGAAGTTATATTACATTGTATTAACGTAATGAAATTTTTATTGTAGAATAGAATATTATAGAAGATCTTCGGTGGCTAGGCTATGTCATAAAAAATATGACATCTCAAAGAAGGCAGACAAAACAGTGAAGAACACTATCGCATGGACGACCATCAACATCACACGATGGCCAACATGTCAAGGAAATTAAAAACTTTGTGTTCAAAATCGTCGATTGAGAATTAGATACCTGGTGATCATACCGTTAGATTTAATTCAGACCTTTTGGAAGATATGAAAATCTGAAAGAAGTAAAATCTCGTTTGACACCAAAAGCACTCAACTTTGTCACGTTAAAATCTATTTAACGACTATTTCTGACTATCAGCGTCAGATGCTATGCATGATAACTGGAGATAAGACTTGAATCTATAGAAAGTAAGTGGTAACAATCGACCAATCAAATGATATTTAAATAAAAGGTAAGTCAATACCAGAAAAGTCTAGACAAAGTCATACAAAAATCGAGATTATGTTAAGGTTATTTTTTTTTTTACATTACCTCGACATTACATATACACTCAAAATAAAGCGCTGCTATTATAGATAGTCTGGAATATTTGCTAAATATAAGCTATATAACATAAACATATACCGCTTATACTTTCCATATCAATATAGTAATAATAATAAAAGTAATGCGTTCCATTATAAATTTTGTCCATTATAAATAATATGGGTTTCAAACTAAACGATACAAAGTACCTCTTATATTTTCAATACTAATTTACTAATAATAGAAAATAATGTTTTGACGATATAAGAATATAATTTCAATTTATATCTCTCTACATTTTAGTGAAGAAAAAAATGTAATATTGATAGTCTACTTTCATTTAGTAGAGAGATGTTTATTTACCGTTTCAACTGGTTTAGCTAGATTATTTATATATTAATAATGCTTTCTATCTTACTCAAAGTAAAGACTACATTTTGAGACTACATTTTCAAAATCTAACGGTGACTTTGACAGTAAACGTTTCAGTTTAAACATTTGACGTATGTCAAAAGTCATTAGATCTTGAAATTTATGAAGTTTAATAACTTGCATATAAAATGACGCTAACGCAACCTTATTGTTTGGCCACAAATCAAAAAGTATTTCTAAAATGTTGACATAAATTGAAAAGACTTGGTAATGGACGACGATGTCGTGTCATGTGTAACTAGGCGCGTGCAACATGAATAATGCCGCGGCATTTTGAACCGTCTTGGCACATTTTGCATACACAAATTTGGTCGGAGGCGCCTGGTGCGCGTGAGTAACTATTTTTCACTTGACGTTAACCAAAATTGTAACCGTTAAGTGGTCACAATTTACCACATTAACTGCACATATATAGCAAACATAAATTTCATAAACTTTGCAAAGATATAGAAATGTAAGTGCATAGTAAATTTGATTTTTTTTTTTTTTACCCACGCAATGGAAGTGCGCCTGAGCGCTGACAGCGCCACACACAAGCGTTAGCCATAAAATTAAGTATTTGGCACGATCAGGCCACAATATTCACAGCAAAATAAAAATAAGTAAAATGCTCATTTGTGCCACTTCCACTCTAAACAGACCTCACATTGTTGTTGAATATCGTTTAGAGTCCAAAGGAAAAGACTGCCGAATAAAGCTGCTGGTGCGAGTTTTGCAAACAATTGGCAACGCCACATCAAATTTTAAATAACAATTTTGTGGGTTGCCCAAAAATGGCAACAATGACAATGTTGACAAAAGACCGCATAACCGCGACATGGCAGCGCCATCCTAACACTTGACAAATGCAATTGTACGCTTTTTATTGATATTTCTTATACTCGTACATATGTCACATACATATATTTTTTCAAAACTTCTTCGACTTTTGTATAATTTCGAATGTTTACAATTGTTTTCACAGTCAATGTAAGACAATGTTTTTGTCTCGGGTGTAATACAATTTTCACACCATTACTCCACTCCAACTGGGTTAACTTCTCAACCAAACTTATTACCTTTTAAGCCAAGTCTCAATTGCTGTCAGTTTTATGGACTTCAAGACAATTTTTAAGTCCATGCGGAATATTTTACTTATTAAATGTTTGGGAAAATATGTTTTTATGCAAATCATATAAAAATTGTAGATAATTATCGATGATTTTGAATGACAGTTCGTTTAAGTAAATTTAATGAACAACGAATTCAATAAATTCGCAAATGTTATCGCATATAAAATTTAAATTACTAAATTCCAAATTTCAAGTCTAAAATAGTGAGAAACTCGTACAATATTGCAATTTTATCTCCTTTTCAAGTTAAAGCATCTTTTTACCATACTTCCCAAAATAAGATCTTAGATAAACTTTTACAGTCAACTTATATAGCTGATAACAAGGATTATTTTTCAAAATCTATATTTAGGATTTTAACCAGATTCATAGGTTTATAGACTAGCATAGCGAAATGCCGTAATCTGCCTTATATCTTTTTTCTCATTCTTCCCTTTTTTCCGCTTCATTTCCTCAAACTTGTATGGTTGATAAAGAAGATATTTTTTAAGATATATATTTAGGATTTTGACGTAAGCTCATGGACTAGCATAGTGAAATACCGTAATCTGCTTTATGTCTGCCTTTATTGTACTTCACCTCCGCTAGCTTGAATATTTAATATGATGATGTAGTGCTAGCAGACAAAACTATTTAGACCTGATTATAATTTTTAAAGTGTAATAATATGATGTATAGCACATATCTGAAATAGTTTAAAAATTAATGTTATAAAAAGACTTAAACATTTCAATTTAACATCGACCTCACATTATTGTATATATAGCGAATTCATGGAAAGTATAAAGTCTTTTTGTTAGCTGGGTAGCTTGGTTACATTATGTGGTGATTCAAAGAAATACACTTTACAGCACGGAACGCGATTTTTCCAAGTAATGCTAAATGCAAAGAATTTATAACTTTGACGTTTGAAAAAAAAACCAGTTCATATAAACTATAGCGACTTATGTTTTAGAATGAAGAAAGATCTAATGCGAATAACGATTAATCATCAGAAATGGAACTGGATTGGTCAGAAGATTTGCAAGCCCAAACAATATTGAGAGAAGATATTTTTTAAAATCCTCAAAACACTCAAAACCTCAAAATCGGTGACTTATAAGCACGAGGCGATGGCAGTCGGTAGTACGGTTACGATTTTCCCGGCCAGCCAGTTCGACTAATCTGGCAAGTCGGCAAGTGAGTAGACTCTGCTATTCTGAACAACATGGTAAGTAGATGGTTTATAAATTCTGTTTTGAATGGTATTTTCGATGTGGGTCAGAGTAAACGCACGTATAGGTTTTTTATTGATTTGACGATAACAAAATAACAGCGGCAAAAGCAGTATTCATAGTATACAGAACTGAAGAAATCACCATTTCAAAGAAATATTAAAAATATTCCGCAGAGAACCGTAAAGCACGTTAGGTATTGTAGTTGATTATAAAACGTGTTGCTTCCAGTATAAACCAAAAAACAACACGCCAGAATGTAACATAGAAGTCACCTATAGAACCTATAGAAACCAATACTGAAAAAAAACGCTTTGAAGAAGGTAAAATCAAGATAATGCTGACCGTTTTCTTTTACTCAAAGGATATTATTCAGAAAAAATTCGTCCAATAATGTCAGAGGGCCAACGGTGAATTTTGTCATGGAGTTCAAAAATAATTATGACTTAGAATTGAACGATTTCAACTTCAAAAAATAAGTCCAATACTTAGCTTTAATTGCAGGATAATACACAAAGTCATTTTGGTACGTGTATATACCACAGTGATGGAAATCATTGTTGTTATCATCTACAGTACTATCTATCTCTAAATTAATATTAATAATGGAAGAATATTGTTATAATACCATTGAGTTCATCTAAAATGCTTCATCGAATAAAAGTAATTCCACCACATGAGCATAAAAAAATCTTTAAGAACTTTGTTGCTTATTTCCAACTCTGAAAATAATCCCGGGAAGAGATTATTTGAAATAAACGGATGCGAAAAAACTATTAAAGGGTAGCTAGATATTATAAAACCGACGTATAGGCTAACAAACTGGTGAAGAGAATCAGTTAATAGAGACCAAAAACTGTTGAATATTATTAACCAGAAACCTACACCATTCGATCGACTCGTTTGAAAGCAAATTAGGAAGAGATCTCATATGAATGTAGTGTTGTGAGGGTATAAATAATGATGACAGTTCTAGTGTTACCAAACACTTGTTTGAGAAATAAATTTTTATATTTTTCAATTTTCATTTATATTCATTGAAAACGGTTATTCGAATAAAGAACACAAAAACTTACATTTTATGCAAATATTCGAAATCAAAGTAATAAATACAAAAATTAAGCTATAAAACTTCCGTTGAAAATCCTACGCATATTAGGTGATAAAATAAAATATATATACATATGTATATATAACACAGAAACATAAAAAGTAAACTCATAAATTTAAAAAAGAAGTGAAAAATGCTTTAAAATCTGTATAAAAGACTGTTGTCTCTTCAGCACATTGCCAATCTGATGGATGCGCTTTTTACACAATAAAAAAAATCGAATAAAAAGAAAAATAGAAAGAACAACAAAAATTTCGTGGAAATAAAAGCAAAAATAACACATCAAAACTAAATCAAAATAACAATAAAAACTTATGTCAATGAGGTAAAAATGCATGAAATTTAAATGAAAAAAAAAAGAATAAAATAGAAACAAAAATAAAGTAGGTGCTGCCCCCCACACACTCACACAGGTGTGTGTGCTGGTGGAATGCTAGCCTGGTTGCATTTTGGCCGATGATGGCGGCGTTGAAAATAGCAACGAGAAAATTTAAGTTTCATGAAAAATTAAGTTATACAATTTATTATACACAAAAAAAAAAACAAAACAGAAAAAACACAAACGAAGTGTAAGGAAAGGTGCAAACAAAAATTAGGTTACAATACGTGACAATAAGCTATAAGCCTGCTAAGCTACTAAAAGTGTTAATAGGGACTCAAAGGGGTTTTAATATGCACCAGCAATAAGATCGCCTACCTACTTGTTTTATGTATAGACTTCGTTAATGTTAATGTTAATGTTGTTATTATTGTTGTTGTTAGTGTTGTTATTGTTGTTGTGCATTTGTTGTAAAAGCGTTGTATGCATACAAAAATAAACTTATGTTATATGATTGTTATAATGGTTGTTGTTGTAGTTATTATTGTTGTTGTTCCACAAATACTTATTAATTGCCCACATAATACCAATAATAGTAGTAGGCGGACAGGCAGTAAAAATTGATTGAACTTAATTTTTTCTACTCATTTTCTAAACCATTCCGGCCATCGTACAAACGACTACAAAGGAAATAACAATGTCAACCAACAAGAACAACAACAACAACAACAACAACAACAGCAACAACAACAACTGCAACATAAATAAAATATGTTGCAGTCATTTTACAATAACAACGTTGCTACTGGTTTTAATGAATTTTTTTGCATTTTCATTCATAAAAACTGCTCATGCGCGGCTCTACGGAAAATTTATGTACAAATTAAGCGTTGCGAAGAAAATTTCGTATTGGGTTTTTGTCCAATAACTTTTGTCAAACGGTTTTAACATAATATTTACTTGTTTAAATAAACATAAATAATGTAGATATAAATATTAATTAGTTATTTATTTTTACATTAATGAAATGTTTAACTAATTGAAGAATTAAGATATCTATAAAGAAAATTTAAAAAATATATTTTATATGTGTATATTATATTATATTTTATATATAAAATTTTATATATATATAAATTTAAAATATAAAAACATTTAATAAGGAAAGACTATAAATAATCCCAAGCTAATTATATAGCATTAATATATTTAATTTAAAGGGTAAATTCAACAAATTATTACAATAAATATATGTATGTAGTTTAACGATATCTGAAGGCAAAAATATTTAAACAAATATGAAAGAACCTAGAGCGGACGGGTCTACATTCCACAGGCACTCATATTTTTACACACCTAAATGCCACTTATACGCCATTTTACACCTTCCAAAACTTCAACAACACCATATACAAGTTATTCTCAAAATTTTGTTAATAATCTTTTGATAACTCTGTGTCCATCAACTGTTGACTAGAGTTGACACAGATGAATATTTTGTTGACTTTAACATAACTTTGTAAGTTTTGTAAGGAATTTCCTTAACACCTCTGTATAGAGTTAGTGTCATATTCCACCCCCACAAAGATACTTTTCGCTTTGCTTTATTGACTGCCTTTTCGAGTTATGGTAAAACAACAAGTTAAATTTGTAGCAACCAGACTCAGTGCTCTCTCCCACTGGTCTGCAACTGCTGTAATAGTACTGAATAGTACTGAATCAGGATTTGTCAGCCCCTATCTAAATTGGCTACATTTGCTCTAACTCAGATCTTGATCTGAAGTTAGACTTTTACATATCTAGTTAGTTTTTCAATAAGCTTAGCATAAATATTTCCCTTAGACTACCGAACCATTGCAGTATCTCTCAGGCAGAAATCAGTTCGATTCACTTACAGCAAAGTGACTCCTAGGCAACAAGAACCCGATATTGTGATGTTCTTGGACAGCTAATACTCAACAATTCTAGAATATAGGGCTTCTTTTTACGAGCTAGCTAGTCGTATCTGTGTTCAGCATACAGGGGTATCTGAACGCAGGACAACTCGGAAAGCTGTATGGCAGACGAGTTTGACAAGGCAACACTCTACTCTCTGACATTCATTTGTTAAATATTTGTACCCTTCTCGCAATGGCCAAGCTGGTAATCATACAAATATATATAAGAACAGCTATACAAAATATTGCAGATAACCCGTTCTGTCAGATCTTAATATCGACTTTGTCCAAACTGGAGACAAAACATTCCAGTTAGCTGGTGCAACTATGGCGTAATCTGCTCAGTAGTACGTCATCGGTATGGTACGTCGCCTATCTGTCATCCAATAATGACTTTTGTCAGAATTGTGGGTCTGCAGATGAGGGGTAAACTGTACTCCACGTCATTTGTCTTTATCCATCATTGACTAGGAGAAGATTTAAAGTTCTTGTGACAGGTAGCATACAAAACTAAAGTTTTGGCCAATTGTATACACTTGTCAGGTTGTTTTTTTTAATTGAGGAAATCCTGCTGTTTGGCGTTGTTCGTACACTGGACCTAATCCACGTATGAAATGGTCTGATATTATAGAAAATCGTATCTGTCATCACGTAAATCTCCAAAAAAAGTTTAAAATTTTTCGGCTTTTCTTAATGCTAGAAGTGAATTCTTGGCTCAGCATCTTATTAGGAACTCCTTAATAAAAAAATTTTAGGCTCATACTCCATTGGTGAAATAACTTATTTTCAGTAATATTGTATTGAATATTGCATTGTAGTTCAAAATATTTGAGTGTGCTTGTTTGTATTTACATGAACGAATAAGTTTATTGTCTGAACTTGGCACCAGTAGCTATGATAGCTATTTTCTAGCGGATGATGTCCTTAAGTTTGTCTAGCGTCTTTGGCTTGTTGTTATAAAACTTTAAGTTCAAGAAACCCCAGAGACAAACTGCGACAGAAGAACAATTACTTTAAGACAATTAATCGTGGTACGAGCTATATACCTAAGATGATGCGTTATTTTATTGAAACCAGAATTGCTGCATACCTTTTTTACAAACAATTGATATCAAAAAATCTGTTCTTATAACCCGATGATGCACCTTGGTGGGATCGTATCATTCGTATTGTTGTTATTTTGACTTCTAGGTTAAGATCCAAAATGTAAGGTCAAAAAAATCTAATGAAAAATTTAAATTTTCTTTCAACTTCCACTGACAGAGAATAACACTTTTATAATCAGTGATCTCCTCCGTGATCTGCTCCGATATTGTAAATGGTTTAAAATTCTAATAGAATAACATATACCGTCGAAATGTGGCAACAACAAAATATAATTACTTGTCTAAAATGGAAATCGAAGACACAAATTACTATCTCACTCATATGCTCACCAGACATGGAAAATTTTGTAAGTACCTGTACCGATTGCATTTATGGCGATAAAGACTGTGTTGGAGCAGAGCACATCTTGTTTTACTGTAATAGGTTGCTCTTATTTTTAAAAGAAATAATAGGTAAAATGAGAGCAAACCCATAGAGCTGGTGAACGATGGAGTCATATGCGATTCAACTCCCCAAAGAAAAGAAATTATGCGTAGAAAGAAAAACTAGAAGCTAGTCTAATAACTAGTACAGACACCAAGTAAATGTGGTGACAAAGTGGAGGTCTAGACGCAATTCGAAAATCTCAAGTGCATGACTTGAAATGCCAATATTAAAGAGATCCTCCTCGAAGTAATGCGAAAGCGACTCCGAGGGGGAATGTCTCGCCGAAAAGGAAGTGTTTTAGTACATATACTAAATATTAATGTTAGGATTTGGGTACACCATTCCAACGACAAAAAAAAATAAATAAATAAAACCATTATAGGAAGTGTGTAAAAAAGAAATATGAAATGCATTTATGGAAATATACTTAACATCCATAAAAAAATGATTATACAATCATTTTATATATAAGTAAAAAAATTTCACCTACAAATTCTAAAAAAAAACATTTACGGACCTCTTGCGGTACCAAGTATTTACAATTTTTGGTTATTATACCCGAGGAGAAAGTTTTAAAATTGTGGAACTGTTAAATATACATAAAAATAAGAGGATTAAATATTGTAAAAATTGAATTTATGAAATCATATAGATATCGATTTAGTACAGGCAATAATCATAACTCAAATTGGATAATTACCATCACTAAAATTAAATCGCACACTTAACTTCTTAAGTAATGAACTAAAATTAGTAATGACTTGGCGCACGATAGTGATTCTGTAGTAGTACATGGCGTTATTAGTCAAAAGCTTAGCTTAAAAACTGAAGCGATTAGTCGATCTCCAGTTCCAGCAAACACATCTGACTACAATGTATGTATCGGAATCGAATAAGGCAAGCGGAGGCGTATGTAAATACATTTTAGTGGAAACGATTGCATATTTACACATTTCGGAATAAAATTTATGAATGAATCAGTTTGTTTATAGGCAAGCTGAGACGATAATAAGCCGTGCGTTGTTGGTTGATGTTTTTCTAAGCAGTTTTGTTTGTTTTTATTATTAACTGCTTTGAATATTTTTATTTTGTAACCATTCATGGTTTGTTTACTCAATGAAGTTTGTGGAGGCGCTATTTCTAAGCCGCATATTAAATATTAATACTTGTACATGACGAATACGAGGCAAAGGGGCTGGAGACTGAAGAACTGGCATACATTTTAATGACGACAACGACAAGTCTTAATGCCAATATTTTTTCATTAACTTAATATTGCCACTTAAATTGTTGCAACAAGTGATTTGGTGTCCTTCGTTTTGTTTTTAGATATTACCAAAACAAAAAATCAAAAATTAAAAACTTTAAACTTAAATAAAAACGTGTTAAACCATAATTCCAATTATCATTATTTTGATTTGACCATATTCAGTGGTGCTTAATGCCAAGATAATCATGTTTTACCATAATTTTATTTTTAATTTTCTTGTATTAACTTTTGAAAAAATAGCATTTATTTTAAAATAAGAGAAAACATCTGTTCATGTATATAAAATAACATCATTTATATATAAGAAGGGCTTTCTTTTAAGAAGGGTTTCTTAAAAGAAAGGCTACGATACATTTATTGATAATTTATCAACACTTTCTGAGCAGTACTTTTTTCTAATAACGTCTTACAAACAACAAAACCAGTAGATTGTTAGTTAAGGTTGGAGTGGCGGTCTTGTTTCCAAAAAGCCCACTTGTGGTACCACAGGAGTAGCATTGATACGTACATAGATTTAAATCAGTATACAGCCAACGCCGAAAAAGGTAACGACTCCCCAATCAAGTAAAGGAAAACTAACCTGACAGTTCTATAAACTGAGCCAGGTCCGTAAAGTTACAGGATGACAGATCAGTAAGGTCGGTGCGAAAAGGGGATTCGAAAAGCGGATAAGGCCAGTAGCTTGTTAAGGAAAGTTGTTTAGATCCACAGTTTATAGTTCTTTTTTTTCATTTTCAATCCACCATTTTTATAATCTTCCAATAATCTATAATATTCCAATCCACTATTTTTTCCCACAATATCCTTTTCGGTACTCCTTCGCTTGGTATACTACGACATCTCTGTCACCGAATATACTATGATTTCACAAATTCAATATTATTTTATTTTGTTCTTAACTTTGTGTTTCTCAGTAACATCCAATCCCCTTCAAGACTGAATCAAAAATTCTGTTAAATATACAGTTTTCAAACAACAATACGTTAATAAACACAGACCTGGTTTTTTGCTGTCTCTTTTAGAATGATATGCAATGCTTGGTAAATAATATACAATCTTAGAGTGATATACAATGCTCTTTAAAAATACGTAGCTCCGAAACACAGATCCTCTGGTTCTAGAAATAGAAATCACTTGGCATTGCAGAGTTAAAAAGCATCTATCGAACGTAGGTATTACTAGTGACGATAGCTGCAGATTTTGTAACGAAGAAGAGGAAGCAGCAGAACACAGTCTGTGTCACTGCAATAGTCTCGCAGATTCAGATTTCGGTACTTATCAACTGTCTATTCACTTATAACGAAATTAGGCAACATCTCTTAACTTCTACTCATATATGGAACTAATATGGGTGTGTCACAATAATCCTCAAAGGATGCAGTTCCCAACCCTTTTTAAATCTAATAATATAATAAATCTCTAGTACTGTAAAGCTAAAGAAAAGAAACAAAAGAGATGTGTACAAAAACTCTGAGTCCTGGTACTGTTTCTTGCCCGTCATGTATTTTAAACCCTTGCAGAGTTGTAAGCTGTCAAGGCGCAGAGAAGTGCTTTGACTTTGAATAGTGCTTTTTTGGAGCATTATTTTCGGCGGTATATTTAAAATGTGTTCACATCGTCGTGCCGTGAAGTTATGTCTGATGCAACCACAGTTCTTTTCTTCATTATTATAGTAATTATAACTATAAGATTATTTTACTAACTTGTGTTAATATTAGTTTATATGTTACTAACTTTTGTTCAATAAAATAGGTATCAGTAGTATTAGTAATCTGATTCTCATTAAAACTTTCTCTTCTAAAGTGATATTAAGCATATACAATATATATATACATATTAATATACTTTTTAAGAAAATTGACAGATTTACCAACACCGCATTATTAAATCTCAGAATGATTACAGGATCTTCGGGGTGGTATACAGATCTGAGGTCAATTATTGCTTAGTCTGATGAAGTGATAAACAATAATCCAGTCAAGGCGTAAAGAGGGATTTTGAAAATACCTCGAGTTAAGAAAGAGTAAAAGTGCTCAACTGCACTGGGTATTTGATCCAGTGCAATATTCTGGTGATCATCAAAAGCGTGAAATAAAGGTTTCTTACGAAAAGATAGAAAAGAATCTGTTATTTGTGATTTGTAATTTATAAAGCTGAGTGAATTTATTATTTAAATTTAAGTGAATTATTTTTTAAAAATATTTTTTAAAAATTTAATGAATTAACTTTGTGTTCATTCAAATGTTATACGCCGTTGCTGAAGTTCGACAGCTTCATCCGGTGTTGGCGCATTGCACACTTTGCATTTCAGATGATTTTTTTGCTCGTTAACCGCTGTTAACTTGGTCGAAATTTGTTAAGTAGCACCCACACACTAACACTTATACACACTCATACGAATTACATATTGAATTTGTTATTGTTTTTTCTGTTCATATTCACGTAGGCCAGTACCCGTGATTAAGTTAGTTATTAATGGCGGTAGTAGGTGCAGTGGGTGTTAATCGACTTATTACAAATTTAATTGCAAGTAGACATTCTTTTTTATCAAGTTTTTCACTCTTTTCTTAAAATTTATTTATTCAATAATAAGTAATGTTTGTTGTAGGAGTGATAAGCGTTTCTAAAATAATCAATTACTCTTAAATCTAAAAATAATATATTTACCATACTCTTTTTATATCTTTTCGTACACAGCCATACTGAATTCGGCTAGTCTGAACCTTGAGGATCCCACAATACTTTCTATACTAAAGCAAACTAAAATAAAAATTTCAATGTTCAATTAATTATTATATAAAGTAATAACTACATTAAATCCAAAAAAGACAAATTTTTATAATGAGAAAAAAAAAATAACAACTAAACTTATGTATATTCTGTAACGATCAAGGACCATTCTCTTACGGAGTATGGCATAAGGTACTCAATATTGTATCGGAGTACAATATCATGTAGCATGTATCAATCTGTGATACGGATATACTGACAAAACGATCGCAATAGTTTTTGATAATCAGGCTACGGGTTTTGGGTTAAATTTAATCAATTCTAAATTACCATCTCACATGTCAGTGATCTTCTTTAGCTAGAAGAAATTAAAAAATCTTCGGATCCCCTTTTCTCACCGACCTGACTAAGTTGTCATCATGTAATGTTAGGGACCTGGCCAAGTTTATAGAACTGTCAGGTTGGTTTTCCTTTACTTTATATACTGATACTGATTTAAATCTATGTACGTACCAAAGGTATGGGCCTATGGTACCACAATGGACCTTCATTTAAGATCGGGTGAGCTTTTTGGAAACAAGGCCGCTACTCCAATCTACCTACCTAAATTGCTTAAAGACACATTGAGAATTTTTAATAAGTTAGTATCATAATCGTATAACGTGTAAAAATATAAATTTAGATTCAAACATTTCAATACACATAAACTTAGTCAGGAACCACTACAGCAATGGGGAACTGACCAATTTTTTTAATATAATTTTTTATTTACGAATACAATATTTAGAAATAGTAAAAACTTAGTCCAAAACATTACTTTCAAATATGCAAGTATACTATAGTTTACCAGATAGAATTTTTAGATGATATACTTGTATAATGGCTCGGGACTTTGATAAACTGCAATGTGCACTCAAAATCAAAGCATTCGTTTATCCGAACAAAAGGTCAAAAAGTTTAGTTTTAACAAGTTAAAGATATAGCGTAATGCGAAGTTCATATTATCAAATCATATCGCATCATCACGTCTTAATCATCAATATCTATTTCTTTTTCATATATATAAGATATTTTAAATATATCCATATGTTTTCTTAGGATAATTAATTATCAAATTAAAAATAATCTAATTAAACTTATTGTTGAATGTTTATATCTATCAATATATATTTGTGAATATAAAAACTCAGCATAATCAAATCTGACTAAGATTATCAACATTTAATACAATTATAACTGAAAAGATTAAAACCATAAAGCGGACAGTCTGGTCTTAAAATCAAGTTAGCATTACTTTGTGCTGCAAACAAGCACATTTGTATACAATATATAGCACTTTTTTTATATTTCATTCGATAATTACTATATAAATAGAAGAATGCTGTAGTGTGACATACGTTAAATACATTTTATTTTAATATAGTTTATCACATTTGTAATGATTAAACAGAACACACCTCATGACTGTAGAATGAATGTTAGTCTTATTTTAAGAAATATAAATCAATGAAAACAAAAATATATGTTAACAATAAATTAATATATTAATAAATAATTATTTCATTGGTTTAATGTATTAATATTTAGTAACAGGCTACTTTCTCTAACTTTCTATGCAGTGATTTTAGATTTCTTTGAGTTTATAGCTTCAAAGTTCCAAATTGAATACGTACATTAGAGTATAACAATTTTTTTTAAAAAAAACATATGTCTTATCCGTCACTTTATATCTTAATCGGAACAGATATAAATAAAATTGTATATATATTTTTTCGTATTAATGAGTCATTCTTTCACAAACCGGACACCTCATCATCTTAGTTTTGGCTGAAATTTTCTTTATGAGCTTCCTACATAAAATAAGAAGAAATTAGAATCTATTAATTCTACGAATTCGGAAATTATACTGTTTACACTTAAACTTATTAAACCTTTTAGGATTTCTTTATGGATTTAATATGAATTTTATGTAAAAAAAAAAATTACAAAAATTTAAATTCAAACCAAAACAGCTGATTCACATATCAACACAAATTTTACGTGAAATAAAACGGTACCAATAAAGCCTTTGTAGCATTTTCAAATTTCGACAGAGATTTTATGCTCTTCAAAGATGCTTTTATTTACTCGAAAATTTGCTGGTGTATACACACAGTGTTATACGGTATTTACACTGGCCGAAAATGTCTCATTTTGGTCAAAAATCGAAAATGAGACAAATTCTCAAGCGCGAATCCTTTTCATCACATTCTGTATGAATGCGTCCCAACGACGTTCAAATGCATTCCAAATATGTTCCAAATACAAAGGACTACATTGAGCATACCCTAAATAAAAGCTCTTCATGGCATTTTGACAATTTGAGAAAGCTGTTTTTGACATATTTACAAAAAAAGATAAACAAATGTTTGGTGGTTTTAAGTTTATAAGTTTAAGTTTATATTGTAAGGTTTGAAGGCATATTTAACCTTCATGCAACATTTTTTTGGCACAAGCCAAAAATCAAATCAACAGGCAAGTTGTAAAATCAGCTGTTTGAAATGAGAACAAATGAAATACAACGAATGTAAACACTTTCAAATGGCTCATTCAAAATGACCTATTACTCGTTACTATTACTCGTTACTACGAGTAGCTCGTGGACCTATTATTGATTTAAAAGCACTGGTGTAAAAAACTGGAGCAAAAAATGTCTACAATTTTGATACTTTAGGTTGCCGCAAGTAGCAACCCTGGTAATTTTAAATGTCACAAATTTTAAATTGCTAAAATGTAGGAAGATTACTTTGAATAAAAAGTTTACTTTGAATTAAAGCAGAAACATTGTACGACATGGCGCTTAATAAGAAACCAATTCTCTCCAAAAATCTTTTGGAGATGAAATTTGTGAAAAAAACTAAAAAAAAATTGGAGAAAGAAGCGAAAATAGCAGAGGTGAAGTCAATGTATTCTAACGATGTTGGTTACAAGGTTCTCGGTGAATCAAAATTTTATTATGAAAGATGTTTTAATAATCTTGAAGACCTCAATGAGGGTAGAATGAGTTTTAATGGCATGAATCCGGAAATTGAAGCTTTAATGAAAGCTGATGAAGCTGAAAAAAAACTCAAGACTGATTTTAAACGGCCCACGGATGTATCTAATATTAAGATGACTTCAAACTATAATAAACACCGATTATTTAAGCCGGTTAAGTATAAGCAGAGAAAGTAAACTTATTTAATCAAAAAGAAAACCAACAAATAAAAACATTTGTAAGTTAGACGGTATATATAGTAATTTTTTAGTATATTTAATTAAAAGTAATGTTTAATAAAAGAAACAAATTTTCAGATTCTTCATATAACGTATTAAATCTAAAACGGAACTCATTCCTACTTACTATGCGATCATAATCAACTGAAATGAAATCAAAATATTGAAACCTATTTAAAAACAAGAAGAGTTTAGAAAATGGATTCTATTTAACACTACTATAATAATGCAATTTTTAATTTTATTAAATTTTAGAAATATAAAATAAATTTTTTGTTAGTCAGAAACGTGAAATTTGTTGTATTAAAATAATCGTGTTTCAAAGAAAATAACGATCGCAATTCCATTATTTTTTGGTGTGAGGAGGCGGAATGCTTTATGCACCGTCAAACCGACCCTCGTCGGCATGGTGTGCGCGACTCCCTAACATTAATATGTAGTATACGAACTAAAACACCCCCTCTTCAGCGAGACTTACTCCCCCTCGGAACCACTTTCGCATTACTTCGAGGAGGGTCTCTTATTTGTCTCTTGTAATTTTCGATCTGCGTCCAGGTCACCACTTTCTTCCCAATTCCATTATTAGATCCCAATAATGTATAAATATAACCGGTTTTGATGGTATCATCTGATTCATATCTGAACTTCATCTAATCCAAATGTAATTAGCATAGGCATACTATTTGTGATCTATAAAATAATTTTTAAAGTGAAACCAACCAATAATTGCAATATAAAGCTTTGCTTTAGATAGAAAGCATCGAAAACCAAACCCGCTAAAACCATTCCTTAGGAATGGTTATGGAAATTTGCAGCTACATTCTGCGATTGTAACCCAATTCCAATAATGAAGGGCAGAGAGGAAAACAGATGGCTATAGCAAGTTAATTTTATCAAAGCCAGACAACATAACCGAGCTCACTTAGGAAGGATGGTGCTTATAAGCGAAGGAGGTGGAGTTGGTGCACACTTGCGGCGTGTCCAGCTTAAAAAAGCTTTGC
Organism: Teleopsis dalmanni; assembly: GCF_002237135.1. NCBI lineage: Eukaryota > Metazoa > Arthropoda > Insecta > Diptera > Diopsidae > Teleopsis > Teleopsis dalmanni. The sequence continues at coordinate 189,255,028 of NC_051847.1, read as the reverse complement.
TTAAAAAATCGAGAAAATATTAGGAAATTCTCTAGTACAGTGGAGCCTTTCTATCATACAGATGAAGGTGATAATATAAATTTTAAAAGATTTATATTTGTTTTGTTTGTTTTTCTTATTAAAATGCGGTTACTTTCTATTCAACATGTGATATACTATATATTCTATATTTTTTTACAGTTTCAATAGATTTCAATATTTTGTTCAAAATTATTAGGATTTGAGCTAAAATCGTAAACGGAAAGTTAAGAGAAGAAATTCGGTGAAATTTGAAATAAATTTTTGAAATAAAATTCATTGCGAAATACAAGATTCGATGTGTCTAGAAAGACGTCGATTGAATCATCTTAATTAATTTGCGATACTTTTTTTGGACATTGTCGCCATTTGTGTTGACTTGACGTGGGTGCAACAATATCAGTTCCAAATTAAGTAAATGTGCGCCACAGTCACAGATGAAACTGGCTCGGCATAAGATTCACATGATAAGCTAATAATACCAGGGAATGAGTTGCTAACGTTACGAATCCATTAAAAGATCCATATTGGGAAAATTTTTAATTTTTCTTATACGCAGAAAAACATTAGTTTCAAAGCGTGAGACAAAAAGCAAATAAAGTTCACCAAGAAAAAAATATAAATGGAGGATTAACAAAAAAAAACGAAAACAATAAATAAATAAATTTTAAATTAAATTTTATTTTGCAATAAAAAATTTACTAAATAAATGTTTTTGCTTTCAATTGGGCAGACAATAAACGATAAATTCTTACAAATAAGGGCAGCCAAAATGGGTGTGGGCGCGGTCATAAACGACAAAAACAAAATTATTGCGGATGTGAATTAGATTATTTGTCTCAGTTTAGCAACAAATTTAGCTTTCTTCAATCGAAAAATTATGTAATTCAAAAAGAATAATTTATTTTCTACATATAAAAATATATTTGAAAGTTCTTTAAAAGCTATATGGAACCTTTTTGAATTAAGCAGAAAACAAAGTCTTAATGGAATAGACATAAAATGGCAGTAGTGATATAAAAAACAATACATATAACACATTCAGTATGTAAATCCCATTTTTCATAGTGTAGGTCTTAACAAGACATACACTAAAACAAAACTCCTCATTAGAAATCCAATTGAATCAATCAAAAATTTTTAGAGCGGTAATCTTCGG
>NC_051847.1:189234837-189253751 GCF_002237135.1 Teleopsis dalmanni | reverse complement strand
TCATCTCGGGCGTATTTGAGCAACATTTGTTGCAAACATAATAGGTATTTCACATCAAATAGATGCGTGTTATTTTCCCTGATTGCGTTATACTTAAGGTAACGGCAAAGCATATTTGCGGTTAAAAAGAATGCCTTCTCTTAAAATGTAGCCAATTTACATAAAAATCTTACAATAGGCTGTTAAAAAAACATTACTTTTATCAGTAAAGGGCACCTTTTTGAATAATGAATATTTGCTTATTTTTCGTGGGCTTATATTGAAAACTCTCTCTCTAGTATGTAAATATGAGGTATTAAGCAAATAGACAAACCAACAATTTGTTAAAAAAAATTACCCATGACGGTAGTATTGATTTTCGATTAGGTTAAGTGCTTAAATTTGTAGAAAATTGCTTTACAAACATAAAGATGATACAAATTAATAGATATAAACTTAAGGTGAATTTTTCAAAAATAACTTTTTATCTTTACAAATAATATTAAAATTTAATATTATTATTTAAAACAAGTGTGGTCTAATTTAATAAAAGGTTTCATGCACAGTATATTCGATAAATCGATAAATGCGTTAAAGAAATGAATTTACTTAGTTTTTTATTTTTAATTTATTGTTTTTTTATTTCTTGATGAATTTACTTAATTTTTTTTTAATTTTTTTTTATTTATTTATATCTTGATGCTTCCCAATAATACCTTATAATAATTCTTCTATAAAATAGTAATTTTAGAACAATGTACATTATTTTCTTTAGTCCATTGTACAGAAACCCTAAATATGGAGTATTATATTTGCGATTTCAGTAATAGATTTCCTAAATATCCGAAAATGGACTTTTTCCGAACAGAATTTGTTAAACAAATAACTATTTTAAAGAATTTTGTCTATATCTTAGCCGATGTTGCATAAGTACTTTACATTGTAAAAGGCCAAATACCTAATATTAAATTTTAATAATATATAACTGCTCAGCATCACAATAAATGGGAAAATGTATAAGAATTAAGCAAGCATTAAAGAAAGAATTTGCTAAAAAAAATTATGTATATATAACAAATAAAATATATTTTATTATTATTTTATTGTAAAATAATTATATTTAATGTAAATAAAAGTATATGCAAAATATCAAATAAAATATATAAACAAAAGAAACATTGTAAATGTTAAGGAATTTAATAATATTCTAAAACAAACATAATATTTATAAATAATATAATATACAAAATTTAATTATTGTAAATTTTTTTAAATTTTGTGTCATATATTTTTTAAAATTATTGTACATTTTATTTTGTGTATGAATTTAAAAAATATTAATGTATAATGCAGTCAATTTTATTAAATATTTGTCATATGCAAGTTAATAAATATTGCTGCTGTTTTATATGTAATAAAAAGTTTAATGACTTTGAAAAGCACCTAATGCAAATGTTTAACACACGACTTCATAATTTAATTCTTTTAATGACTTTAAATCATCCGAAATCAGTGGAAATATCGCCGGCATCAGCTTAAAAGCGTCATTTTTTCTTTTATGAAATAATTTAATTATTATTAGAAATTACAACTTTTTTTACTTAAAGATACTAAATAAGAGGTAAGTGTGAGTAAATAAATATATGTGTTTGCGATATATATCTGACAGTGAGCTTGACTTGATTGACAAGTTAAACTTATCACAAAAAAGTAATCTGAGTAATACCAAATACGACTAAATTTTTAAAAAACAAAAAAAAATTATTTATTTGTATTTATTTAACTTTAATTTATGACAAATTCCTTTTTGTTGTAAATTATTTTTTTTTCTTTTTGTTCTTCACAGCAGACATTTGTATTTAAAATTATTTGTATAATAATATTAACTGGTATTTATGACAAAATATAATTTATATGTACTTAATTACTGAAAAGACGACTTTAGCAAGAGTCTTCAATTTTTATAGAAAAAAAGAAAAATACCTTGTATATAAAATAAAAAGCTAAATATAAAATACTTGATGATACAAATGTATTTATTCATTTTTATTTCAAAAATGCATACTAAAATAATAAATTAAGGTTTCAGTATTAATTTAAATATGCAAATTTCAACTAGACTTATTAAATAAATTTTAGAAAAAAGCTATAATAGTGGGAATGACATAAAATTACCATATAATACATATAGAACGGAAGAGTCTCCTGGATATAAATATGACTGAATATGGTCGAAACAACAAAATGATGAGAAATTATTAAAAACTTTTATTTTTTAATTAACTGACCTATTAGTATGTTGAGTAATTAATAATATAAGACATAGATAAGATATAAATAAATAAGATATAAAATAAAAACGAAGCAAACTAAGAGTAAAACCAACTAACAATAGAATAAAAGAATAGCAATATAATATTATAGCAAAAAATATTTATTATATAAAAAAATAATAAAATAATTAATTTTCGTTATTAAATATAATTACATAAAATGAATTAAAATAAAATTCAAAAAAATAATATAACAAAAATTTATAAAAAAAAATAAAAACTGATAAAATTGTTATAATAACAAATTGAAAAACGATTAAATAATAAAATTAAAAATATATTAAAACTCAAATTAATAAAAAAAATTAACTAAAAACTTAATTGAATAGATTAAAAAAACAAAGAGCAATTTTTAAATAGCAGAATAAACGATTAATTATGATATTAGGTTACTGAGACAAAAATGATTGGTAATGTTTATGCTATAGAATATTTCATTAATCTGTCAAATTGCTATAACGGCAAAATTATATATATATATATATATAGTGTTCAATTGACTTAATTGGAAGGTTTATTTTATTATTTAACTTCTCAGCATGAGTTCATTAGCAACTAATATTTTAATTAATTCCATAAATCGGATTTAAGAATTTTAATAAAATTTATATTTTATATTCACTGTTATTTAAGACATAAACTAAATACCAAATTAATTTAATATTTAATTCAATTTTTACCAGCATTTATAAAAGTGCTTATACACACAAGTATTTATAAGAATAAATGTATATATAAGTATAAATGTATATGAAAAGTGGCTGCTGTACAGCTAACAAATGGTATCCCATTATTGTTGTAAATGCATTAAATCCTAAGCAGTTTATATTTGACTGTAAGTAGCAATAATCTGTTGAATGAGACCGACCGTTTAAAAGTACAATACAATTAGGTTTTTAAGATGTAATTTACTTTCAGCTTCAAGTAAAATGTTTTGTTGGTACTTTTTGTTAAAGAAAAAAACTACTTATGTGAAGTGCTGAGAAGAATGCAGGACAAAATTAAATCTGAAAGCAAAGTACGATATATAATTACCATCACGCAATGCACGCCCTCATTCATATGTATGAGCTTTAATTACTTTTTTGTCCCATATCTTATTTCTCTAATATTATATCGCTATCCACTACTTCTTTGTAAATTCACTCTCATTTTCTATACTAAAAAAAAAAGACTTGGTTTTTTAAAACAATTATGTATCATGCAATCACATATGGAAATTTAAGATAAATAGTTACATTTTATTATATGGTAATTTGTGCTAAATACTAATAATAAACAAAATATTTTTATTTAGATACACCGATTAACATAATAATTTTTTATTTAAAAATACAGGTAAGCAAAAGACTCTAACAAGAGCAATAAATATTTATTAAAATAATATTTGAAAAACTGAAAATAAAAATGTAAAAGCGAGTAAGACAAGTAAGTATAAGATATAGATCCCAAAAATAAAATGTTTAAAACACTGTAGTTGTAGATCACAGTAGCAATTTGATTAAAACAAAAATCTATTCTAAAAAAGTGCCCTATTTTCTAATCCATTAGAGAAAACTCAAATTTTAGTATTATAGAGTTGGCCTATTGTTTTATCATAAAAGTACAAATGTGCAAACTATATCAATCTGTCTACATTGTATAGTAAAAGAATGTAATGATATATTTTAGTTACTTAGGAAAAAGATATGAAGATCGGTTTTGTACTAGGAAGTGTTAGAGAAGAATAGGTAAGCAGCGGTTCCTTCACACTTTTGTGCTTTATTTATATATATATTAACTGAATAATTTAGAAAATCAGTTAATAACGAATTAAAAGAATTATATATATAGTCTTTTAAACTAAAATAACACTTTTTATCTAACTGTTTTAAGTTCGTTAGTTGAAGTAGTGGGAAGAACGAACGAATTAACTAATAAAGCCATTTTGAATCCACATTTTCTCGTAAAACTGTATTAAATGTTATATCAAAAAGTCTGTTTTTAATTTATTTTTCTTAAATTTTCTTAACAGTTTGTCGTTCTCAACGATAATATATCGTTCACAAAACAAGCAATGATAGAAATTTAAAAAAGAAAATCAAAATTAGGATATCTCTAACGACTTATTTAACTAGTCGTCAAGAAACATATCTTTAATCTATTTTTGTTTTTTGTTTTAGAAAATAAATACCGCAATGACGTCACGAGATATTTAATTACGACCAATATATCAGTTGCAGTATCTTAATATGAATACGTGATTTTAGATATATATTTGAGTAGATTGATATGGAAAATAACAACATTTATTATTTCACCTTATCATTTTTAAAACTCGTTGCTAATAAAATAAAATATTAACTAAATAAAATCAGTTTAAATTTAATTTTTTTTTCAATTAAAGAAATTTATTAACTTCATAACATATTTCTTTAAAGTTGCACATATTTTTATTTAAGAAAATTATAAATTTCATAGTTTCGTATCAAATTACTGACTAATGTTGCAATAATTACATTACGTGTGCACTTTAATTATTATTTTTGTTAATATGGGTTAAGCTTATTTATTATTATTTACATTTTAAGTAGTGCTATTTTGTATATTTTTTTAAAACATTGGCTATCTGGCTTAGTGTTATTTACCAAAATTATGCTATTTAAATATATTTTCTTATATTATTTAAGCAAATCTGCTTAAAATAATACCCACAATTATTTTAAATTTGAAACCAAACACGCAATGTCAAATTATATTAAATTTTTATAATTTGTTTCAGTAGCTGAAAAAGGAGTAGACACCCACTTCACTTCAAAAGCTACAAATGCTATAACAAATTACACATTATATATATATTTTGGATTCCCAATTTAAAATACAACAAAAAAAAATTTTATGGTCTTAAGTAATTTGTTAGTTGCAACATAATAAGAAGTGCAAGGGGAAATAACGAAACCATGACCTATTTTATTTTAAATAATTTTGTCATTATTTACAAAAACATTTTTCTGCTGCGCAATTGTGTGAGTATATGTTGTAATTGTGTAAATACAATTGAATGCGTACACATGTTCCTAAACATGTTGCTTACGTTACTGTAATCAGAAAGAAGTAATAGAATTCAATTAAAGCTATATTTTTCAATAATATCGCATTAATAACCTGTCTCTCAAACTGAAATATTAGAAATTAACATGGAAGCAAAACATTTAAAATATTTTGTACATTTTGACAGACTTTATTGAAAAGGTTAGCTAAGATTTTTTTTGTCGTTTTTTTATCTTTATGTATTTACATACCCGTATATAAGATATTAAGAAAACGCATACAATAATTTGTTAAAAAGCATTATGTGCTGCGGGGGTTTCGCTTGCTCCAATATAGTTTCAATTATGCGATCTGAATACAAACAAAAAAAAAAGACTCTAGGCAAGTTCGTCAAATTTTAGCTACCTGCACTGGAGGAACTGCTTTACTCATTAATAATAAGCTTAAACTTTTATGTTTTGTTATAATAATAAAAAATGAATAAAAGATATAAACTTAATCTTTGTTCAACTAACCTTGATTCTGCAATTTACTTGCAATTTTATTATTTCTTTGCATTTATTTTATTATTTAAACTTTAAAAATTATAAGTAAACTAAAGCAGCTTAAATCGTTCATTGTCATTTAAAGTAAAGCAAGTAAATAAAAAAATTAAAGCATAAATTATTATTTAAGTTAAACATTTTTACGTTCTCACATACTCTTTAATAGTGTAAATAACTTCATTAAAATATAGAACAAGAGTTTTAAAAAGCTCCAATTTTGAACTTAGTCTACTTAAGTGGTCATAAAAAGTTTAAAAATGATTTAACAGATTTTCATTAATAATCTTTAGAAAATATGCAAAAACATAACAACTGCTGACTTTACCAGATACCCATACCCACAGTCTTTTCGTACTCCAATATACCTTCTTACTTATTCAAGTTGCATGCTTTTTTGCCCCAAAATCCATACGGAATATTTTGCATAAATATACAAAGTTGTCCTAAATCTTTTCTAGAAAAAACTTTACTGTCTGCCAAAAACTCCTACCTAAATTTTTCTTGTTCTGCATATTGTTTAAGCCTCCATGAAATGTATCTGATTTTTTCTAGTATAAAAATACTTTTATAAAACTTAATTTTGTTGTTTTCTGCTTTTTTTTATTTTGTTGATTTTTTTTTTTAGTAACTTTGCATTGAATTTCTAAACCCACAATTCAAATTGAAATTAAAAAAAAGTTATAATTTATTGTCGCGTCATTTTAATGTCGCCTATTTAATGTATTATTGTTGCTGTTTTATGTTGTTGGTATTGTTGGTATTTAGCCAAATGTATCTTATGAACACAATGTAATATTTATTTTCTTCAAGTCATTATGTGCTAAAGTATCTGCAAAAACTTTCGTTTTTAAATCTACTGTAAAAAATCGCACAGATTGTGTGAAATTATAAGGTGCGAGACAATTTTTTTATCCGTTAAACAAAATCGCAACAATTTTTTTTTCATTTCCATTTCTTTTATTATTATTAATATATTTTTTTCTGCATCTATTTATTTAATTTCGTTTCTTTAATACATATAAAAAAAAATTTGGGAATTTTTCATATATTGTTATTTTTTAATTACGTTTGTTTTATTTTAATTATTTATTTTTCTGTATTTAAACAAAATACAGAAGATAAATATGAGAATATTAATTGAGTATTTTTTTTATAAAATATAATGTATTTTCCTTTTGTTTACACAACTTTTTTTAGTCATACAGTAAAAAATTTATAAAAATTTTAGCATTTGCTTAAACTGGACTTTTTTATTTTTTTAATTTCAAAAAATTAAATTTGAATATATTAAATTTGAATATTAAATTTGAATATATAAAATAATAGCAAAAATATTTTTAATTTTAAAAAATTGAACTAGAACAATATTTTTTTTTTTACAATATATTTCATAAAACAAAAAATTTAGTGTACATTTAATTTACATACATATTTTTTTAAATACAATATTATATTTATTTCCACATAATAACGGATACCAAAATATTAAGAAATTTTATAAAACAACAGTAAATTAATTATTGAAGAGTAAATGTTTGGAATTAAAACCCTCTTGCCTTAGAGAGATGGCGTACACTTCAACCGTGACTTAAATCAGTGTTACTGTGAAATCACTGAAACGCTACGAGAATCATTTAAAATATATAGCCAAAACAATTTTACGCAAATTAGTAGCACTATATAATACAATAGTTTTTAATACAAAAAAAAAGTCAAAGAATGTAATCAACACCAAGCACCATGCTGATCCAGCATAGCCCAAGTGAATTTTTCTTTTCCTGAAATTAAAATTACTTTAGGAAGGTATTGAAGATTATACCCCTTAAATCTGTCTACGGAAATGAATGGAGGATTGCTTTAAGTGGTAGAAAAATTGTACTGCACTTAATTGGCCCTACTTTGAAGGAGACAAAATAAAAGTTGATTGGTTAATGATTTTTTTGTATTCAGTTTAATCATATCGGATACCTTTTACAATAAAAATATTTTTATACACTCTTAATTAACTGGTAAACTATAAGCTATCACACTCAAGAATCGTGTGGGATCCATTGTGCATATTTTCATGAACAGCAAGGCTACAAATAAATCACCACCAAACGTAGAAATGATGACTTTCTTAACAAAAGTCTATAAGATATATTTATACAAACTGTTAAAGCGCAGAATTAGTTCTGATACATTATTCTTCTAATTATTTAAAAGAAAACGTTTCCCACTTTGAAAAATTAATAGAACATATCGCAGTTGACCAGAAAAAAATAAAAAATTAAGTAAAACCGCCAATTGTGAATTATCTTCGGGAAGTAAAACCAAAATAAAAACATAGATGTGATATTTCTGTTTTTTTTTTTTTGACTGAAATGAAATCCTTAACTATGAATTGTTACTAACTAATCTCACAGTTAATAGAGTGTACTATCTACAAATTTTAATTTTGCTGTAGTTTACACCGTAATAATAGTGCGCAAGCGTATACCGCGATAGAAATAGATATTTTTATTTTGTGGTAAAATATAATATGACTGTAACGTTCCAACAATCTTATTCTCAGACATAGTGTTCTACAACTTAAAGGCAAGTTTCTTAAGAAATGTTTTCAAAAACCAAAATCGCAATGTGAGCCAATATTGACGTTTAGGCTAACTTTGATCATCATAATTTCTGAATTGTTCCATACCAAAAACAATTTGTATAGCAATTTTAATCTATAATATAAAGATTAAAAATAACTTCACCATTTAATGTAGTTGGGTGAACTATATCTGTGAAATGTGCGGTAATAATACAAATAAAATTTCAAAAAAAAATTCAACTTTCACTATTATAACTTCTGAAACATTTGGGTACAAAAATCCTTTGAATATCAATAAAAAGAGCATTTAATAGACTAAAAATAACTATATCATTCAAACAGGTAATAATGATTACATATGTAGATCTATATCCAAGTAAAGGCTGTATATTTTAAAATAATTTATATGTATGTTAAATATATATATATTATAATATAAGATATTATATAACGATATTTAAATATATATATATATATATAAATATATATATATATATATATTTTAAATATAAATATATTAAATATAAGATTTTATATATATGATTATATATAAATGATTTTATGGCACCAGTAGATAAGAAATTGTTTTAATCTAGAAAGTGTCTATTAGTCCTTTTTAATATTTTTTTTTCTTGTTGTGGATTGATATATATTGTTCCATACTACAGCTACTAGTCGTATCTGAGGAACGATTAAATATTTGACATATATTATTTTACTAAAAGCTAACGTTAGTTATCGTTAAACATATCGTATAAATTGTGTCCTGTATGTTTCTAATAAAATTTTTATTAAAACTCCATACATAATTTACAAGATTTTAAAAATGTACATAACATGTGTTTTTAGCAATCACAGACAATTATATAAAAAAAAAGTATTTACTTAATATAAATTTCATATCGTTTTTATTTCTCACATACATTTAGTATTTCCATAAATTGCAATGCCAAATGGTAAAAAGTAATATTACAAATTGTCGTTGTAATGTATAAAATATTGCAAAAATCACATAAAACTGTGTTTGAGTAGTGAAAACTCAAGTTGTGCTAGTTTTCAATTAGCTTGCACTCATGTAATGCGTATTTATTCCTTTAGAAGCGGTATTGCAACTATTGGTGCAACACGGCTAATGTTGCACTGATTAAGCCCCAAATAAAAGTACAAATACCAATGATTGCCTCATGTGAAAACTTTTTAGCATTTGAAGGTAAACGCCACAACCAAATTGCACAATGCAAAAGTATATTTTGTTTCATTTGATGGTGTTTTTGTTGTTTTTTTTATTTTGTATTTACAAGTATTTATCTGTATGTCTCCCCCAAACATAAATAGAAACACGCATTTGTGTTGCTGCAACTTGTCATTGCCAAAATTCAATTCAAATGGCCATTTAAATTGAAGTGTATTTTAAACAAATCTATAAAGATAAATAAATAAAATAAGAGATATATAGGCATATTGCTGTAAATACGTAACAATGTAACATAAATAGTTTGTACGTAGTTACGTTGTACGTAACTTGTTGCGAGAGAAGCGCAAATCAATCAGTTCCCATGAACGCGCAACATAGATGAAAATGTACTCCAAAATGCCCCCACGTAACACTTAATGCAATAAATATATTTTTTTTTTTTGTTTTATTTTATTGAAGTAAGCTTTTTGTTTTATCTTAGCCATTTTACCAAAATAGACATTAAACTATTGAAACATGACAAGCCTGAATATACGCTTCAAAATTTGAGATACATCAACTCAAATTGATTATAACAGTTGAATGTGAAAATTTTTCTATGAATTGAATTGAAGATTAATTTTTTTGTAGTAATAGTAATCTTGACTTCGAATTGCACGTTAATTACAACAAAATATTAATGAAGAATTAAATCAATCAAATGTAAAAAAAAAAACAGCAGAAAAACTTGAGTTTATGTTGGTATTAGAATTAAAAATAAAAATCTAGTTTATGCGAAAATTTTAAAAACTCCATGTTTTTCCTCAAAGGAAGCCACACCCTTAACTAATATCAACAAATACAAATTGGCAGTACGTACTTCATTAAAATTCATACATGTCTTGACTCTGTACGGATGCGCGAACTGTTTCGGATGCATCAACAACTAACTCATGCTCAATAATTGCCAATATCGTACGCGAAATGTATATAGATAATTTGTGCTTATATAGACTGAGTATCTATTTAAATTCCCACACAGCTTAGTTTAATTTCAATTTTTATTATTTTTTTATTTTTTGTAATTACTATACAGTTTTTTTATTGCACCAATAAAGTAAGCACGTATCAATTGGTTGCTGCCTTAATGTCAAACACAAAAATATACTCAACAATATTTTCTGTTATTATCTATCTGTATTGTTTATATACTTATAGTGTGTAGTGTATAAGCAAACCATAAATGATAAGTGCATAGTCGTGTGAGTACAAAGTACACAATCATTAAAAATATGTTCAGCAGTAGATATTAGTAACTAAATATTGTATATAATGTAGTGAACTTAACCAATCACAGCTTTCATATCTTATCGATATATTTTACTTACTGTTGACCAATCGTTAAAATACGTTCTCAGCTTATCAATAGCTAATAACACTTACCTGAAAAGAAGGAAAAAATTAAAATTAGTAAATGAATAAACAAAATTTAATATATAATTTTTATGATCATAAAAATACTCGTAAATATTAAATAAAAAATATGTATAATACAATATAAAAATAATACTCGTATATAAGAAAATAATCAATATTTAATTAATTAAAAACCAGTAAATTAATTAATATAAAAATATTTTAGTATATTGATGAGTTAAATAAATATTATAAATATTATATATTATAAATATTATAAAGGTTAGGGAGATTCGATATACACTGCTTATTGTTGTCTTACCCACCCTTTATTATGAAGCACTCCTGTGATATATACAATCAAGAATTACACGCATCACTTTAAAAAATTTAATTTTAATAAATTTTTACTGAAGCTTCACATACTTTTGGAATTTCACGGAAAAAAATATGAGTTCAATTATGTAAAAAAAAAATTTATAAGTGAACAATTATAATTTAAAATAATTTTACAAAAATCTAATTCTAATATATAATTAATTTAAAATAAATCAAAATATTAAAGCGGAGACCAATTGAACTGTAACTAACTTTAAACTGTTAGCAACACTATATCCACATACATCCCTACCTTTAACCCATGCCCAATCTTTTCTAACTTAGTTTATTGTAACAAATCTGTTCACAGTGTAATTCAAAAGTTTTATAATGATAGAATGAATTGAACGAAAACTACATACGGCTTATATATATAAACTCTAATCCCATCATCGTAAAGATATCTCACTTCTCTCTAACGTTAATATCAAACTAACATTCTTGCAAAATGCTAGGAAAGAACTACATAGAATTGAGTTTTATAGTTAAAGCCAGAATTAAACAATCTTTGCGCTAATGTGTACGAGAAATGCTTAACTTAGCTAAATCTATAGCTTTTAAAAAAATATTCAAAACAATTTAACGAGCTCAATTTGAAACTTTTCGAGTTTCAAGAATTAACAAGATTTCATAGATGTTTCCAGAAAAATTATACTGGATAGAGTTATTTGGAGTAGGAGTTATTATGCTTGTACAAACTTAATCAAATCAATTGAAGAATATTCTCTTTTCTGGTAAGAATAATTTTCAAAATGAGCAATTTGTAAAAAAAGTAATTAATCGATCTTTATTCGAATATACACAAGAAATATAGCATATAGCATCCTTTGTGAGTGCGATCGATCGATATATGGGCAGCCATCAATATTCCCTCTCCATTAGAGTTAACAAATCCGAAGTTTAGCTCATACAAAAAAAAAAAAAAAAAAAAACTGGAGACCAAAATACTCCATTAGATGTAAATATATCAGGATATATTTTGGTTAGAAAAACTTAAAGACGATAGACTTGAAGACTGCATTAAAATATTTTATTGCTATTTTATTTATACTTATTTGCAATGCAATATATTCAAAGTTTACAAACTTATACAGTGCTTAAACTAAGTTCGGTAATCATTTTCATTTACTAATAAAGCTCTATACAAATATCTGCTATGGGCGCTATTAACTCGATGTTTTAGCTTTAAATTAGATCTAGTTATTAGATCTCGATTAAATAAATTATATCGTTCTAAATATTAGAATTAATATAAATTTAAAATACTAAATCTTATAATTATATACTTTATGAAATAAATCAAGGATAACTTTTAATAATTTAGAGTACATCAAATATTTTAATGGTAGTCACATTTTTTAATATTTATTTTTATGTACTTATTTAAGAATAAGACCTCGACAACTACCTACACAATAGAACCACTTTTAAAAGGAAGTGCAAATTTATGTTTTTAAAGCTAAGCAAAAACTACATATTATATCAGAACTTTATATACGTATGTATCTCTAAGACAAATAAGTAAAATTATCAATTAGTAACAAACTTGAAATATCACTTCAACGTTGACTAATAATTGAAAAAAAAATGGTTTGAATGAAATTAAACTATAAATTTGATCTCTTAAAAAAAAAAAATAATTATATTAAAAAATTTGTGGGTTTTTCCGGTTTTTAGATTTTTTTTATTATTAAAAGGTTTCAGTGCCTACACTTCTAAGTAAGAAATTCGTAATATTTTTATTATTATTTCATTTTAATAAACAGAAACAGTATAAATCGTAACATTGCAGCAATATTGACCAACGTTTTAATCTTGCAATAAAATGCATAATAGATTTTATATATAACATATATAAGATAGTTAAAAAAAAAAGAGTGTAAACATATAAAAAAATTGTATACAAAAATTCGTAGGCGCTTCTTAAACTATAAAAACAAAAGGTGTTAAAAGAAGAAAAAACAAATCCATAATGCATAATCCAAAAAAAATTAAAAATAATAATAAAAATAAGTAGTAAAATTAACGACTTTAGTGGCGAAACCGGGCCAACGACGTGTCACAAATCGTATTGAAGGTAAAGGTCTTCAAGAGTTAGCCCCATTTCAAGTACTCGCGTAGTTTAGTGCATGTAAGTATCTACTTATGTGCACACACATATGAGGAGTATGATTAAAGATGTAAACCATGAACCAAAAGATACAAAAGATATGTGAAATTTTTTAGTTAGGTAGGTGGACATGTTTCAAGATTTATATGTTAAAATGAATTTATGTTAAATAACAATAATAATTTTATTTAGTTTGATTTGCGTGTAGGCAAGTACAAGTGCATATGTCATCGCAATTTTAATACCCGTACTTTCCATTTCGAGGTTAGCTCCATATTATTTCATAAACAAATTATTGTACTCCATTAATGGTAAGGCACACGCACGTTATGAGAATGTCATATTAAAATAGACAAAATGAAGAAACTGTAAGCATACTTTAAATAATTATTATATTAAAAATATCTACTGGGTGAACTATTGTTGTTGACTAGTAGTAGACTAGTAAAAAATAGTAGTAGTAATTTCCGTTTTGTGGTGTTCCAAAATTAAACATGAACTAGATATCGAAATGTAAATGACTGTGATAATGACTTCATAGACAAAGTGTTGAAATCTTGAAAGACTGCAATATGTAAGTATCTGCACGATTATTGCGAGACATTAAGAGTACATTTCAGTTCAGTTCAGTTCAATAGAGTGCCGTGCTATTTTGCTCCCATTGCTGCCAGCAACCACATGCACTTACCGCTGTAGTTATGTGTCATAATTTTGACATTTGACAGGCACGTAAACAGTCTGAACAGTCTGAATACTTTAACCACAGTAGCCAAAAATGGACGTCACAGCACTAGATAAAAAGAAACAAAAATCTAAGGCATAGCGCTATTAAAAGTGGAACCCAAAAATGCATAAGTCAATTTATGGTTTAAAGTGCTGCTATAAATTTATAACTTTTCATAAAATTATATCGTTTAGTAATTTATGTATAACAAAATAATGTTAATATAAACAAAATGTAGGTAACTATTAAAAAATATGACCACGTTTCTCCAGCAACCTAAGTCTTTTCTTGGCACGTTTCTTGTTGTTTCTTTTTGTTGTGCACAAAATACAAAAATAAATTTTCCATATTTTTCGTTAAATCAAGAACAAAAAATATTTTATAAATGTGCGGTTTTTTAGTTAATTTTTTTTTTGTTTTAATATAAACATTTTTCCTACCAAATAGCAAAATAAATAAATTGTAGGAGCATTTGTTATTAATTTTAATGGCGGCGAACATTTTGACGCCGTAATAATACCTCGAAAAAAGCCCCCAGAACTCCTCTTGCCGTTTTTTCTACTTAAATTCTGCTTAAAAAATGCAGAAAAAAAATCAAAATTTAAGGTGCTGATATATCAAATGAGTTATCAGGTCTTTTGCCTCTGAAAATCTTAAATTTATAAATGGCAAGTGTTCGGCGGTCAGCGAACAGCGGGCCGCAATAATTTAATTTGGATTTAATATAGATCCAAAACTGCAACTTTATAATGCTTATTTTTACACAATTATGAACAACTGAAATTATTATAAATATTTGCTGTATTCTTTAATTGGTCGCGACAACTTTCACTTTTAATTATTTTTATTATATATGGAAGAAAATGTTTAAAGACATTTTTAAAGAAGCTTAATTGAAACAGGGAAATCACATTGTATAATTTCTTAATTTTTATTTATAAAAATTTATATAAGGTTGTTATAAGGTATACTAGATATGAGGCAAATACGACATTAAGTACGCGTATTATTTTCAGTAAAAAAAGAGATTTCAATTTATTCAAAGCCTTATAGTGATCATCAGTTGTAGTATATTCGTTTGCAAATAAAAAGTCACAATTTTGAATTAATCTTATACTTCATTCTTGGAAGACTGATGAACAATTTCATACACCGAACCCTCTTCATCACTTTCTGTTGCACTTAGAATCGGATCCATTAATTCACAGCATTAATACTCAATAATCTTGTCATCTGTAGGAAAACTTGATGTACAAATATTATTGTCAAGCACAATATAATCGTTAAGAGTAACGTTCTGTTCTATCAATTCACAGTCAAAGCCAAATGCAGCTTTTGTAAAGCAAGCTTTTCTTACATGATTTATGCAATCCATAAATGTAATATCCTGCTTTTTACTTATATATGCTTTATTGCTTCTTTTACGGTTCTGTTACGATAATTACACTTTGAATTTTGAATTACTCCCTAATGAAGCGATTGCAATTTAGAGGTCATCTTCGGCGGATGAAATGCCAATTCTATGCATTTGCATATAGATGCAACACAAAAAACTTAAACATTTGGTTTGGAAAAAGGGACTTCCTCTAACACCAAAATGGTTTCATACTTAAAACAAAAATTCGACTTATAGAATACACTTTTCCATATTCCTATTGGCACAACACAATATTTTTATTCGAGTTATAGAAAAATTTGAGTTATAGGAGTTCGAGTTATGGAAACAGTATTGTATGTAATTTGCTCTCTAAAATCTTATTGTACTCTTTTTAGTTCGAGTTATAGAAGTTCGAGTTATGAAAGTTTGACTGTATAAATAAAATAATAAAAATTTTGTTGTTGTAATTCACTACTGATCGAATCTCTCTATTAACCTATTAAGTACCAGACAATTTTAGATTTAACATATTACGGTGAAATTTTTATAGTATATAATAAAATAAAACAAGTTTTAGTAGATGAGAAATGTCTAATATTCATTTGAGAGCTTACTCTCACTTTCCTTTTACCTATAAAATATAAAATATTCTTTGAGTATTAAAAATTATTCAAAATTAGTCCGAAATGGGTTAAATACATTAACCTTCTATTTCATAAAATAGTCATAACTGACGTTAAAATTAAATTTAATCATATTTACTACAAAAATTATACTTTAATCAGTTATTAAATTATGGTACTTCTAAGTCAACAACATAAACAGCTTTATTTTGAATATGATTTTTGTTATTTTTACATAATGGATATATAAAAGTGACACTACTGGATGATAGTTCTACAAATATACTAATTTTTCACAAAGCAGCTGTCTTCTGGTACCACACCTTATAAAAATGTTTATAATGATCACCCTTCATTCGTTCAATAGTCATTTTTTAACTTAACGAAGGAAGGAAGAACACATTAATTTCACAAAAAAAAAATCGTTTATAATTTCATATGGTTTCAATAAAAAGAATATTGTGAAAATATTCCTAAAAATAATATAAAATCAAAAATTTTGAATTATCAAAATTAGAATGTGTGGCATGAAATCAAAACATTTGCCATATTTTCCATATTTTCGCCACATTTTCAATGCATGCATGTTTACACGCGTACATTAACCAAAATATAAATTTTCTGCCACATTTTCCACATTAATTTTTCAATATTTAATTTCCGGTATACATAAGAAATCAACTATATTTAGAATTTTGAATAAAAATCTATGAGAACACTTCACTTAGTTATGAGTTTTCGAAACCAATATATTTTTGATGTATGACAACAAGCTTGTTTTGAAATTGTTAACATCCCTGACCTCTTTCGACGATGTTTACTTAAGGAATTAAGAATTGAAATAAAATTCCGACAATTCAAAAATGTAATGACCAATATGGTTGCAGCTGCATTAGCTAAAATGAAAATATTTATATTTATAATAAAAACATTTCACAAAAAATCTTTTATCAATTTATAAAAAATTCCTTTCAGAGTAAGGCGTAATAAAATTTATTGTAATACAATATTTAAATAAAATATACATGTTTGGAAGACTAAGGTATGCACTGTATATATAATCAAGACAGCTGTGCTTAACTCGTGTCAGGCGCAATGATACAGTCTGGTACCTACAAATAAATAAACAAACCTTATCTAAATTTAATGTTTTTTTATTTTGTTTTTTAATAAACAAATATTAACATCAACATTTTACTTTTACAGTAACAAGTAACCGGTGGATATTGATACTAGAACAGGTACAAGTGCTCATTTATACGCGTACTTGTTTGCTTATAGATTTTCTTCGAGCAGATACAACAGAGATTCTACTCTATGAAGCTGTAAAAGATGGTACAAGTTCTGGAAAAGAGGCGTAACCATTTAACACGCAACCCTTATGACCAATGTAAAAACTGTTTATACTTTTTATTATTTACTATTCTTTAAGAAATATAAACAAAAAAAAAAAAAGAAAAACGAAAATCAAATGTACAATTGACTTACAAAGGTTATGACCTTTGTGGTGTGTTGCTTTCCACAATTTCCTCTAGGTATACGCTGTTCATATCATCTCAAGAGCAGAACATCTTATGCCATATTAAGACTAGACAATATAGTTAAGTGTGTGTGTGTATGTGAATCTTTGTGTTTAGGAACATGAATCTGTGGCATGGAATTCAGTCAATAGTAGCGCATAAATAAAAAGTATATTTAACGAGTAGACAATGAATAAATTGAATCCACCATAAATAGCACAGGGAAACCAAGTTGAATCAAAAGTTCCCTCACTTCGAATGGTATATGCTACGGATTCACTTTTATTAGAAGAAAATAAATGTATTATGTATGTGGAAAGTATGTGGCTTTTTAATGCATATGATGGTTATAAATAGTTTACAGTTGAGTAAAAACTTATAGAACTTTTTAAATTTTTTTTTTTTATTGTATTTTCTAATAAAGTTATTCTTTGCCGGAAACATAAATTGTGCCTTTTGTGCTCTTTAGAATTAAATTAGTGTCAAAGACAATATATTTATGTGATAGACTTAAGATGAAGGAACTTTACAAGTAGGAACAAGTAAGTTTTGAAAGCAAGAAGCTTTCAGATTTTTAATAAATTTACAGCAAATATAATAAAAATCGTATACTTTAAATAAACGCTTGGTAAACAAGTCCCTATATAGAAGTTGCATTCTGCCAAAAATTTTTATATTTTTTTTAGTATTATAAACATACTAATACTTCCTCTTAGTAGGCGCTTACAGTACTTCCTTAAACGAACGGCACAAAGCTTCTCCGATATAGCCGCCCACGATATCGGAACATATTATAGTGGAAAGCGATGCCGATGAACTCGCGGCGAGAGGATCTGCCATACAAGAAACTGAAGCAGGTCAATGAAATCATTAATATCAAATATATTTAAATAGTGACTTATAAACCGAAAAATCTAGTTGCATGTAAGAGAAGTAGAATACTATGACCTGGTTACAATCTCAAGTAAGCAATACCAGATATTCTTTTTCAAAAAGCCATGCTATGTGAAGTTAAACTGATTAATATATTAAATGGTTTAAATGGTATTTGGAAAAAGGAAAAAATATTTAAATTTGCCAAAAAATATATTACAAATATAATCTGTCTGAAATTTAAACTGGTTTTTAT